>NC_134404.1:251139844-251476099 GCF_038048845.1 Mixophyes fleayi | reverse complement strand
TGGCTACAGTCAGTTTAGCCAATCATAGCTATCTATTATCAGCTGTTTTGGGCACATTAGTAGATACTATGCAGTGGAACACTGCATTCTTATTGGCCCTTTGCACTCCTGCCATTAGGCAAAACCTGTGACTACTCTAAGACATAGTCCTGATTGGTTCCTAGTACTACGTAAGGCAGTGAGGTCTGAGCCTCACTGCCAGTTATAGCGTTCTGTTCCAGTACTGCTGTCTGCTCCTGTTCTATCTTTGGTGTTGAAACCTGTGATTGTTTGCCCGTGTATGACCTTTGCCTGTTCCTGGATTCTGACCCTGTGCTTCTGACCCTGATCTATTGCCTGAACCCGGATTCTGAACCTCTGCTAGTGACCCCGACCTATCGCCTGTCCCTGGATCTTGAACTTGTGCCTGTGACCTTGACCTTTCTGCCTGTACCTGACATACCCTCTGGTGCTCTGCCCAGTCCGCTCATATCTGGCTTGCTGCTACTCCGTGTGCTACCTCCTGTACCTGTGCGCTGCCGTGTAAGCATAAACTCATACTACTCTGAGCATAAGACCTGGGGGCATTTGAGTACCTGTCAGCATAACCAGTCTCTACGGGAAAGGCGGCTGCTAAAGGCGAAGACCTCTTCTACCTGTTCTATGAGTTTATGCCGCACTGGTGGCCATAACATTTATAACCAGCCAGTGAAGATTGGAGGTAATTCTGCCATGAACAACGGTGACGCAAACCTTTCTCCAGCTCAGGTCCTTTCTAACCAGATCCAGGCTATATCTCAAGTTGTACAGGACCCATCTCATTGCTTGTCAGCTCAAGAAGAGGCCTCCAGAAACCCACAGCCTCAGCAAGCCTCCTCTGGCCTCTCTCAGAGCCGAAGTTGAATTTCCCTGACCGATTCTCGGGAAGCAGGTCCGCCTTCCGCAACTTTAAAGAGAGTTGCAGGTTATACTTCTGGCTAAGACACGCACCTCTGGTTCCGAACAGCAAAGAGTCGGGATTGTTATCTCTCTACTCCATGGCGATTCTCAGTCCTGGGCCTTCTCCCTTCCACCAACGAGTCCATCTTTACAAACCGTGGATGCCTTCTTCCAGGTCTTGGGGTTGCTATACGATGATCCAGACAGAGTGGCCTCAGCCGAATCTCATCTCCTGGCATTAAGGCAAGGACGTCATTCTGCTGAGGAATATTGTGCGGAATTCCGGCGATGGTCAACTGATAGTGCCTGGAATGATCCGGCACTGCGGAGTCAATTCCGCTTGGGCCTTACCGAGCAAATTAAGGACTCCCTAGTTCAGTATCCTGTACCTGCCTCACTTGAAGATCTGATGCAGCTTCTCATCAAAATTGACAGTCGAATCGGAGAGAGAAAAACTGAACGAGAGTCATCAACACCTCATTGCTCACCACCCAGTTCTGGCTCTACCTTTCTGGACTCCTCTGAACCCATGCAACTGGGTGCTTATCGTCTACCTCCAGAGGAATGTTCCAGACGACGCTCTCTAGGTCCCTGTTTGTATTGTGGCCAATCGGGCCACCTAGTTCGTTCCTGTACCAGCAAGTCGGGAAACGCTTAGACCGAAACGCTGGTAAAGAGGTGCATTTGGGTCTTCAAGTAATCCCTTCAGAAAACTCTCTGTTAGCCCTTGCACACTTAGCCTTCAGACACCGTTCCACTGAGTTGTCGGCCTTCCTTGAAAGCGGTGCAGCAGGTAACTTTTTTGGACATACTCTTGGCTCAAACTCTTGGAATTCACGAGGTCAAACTGGATTCTAGCATTACCGCCTGCGGCTTGGATGGTAATCCCCTGGTTGGGGGCCGAATACTCGCCAAGACTCCATTGGTTCACTTATCCGTAGGCGCTCTCCATACTGAAGAACTCTCATTCTTCCTGATCACCTGTCCCTCCGCTCCTTTGATTCTGGGGTATCCATGGCTGCAAATTCATAATCCCCTTATTGATTAGAAAAGAGGGGAGATCATCCGTTGGAGTCCAGAGTGCTCTACTTGTTGCTTGACCCTGCCACTCAGAACCCTGCAGCCTAGTCCGGAATTGTTGCCTGCACCCTACCAGGACTTCAGTGATGTGTTCTGTAAACAGAAGGCTGACTCTCTTCAGCCTCATCGGGACTATGACTGTGCTATCGATCTTGTGCTTACCCGCTGCCCTTGATTTCTGTTCTGTTTGACCAGCTCAAGTCTGCCACCATCTTCTCTAAGATTGACCTGCGGGGTGCTTATAATCTCATCCGCATCAGACAGGGAGACGAATGGAAGACGGCCTTTAATACCCTCTCTGGGCATTATGAATATTTGGTGATGCAATTTGGATTGTGTAACGCCCCGGCAGTCTTCCAAGATCTAATCAATTACATCTTGCGAGAATTCTTGGGTAAGACCGTGGTGGTTTATTTAGATGATATTTTAATTTATTCTCAGTCCTTGTCCCAGCACCGCCAACAGGTTCGGGAAGTTCTGGGGTAGTTACGTCAACACCACCTCTAAGCGAAATTGGAGAAGTGCGAGTTCGAAGTTCCTAGGGTGGCCTTCTTAGGATACATCATCTCCTCGACTGGTTTCTCCATGGAGCCCAGTAAGGTCCAAGCAATCCAAGACTGGGTTCTTCCTACTAACCTCAAGGCGATCCAAAGGTTCCTTGGCTTCGCCAGCTACTATCGGAGGTTTATACGCTTGTTTTCTTCCTTGGTGGCACCTATTACTGCTCTCACCCGGAAGTGCAGACCCGGCTAAATGGTCTTCAGAAGCCTTGGCGAGCTTTTCTGCCCTTAAAGCTGCCTTCACATCTGCACCCATTCTCAGGCACCCAGACCCTGAGCTCCCGTTCATTGCTGAAGTAGACGCCTCAAATGTAGGAGGAGGCGCCATTCTCTCTCAAAGAGATCCTCAGAGCAAAAAATTGCACCCATGTGCATATCTGTCCAGGAAATTCTCATCTGCCGAAATTAACTACGATGTTGGGAATCGAGAGTTATTGGCCATCAAGTGGACCCTCGAAGAATGGGTTAGAAGGAGCATCTCACATTATTACCATCTTCACTGACCACAAAAACCTTCAGTATATTCAGACCGCCAAAACTTTAAATCGTCAACAGGCCTGCTGGGCTTTGTGTTTCACCAGGTTCAAATTTCTCATCACTTACTGTCCATGATCAAAAAATATCAAGGCTGATTCTCTGTCTCAGAGTTTTATGGCATCCCATCCTCAGCCTCCTGACACGCAACTAATAATTTCCTCGACCTCCATTCATGTCGGTCTAACTCAGGATCTTGGGGCCACACTCCGCCACTTCCAGAAAATTGCTCCAGCTCAGGCACCCGCTGATAAATAGTTTGTCCCAGTTCATCTGAGGAAGTCGGTCGTCATCGAATGCCATGATAATCGCTCAGCAGGTCATCCCGGTATCCAGAGGACCATAGATAAACTTTCCCGCTGGCTTTGGTGGTCCACCTTGTCTTCTGATGCGGAAAACTATGTCCGTGCCTGCCCAGAATGTGTCAGGAACAAATCTTCCAGAAACTGTCCTCCGGGTCAATTTCTACCCTTGCCAATTCCAAACAGGCCTTGGACCCATCTTTCCATGGACTTTATTGTCGACCTCCCTTTGTCCTCGGGGCATAACACCATTTTGGTAGTCGTTGATCGATTCAGCAAGATGGCACACTTTATACCCTTGCTCAAATTGCCGGATGCCAGAAGTTTGGACACCTTATTCATTACCAATATCTTCCGTCTCCATGGCCTTCCAGAAGACATTGTCTCAGACCAAGGGTCCCAGTTCATTGCACAGTTTTGGAAGTCCTTCTACAATTCCCTCGGAATCAAAGTTAGTTTGTCCTCAGCCTACCACCCTCAGTCAAATGGTCAGATGGAAAGAACCAACCAATCCCTGGAACAATTTCTTTTTTTTTTTTTTTTAAACATATTTTATTAGGGAGATTTTTCAATTTTTAAAAAGCGTAAAGGTTAAGTTACATTGATCAAACAACAGATACATTGCGAATGAGAAAAACAATATGAACTTCGCCAATAAAAGTAAGAACAGAGAAAGAAAAAGAAAAGAGAGAGGGCAGGGGACAGGGAAGGAAGGGAAAAGGAAAAGGAAAAAATGTTAGTGTGGTGAGAGGGGGAAGGAGAAGGGGCACCTGGCTTGGCTTCTAAATGTATAACAGGTACAAACCGTATATTGAACGTCTTCTGATATTCATCGGTTTCCAATCTAATCGGGCCTTGGCTGTTCTGCACCATAGGAGGCGAGCCAAGGGTCCCAAGTCGCTCAAAATTTATTGGGACGGTCATTGAGAATGCTTGTAATGTGTTCACAGCTATAGGTCTGCCATACTCTATTGA
The DNA here is from genome assembly GCF_038048845.1 of Mixophyes fleayi. Taxonomy (NCBI): domain Eukaryota; kingdom Metazoa; phylum Chordata; class Amphibia; order Anura; family Limnodynastidae; genus Mixophyes; species Mixophyes fleayi. Next base: position 251,471,730 of record NC_134404.1, on the reverse strand, counting down.
TAATTTCAGGCAGTGAAGGGGATCCCGGATGCTTCCAATTTGCTGCTATTGCGCATTTGGCTGCATTAGTATATGGCCCACAAGCGCAATTGTATATTTGATAACGTCTGGCATAGGCCTATGTATTAGTGAGCATGAGGGGCAAGGGGGAAGTTTTACTGAGGTGGCTCTACTGATTAGATTGTTAATTTTCTGCCAAAATTCCACAAGTCCCGGGCAGGACCACCAAATATGTTGGAATGAGCCTTCCTGTCCACATAATCTCCAGCATAAGCTAGAGGAATCAGGATATATGGCTTTCAATCGGGTTGGAACTAAATACCATCTATATAAGAGCTTATATGAGTTCTCTTTGATACGTACACAGATAGAGCTCTTAGCGACTCGTGACCTGATCTTAGCCCACTCCTCTACCTCTAGTTCAAGGCCATGGTCTATTTCCCAATTCAGCTCATAGCGGTCTTTGGCAGGTTGACGAAATGCCACCATGATGCTGTAAAAAGTAGAGATTAAACCAGTAGGGAAGGATTTACCTCTGCATAAAATTTCTAAAGGTGTAAGTTGGTTGTCGAAGTCAGAAAATTGGATAAAGTCATTTCAATTAAAGTCGAGCAAACTTGGTTGTCTTGGTCTGAAAACATGTGTATGGTACGCTACGGCGTACAAGGGCGCGCTACAGCGTGAAAGGGCGTAAGCATCCACTACACGTGGCAGCAACAGTAATTGGTCTTTTACCATACATTCGCACAAACACGCATACTTATAAAATAGTACACTTTAATGGTAGTTGCAACACATAGTCAGTTATGTCGAAATATAGTAGTGTTTATGTGTTATATTAAAGTTACATGCATATTAGTGAAATATATGGAACAGGTTGAAGGAATCATATCATGAGTGGTATCATAATAAACCTCTTAACATTTCCTACTGTTTGGTTCACTCTGCGAAAGGAATCGCAGAGTGCATACACAAGTTATGAATGATAGAGAATTATGGACTACTTAAGACTAAGGAATCTTGGCGGGAAGAGCCGAGCATACCCCCTGGAGAGGTGACCCCTTCCTTTGGATTCCTAAGGATGAACTAGCCAATGATTGACAACCCCTTGGACCTTTCTGAGACCTGGACCAATAGATGCAAGCTATACCATCTTCATTGTATTACTGTATTTCTGTGTGTATATAAGCAGCAGCTTCACATCTAGTGTTCAGACATCTTGTCCCCAGACTTCAGGATTGAATGACTGCACACTGGATCCAGAGCGCCTGCGATAAGTAACGGCTGTATTTATTATCACTTCGCTTGAACATATTATACTACTTTTTGCGAATAAATCTTTGTGCGTTGGAAACACAAATCGAGGTTCGACAGTCGTTATTGGTTAGCGACAATACGCACATAACATGGTATATAAGCTTAAGCATTGGGTCCCTGGAACAATTTCTACTCCTCTACGTTTCCAAGTTCCATGACAACTGGTCCTCTCTCTTATCTTGGGCAGAGTTTGTCTATAACAATTCTTGCCATTCAGCAACACGTACCTCCCCGTTCTTCTGCATTCTTGGTTTCCACCCGAAAACGAACTCTTTCTTCTGCTGTTACAATTGGAGATTTCAAGACACCTACTGTTGTATCCCGATTGAAGTCCGTTTGGAAGAAAGTACATTCCGCACTGTTTCAAGCCTCTCTCAGGTCTAAAACCTTCGCCATTGTGGGCCGTGTGTATTAAAAGCAGGAGATCGGGTATGGATGTCCACACGAAACATCAAATTAAGGCAACCCTGCAAGAAACTTGGTCCACGATTCATCGGACCATTTTTGATTGAAAGGAAAGTGAATCCAGTGGCATTCCGACTCAAACTACGACCTTCTTTAAAAATTCCCTGTACTTTCCATTGTTCTTTATTGAAAAAGGCTGTTGCCCCTAGCAAGTTTACTCAATCTTCCTCTAAAAGACCTCGGCCTCTGCTTGTAAATGGAGACCATAAGTTCATCATTGAAAAAAATTTGGACTCAAGGAAAGTTCAGGGTCAAGTCCAGGTTTTAGTCAATTGGAAGGGTTACGGCCCAAAGGAGAGATGTTGGATACCACAAAAGCGTCTCCACGCTGAGAAACTCCTTAGGGAATTTTTCAAGTTTCCTTCTAAACCAGGATGTCGGGGTCCCTTGACCCCTCCTCAAGGTGGGGGTACTGTTAGTAGTCGCGGTCACTTCCGGTTTCGGCATCCCGGTTGTATGGGCAATGTCCGGGATGCTCGGGATCCTCTGCCGCTACGCCCGGCCAGCTGGTTAACAGCCGGGCATGCGCGCAGGCTACAGTCAGTTTAGCCAATCATGGCAATCTATTATCAGCTGTTTTGGGCACATTAGTAGATACTATGCAGTGGAACACTGCACTCCTATTGGCCATTTTCACTCCTGCCATTAGGCAAAACCTGTGACTACTCTAAGACATAGTCCTGATTGGTTCCTAATACTACTTAAGGCAGTGAGGTCTGAGCCTCACTGCCGGTTATAGCGTTCTGTTCCAATACTGCTGCCTGCTCCTGTTCTATCTTTGGTATTGAAACCTGTGATTGTTTGCCCGTGTATGACCTTTGCCTGTTCCTGGATTCTGACCCTGTGCTTCTGACCCTGATCTATTGCCTGAGCCCGGATTCTGAACCTCTGCTAGTGACCCTGACCCATCGCCTGTGCCTGGATCCTGAACCTGTGCCTGTGACCTTGACCTTTCTGCCTGTACCTGACATACCCTCTGGTGCTCTGCCCAGTCCACTCATATCTGGCTTGCCGCTACTCCATGTGCTACCTCCTGTACCTGTGCACTGCCGTGTAAGCATAAACTCTTACTACCCTGAGCATAAGACCTGGGGGCATCTGAGTACCTGTCAGCATAACCAGTCTCTACGGGAAAGGCGGCTGCTAAAGGTGAAGACCTCTTCTACCTGTTCTATGAGTTTATGCCGCACTGGTGGCCATAACAATAATAAGCGCAGTCCATCTAATTCTAACCAAGGGACAATCAATAGCGATTAAACGGAATACAGTAATAATGATACAGTTATCTAACCACGAATAGCGCGACACACGCTGCCTCTATAACAAACGTGGTTCTTTGACCAATGGTTTATATGAATAATGCAGACTACCTGGTCATCTCTGAAACATGTCACTGAATCCTTCCCATAGAGGCTCTGTACTTATATGGAGAGATTAAATCTCATTATACTGAGATATAAATAATAACCTGATATATGATAACAGTTGCGTCTTGGTATTGCAGATGCTGTCTCCCAATAATAGTTACTTAGCTTCATTATTGCACGTGTGGCGTGGCACACGCGGCTTCTACAAGATGCGCGGTCCATTTAATCCCAATTAAGGGACAATTAAGGGACAATTAATAGCGTTTACATGGAATATACTAAAAGTATTACAGTTACCTTACCTCAATAGCGCGGCATGCACTGCCTTTATAACAAGCGTGGCCTATCTTATCTCAGTCCAGGGACAAGTGATAGTGCTCCTTACGCAATACAGTAACAATATGAATGTGGATACATGAAAAGCAATCTCTAGCTAGTGTATAAGAAAATAGAACCTGTGGGCATATGACAGCCCATTATTTCGAGTTTATTTGTTATGACTCGCCAGGCTCTCTGTCAGAGTAACTAGATAGATAGATAGATAGGAATAGGTAGGTAGGTAGTTAGGTAAGTTAGATAGCCACTGGGTGTTGTCACGAATACTTACCTCTCCTCGTTCCCCCGCCGCTCCGTCAGACCCGGAAGCCGCACTTCCGGGTTCGGCGGTCACGTGATTACTACCCCAGGGCGGGGAATTCAAATGGGACACACTATAAAAACATAGCTCTGACACTTGGTGAGTGTCAGAGCAACTTACCTGTTCCTGGCTCCTGATTCCTGTGTCCTCCTCGTTCCTGCTTCCTGTGTGCTTGATCTTCTGTGTACCGAACCTGCTTGCTCACCTCCCAGATTGCCTGTGCCCCTGACTCGGATTGCCTCACGCTCCTTTCCCTATACGTTATCTGCCTTCCTGTGTACCGACCCGGCCAGCTGACCACCCTCCTGTTCTGGTTACCCGTGTACCGATCCGGTTTGTTTGACTCCGAGACTGTTTACTGATTCTGTCTTCATTGCCTGCCTGTGTACCGACCCGGCCTGTCCGACTACTCTCATCTTGCTCCTACTCCGCTGTACTACATCTTGGGGCAAACCTAACAACCGCGACCTGCGACTCCTGGCAGCAAAGCCCAGCCCGCCTTGCGGCGGTTCTTGGTGAATACCGGGGAGATCGTTAGACTCCGCACCTCAGATGAGCCAGCGTTAATCAAGATTAGTAGTGAATCCAGTAAATCTGTTACAGTTTGCTCTGACCATGGATTCAGCGGTCAAAGATCTCCTGGAGCATTTAGTGGGAAGAATGGACAAACAGGAAGCAAACCAAGAACAACTTTTAAAATTCCTCCAGAGCCTATCTACTCGGCTGGATGTTGTTCAGAACACCTTAGTGGCCATCGGCCCTCCTGTACCTGTGATTGCGGCAAACCCCCCCCTCAGCAGCAGCAGCTTCTTCCTCCCAAGTACGGATGCCTAATCTGCCTAAGTTTGACGGAGACCCTAAACTTTGCAGAGGATTCCTGAACCAATGCTCCATCCACTTTGAACTGTTGCCGGGGAATTTTCCTTCTGAGAAGGCTAAAGTGGCCTATGTGATATCACTGCTCTCTGGTCAAGCCTTAGCGTGGGCATCCCCGTTATGGGAGCGGAATGATCCTATCCTGCATAATTTCTCCACCTTTTTATCCACCTTTAGGAAGAATTTTGACGAACCCGGAAGGGTTTCCAATGCTGCTGCTGGGTTATTGCGTCACCGCCAAGGGAACCAGTCTGTGGGGCAGTATGCGGTCCACTTCAGAACTATGGCCTCTGAACTCCGCTGGAACGATGAGGCTCTAGTAGCTACATTCTGGCAGGGTCTTTCGGATCGAATTAAAGACGAGCTGGTGTCTCAGGAACTCCCTGCATCTTTGGACGATCTCATCTCCCTCTGCGTTAAGATTGACTTACGATTCAAGGAGCGTAGTTCTGAGAAGGAAAAGTCTCGTCGCAGTATGATCCGTCTAGCTCCCAACTTCCAAACACCTGTTCTTCCACCCGAGGAACCGAGCAATTGGGAAGGACCCGCCTATCGGCTGAAGAGAGAGAGAGAAGATTCCGAAACAAATTATGTTTATATTGTGGAGAGAGCGGACATCTTCTGAACTCTTGTCCCAAACGTCCGGGAAACTACAGGGCCTAACGTGTTCAGGAACTGTGTCGTTAGGCCTCCTTATTTCATCTCCCTCAGTTCCTTATTGTAATGATTGTGTCACCATTCCCATTTCCTTACAGTCTGGACAATATACCTTTTCTCAGTCCGCACTCCTTGACTCCGGAGCAGCTGGGAATTTCATTTCAGCTGCCTTGGTAAAGCAATTTTCTATCTCCACGCAAGCTCTAGAACAACCTATCTCCCTTTTAGCCATCGATGGGGGAAGAATTCCTGAAGGTTCTATCTTCTTACGCACCACTCCTCTTCGTCTCCAGATTTGAGCCCTACATCAAGAGAGTATCTCCTTCTTCGTCATCCATAAGACTACCAATCCTGTTATCCTTGGACTTCCGTGGCTCCGTCTCCATTCTCCTAACGTGGATTGGCAGTCCGGCCATATCTTATCCTTGGGACAACATTGCTTTAATCATTGTCTATCAAGGGTAGTTCCCAAGGAGGATCCCAAATGCCACAGGAGGATACCCTTGGCACTCGTTCCTGAACCCTACCAAACCTTTTCCGATGTCTTTTGTGAACAGGAGGCCACCAAACTCACTCCACATAGAATTTGGGACTGTAATATAGATCTCATTCCCGGTAAACCGGTACCCCGAGGCAGAGTGTATCCACTTTCCGTTCCTGAATCCAAGGCCATGGAGGATTATGTCCAAGATAATCTGGGAATAGGCTTTATTCGAAAATCCTCTTCTCCTGCTGGGGCAGGTTTTTTCTTCGTAAAGAGGAAAGACGGGGGCCTCTGCCCTTGTATTGATTATCGAGGCCTAAATGCCATCACCGTAAAAAATCGGTACCCTTTACCACTAATCTCAGAATTATTTGATCGTATAAAGGGGGCTACCATTTTTTCTAAATTGGACCTCAGTAGAGCCTATAATCTGGTGCGCATTAAAGAAGGAGACGAGTGGAAGACTGCCTTCAACACTCGGGACGGGCACTTTGAATACTTGGTCATGCCTTTTGGATTGTGCAATGCCCCGGCTGTTTTTCAAGGTTTCATGAACGAACTTTTTCAAGACCTATTATATCAATGCGTGGTCATCTACCTGGATGATATCCTCATCTTCTCCCAAGTGCACCGACCCGGCCTGTCCGACTACTCTCATCTTGCTCCTACTCCGCTGTACTACATCTTGGGGCAAACCTAACAACCGCGACCTGCGACTCCTGGCAGCAAAGCCCAGCCCGCCTTGCGGCGGTTCTTGGTGAATACCGGGGAGATCGTTAGACTCCGCACCTCAGGTGAGCCAGCGTTAATCAAGATTAGTAGTGAATCCAGTAAATCCGTTACAGGTGTTTAGATAGGTAGGTAGTATAGTTCTTAGATAGAGTAGATAGATTAGTTTAGGTAACAGTAATATTTTCCGCAAGTGATTGGTTCGAAAAAGGCACTTTGTCTGAAAACATGTAACACACCTCCAGTAGCAGTGAAACAAGTTTGTCTTTGAACGTCTTACAATATTTTTTTGTGAAAACATCTGGCCCTGGGCTTTACCTGTTGGGGTGGAAGAGATTGTATCCTCCAATTCCATAGGGGTGAATGGTTTCTCTAGGAGTTTTTTTTCTCTGATGATAGTCTTGAAAAAATTGATCTTAGAAAAATATGCACTGATGAATACCTGTTTAGTTACATCCCTGGGAAGGCTCACATCCAAAAGTAAATTATATAATTAAGTATCACGACTCTAAATGATTTTGGTAGATCCCTTGCCTCTGTTTAGATAGGACTTGCCCAGGAGTGCGGTGTTTAACGGATAGGAGGTATTCAACAGGGATTCCTGCAGGGGAATATGGACTCCGCTGCTCCTATTCCGCAGGTCGCGGTCTCCCAGACAAGAACTAACAGAGGGTAATGGAGGCAACACACAATGAACAAGAGGATGATGACGTTCACAGGATTAAAAGTTCACGGCTCACAAGCATCGGTAATAATAACAACACTGGAGATAGTTGTAATGCTGCAAAGTAATGTATTGGCTGATGGTACAGTAGAATGGAAGAATATATATATATATATATATCGGCAGATACAAGACACACGGCAAATAGGGCAATATGCAGATCACATCATGCTACTTCATAGTTGGTAACCCTTGACGACTGCATGGGATGAGTAAAACAATAGAACAAACGCAAAGATGATGAACAGAGAATGCTTGGATCCAATAATGTAACACACGGCAGATAAATGTGAATCAATGGTACAGCAATAGTCCAGACAGAGTGATAATGTAGAACTGGCTGATCCTGAAGACAAAGATGATTCAACGTAGCAGGTGGGTTACTGGTATCACGGTAATTCTCATTATGGAAAAGCAATAAGCGTTGAACTTGTTGGTTCTACAGATAACAATCCTCAATGATGAGAATGAACATAAGTACATCAAACAGTTCATTACCTAGAAGTAGCGGAGGAGCGAAGTGTATCTGAGCCATGCATGGAACTACAGATGACAGGTAACTTCGACAGTAGGCTTGTCCATAATGTAATAGCGATGTGGAATCAGCTGGGTAGATATGGGAACTTGAGCTGTAGGAATAACCACAGGTGCGGCAGACAACTCACAGAAGAAGTTCAGCGTGCAGGTTAACAGCGGAGAGAAGTATCTGATGAGCCAGTTGGAGCTACAAGTGACAGGCACCCTTGGCAGTAGACAGTAGTAGTTCAGCGAGCAGATTAACAACAGAGAGGAGTCTCAGGTGAACCCGGCATGGGACTACAAATGACAGGTAACTTCGGCAGTGGATTCATCAATGGAGTAGTAGTGGTATTGCACCAGCCGGGAAGAAATGAAAACTTGAGCCGTAGGAATAGCCACAGGTACAGCAATCAACTCACAGTGGAAGTTCAGCATGCAGGTAACAGCAGAGAGGAGTCTCAGATGAGTCCAGCGTGGGACTACAAGTGACAGGTACTTTTGGCCGTAGATAGCGGTAGTTCAGTGAGGCAGGTGAACAGCGAAGAGGCGTTTCAGCAGCGGACAAACGGGAAGTAATGACAGCCAGAACCTAATGCAGACTGAGTAACACGAAGAACAGGCAATGAGCCAAGGACCATGGATAGTTTAAATAATACTCCAGAACCAATGAGAATCGGGGGGAGGTCCAGAACAAGATAGCAAGGAACACCTGTGTACAAGTAGTGTCTTAGAAGCAGAAGTAGACTTAATCACCGTTCTTAGAGGAAAGTCACAGCGCCGGCACCGATCTATGGGACCGGCGTGTGACATTAAGATTATAGGAGCATTAAGCTAAGGCTATACCTCCAGTTACATGAAGTGTGTTTCCCTTATCATTCTTAATGGACTGAATAAAAGAGATCACTCTTTGAGCTGTAAGAACCATAGCCCGCAATTCATCCGGTTTATTACCACAGAGGAAAAATTTGCTGGGACATTTTTGATGTGACAATTTAATTTTGTCATTCAGTAATTTATTAAGGACAGATCTTGCCAATGTTAGATCTGCCAATGTATCTTTGAAAAGGAAGGATTTGTGGACGGTCTTTAACATTTAGATTTTTGGCAACAAATCTTCTTTTGGGACCCCTCTTTTCTGCTTGTACAGGGCACCTAATTGAATGCATTTATCCCTTATGACACACTTTTGTGGCTCCCAAATAGTAAGTTTGGCTAAATAAGGGGTATTATTTAATTCTATGTATTCGTAGATGGTCTCTTCCAGGATTTACAATAAGTCTCTTGTAGCAAAGACTCACTCAATTTTTCAATGTTTAAGTGTATCGTGACCCAAGAAAAAATCTACACACGCTGGAGTGTGATCTGTCCATGTCATCTGACCATGTCATCTCACCAACCGAGGCCTCCTGTATCATGTGTAAGTGTCTATGACTAAAAAGGATATAATCAAACCTGGAATATGACCGCTGGGGATGTGAATAGAATGTAAAGTCTTTGATGTCTGCAACACGTGGCACAGAGAATATCCACTCAGTAGTCAACCGGACAGCCCGTCGGGACACAGCCAAAAGGAAATCCCCTAACAGAGGCTAGATAGATCTCACCTGGTTGTTGAAGTGGTTCGTGGACCATTGGGAGCATCTTGAAGATGGTGGTAGGTAAAGCACTCAGTGGGCGAAAAAGCAGCACTGCCATCCAGCCCATTCAGAAAAGCAATCAGCCACCAGAAATTTTCTGCATCTGACACACTGCATGTGGTGTCTCTGATGGTGCATATAAGTCTTGCAGGTAAGTGTATCTCTTGAGGATGACTGCGGAGGGGCTGTGTGGCTGTCACACCCAGTGATAGGTAGGCCCCAGGCCTCAAAGTTTGTGTGTAAGGACCCCAAAACTAGTATCTAGGATATCCGCAGCTCAGCTGGACTACAAAATTCATGGTTTTACCAATGGTCACGGTTTTTAAAAAGGTTGGTGAGCCCAGATTTTAAGAAAAAGAGCAGAAGCTTTGCAGATTTAAAGCGGAAATGTAGGGTTAAGTGTTTAAACTTTGCCGCTTTAAATTTCTATTGACAGACATCAAGCAATGACATCATGCTGCAGTGCCGAACACTTGTCCAATCGGAATAACTTGCTGTCAGCATGGTTATCCAATCAGAGATCTCCAGCGTCGGCTTCAATGTTAATCTGTTTATTTTCTAATCAGTTTTGCAGAAATTATATTTCCAGGCTATTTCCTATAAATAAATTTTTACCATAAGTTATTTATAAGTGATCCAGTCGCAGTACCCTATACTGTAAATTATAATTCAATGACCATATGAAAGCATATTGCAAACTGAGACACTTAACTACATAGTGACTTCTAACAATTTATTGACTTTTATGCCTTTAATACGCTAGTTTTAAATTTTAAGCAAATCAAGTTATGAGTAATTGAAATGTGTGTGTATTAGAAGAAATAGTATACCTCCGAATTTAAAAATATTATCATACTGTACCATTGTGTGTGTGTGTATGAAAATTAAAGTGTGCCATGATCATTTTGTCATTTCCTTTCTTCATAAAGTCTTTTTCCATAGCCAACACAAATAAATACATGATTTTCTCATTTCAACACTTCAGTACAGTAAAAGTTTCCAAGGACTTAAGGGCCAAAATAAATTAGAGCTCAGCTGTTTCCAACCTAAAGTTTTTCAGGTCTTGCCTTTTTTTCCAACCATATTTCCCCTGCATAATATTTAATATGATGCATTTTTGTGTTGTGCATTTATAAGATCTATAATTTATTTATTGTTCATTGCACTTCATTTAGCTAATACTCTGGGACAAATTAGGCTACTCTCCTCAACCAACCAGACCACACACATAAAATATAATTTTTATGGTACATACATTATTTTAAGACAGCATATGATATACAAGGTGTGCTGTTAAATCTTTAGTTATAAAGGAAGGAAGAACATATACCCTATTCAAGATACAAAAGGCTAGTTAAGCAAGAGAATTTAGAGAGCATTGAATAGAATAGATCCAAATGCATGTATCTGAACATATGCTTCTACATGCATTCCATAAAGAGAAGAAAAAAACATTTTAATAAGCGCCTTTCCTGACATAAATAAATATGCATCTGTATATATCTATGTTTCCAAGTCTCCCTCTCCACATGTCACAGTGAAAATGTTTTAAACTACCGCACTATGGCACCTTCTGAATATATAAAATATTTATAATCTATGTAAAAATGTGTTAAATGCTTACCTGGTGGGAGTCCTAACCCATACCTCCTACCCAAGTCTGGAGAGTGGCAACCACAGAGGGACCTGCAGCAGCGTCGGCAGGGTTCTAATGAACCCTGAAGAAGCTCTGCAGTCAGGAGGGCCCAGCAGTGTTAGGCTGCCACAACTCTGGACTCCAAGTAGTTGCCCATGTTGTTGATCCATAGTATTAGACAGATGAATTACATGTGGAACATCCATGGGGTCATGTGTAATGTGCATCATTTTGCTCTTGTGGACATGCTTTTTTGCACATCTATCATATGTCCAATCATGCATCTGGTTTGAGCTAAAATTGTTAGCCCTACCTAGGTGTAGAAAATGTACTCTAGGTGTAAATATGCAACTTCATGTTTAAGCATTATAGTGGGGCTATATAAATAAATGATGATGATTATGATGATCTACCTGTGTTCTTATGACCAAAACACTAGTTATAGCAACTTTCCAAATTTACTGTTATTTAACTCTCATACTGTGGCTCGGGAGTAAAGGGATAATTGGGTTGCATTTAAATATTAGGTCTGGTTTCTCAGTTCTCATCTTTTAATTACATTGTTGTATGTTATCCACATGTTATGTGTCTGAAGCCATGCACTGTCTCCAATGAAAACATTTATTGACCAGGTTAAATTCCCATTTGTTTCTGCCCTAAAAACCTGAATATTAAAAGCACACTTCAAAGTTTGCCAGAGAGCTGCTTTTTAGCTCAATTAAATATGTGGACCATCAGATAAAGTGCCTACTTGATAATATCTACAGTCCACCTAGATCCCCCAGGCAGGAACTGATGAATGGTTCAGGCCGCCCTAGGATGATACGCTCGTAACTCCCTCTTACCTTCCATACCAGGCTAATACAAGGTAGGTAAAAACAAATTTGTCCTTAATTTAGAATCTAGATTCCTTCACCCCCCCCCTACCTCACCAATGTTTATGTTCCCGTGTTTTCGAAACTCAGCTCCACTTGGCGTTTTAAAAGGGTCATGGCAGGGGGGCTTGGCTTGTAAGCTGACATGACCAGACACTTCTGAGGAGAGCTCCGGCGGACAATCAAAGAAAAGACCTGATTCGGGCAAACGAGAGAGTGCCGCAAACACCTGGGACAACTCCTGTAACACCTCAGGGCTCCGTGCCCCTAATTGTTAATTGTGGCTTGCTCTGAAGTTCACCTGGAGATCGGAGGTCCGCTCTACCCCCAGAGCACGCTTGGGCGCCATTGTGGTGCCTGCATGGGCGCGGATACGCTCAGGATTAATACCACAGCAGTGACTCTTGACTCGCAGGTTCTGTCTTCCTGAAGCGGAAACAAGACAGCCTGGACCCATCAAATACTGCCGTGGAAAACGGACACCTGGTTCTGAGATCAGGAGGAAAAAAGTTTTGGCGCGAAAGACGCTAGCCAGCAAAAGCAGGTGAGGGAAAATAACTGATTCCCAAATTAATAAGTGGAAGTAAAGAGGAAAGAGAAACAGCCCTGCACATTTGCCCCCAAAGGGTCAAATTTAATTATTTAAGTATTTGGCATGACTGGTTTGGGCATCTCAAGTCTATTGCACATTACTAGTATAGAAAATACTTATTCAGGCTGTCCTGGACTTTTTTGCAAAGCTGCATCTCAGCAGACACACTAGTTCCCTCTAGTGGTTTGAAGAATCACTGCAACTGAACCTGTGATTTTAACACATAAATGTGATCTCAACTGCAAACATAACAACAGAAACAAAAAAAAATAAAAAATGCAACATTTCAAAACGACTGACTCCGATATATATTCTTTCTTTTCTTCCCTGTGAAACAAATAAGAGAATATTTAATCTATATTTGTGAATATCTTGAGATGTAGTACTCAAGAATAGTTGGGAGGGAGTGTTGCCCACTCTGTCTAAAATTGAATAAGTCTGAGCTAAGGCCGTCTTTCTTTCTGGAGAATTATTTTTTGTCCATATGTAATGGATAGATTCGTTAATCCATCCGCAAGTGGTAAGCCACAACGCACTGGCACTGATTCTGAAAGAAAAAGAGGCGCAAGGAATGTTGGTCAAGGTAACAAAGTGAGTGATAAGGATACTAATGACAATTCAAATGCTAATCCTCCATCCCCACCTCGTGCCAACCACATGGTGTCAAACACGCCAGCTCTTTCCTATGAATCAGTAGTTCGGGCCATCAAAGAGACTATGGAGCCATTAATGCAACAGCAGATGAGCACTCTTACAGCTGCTATGCAAGAGCTTAAAGACCAGGTCTCACAAATCACTAAACAAGTCCAGGTAAACGAGCTGCGAATTGGAGAAAATATGCATGATATTGGAAACCAGAAGACTCTCACAGCTTCATTGCTTAAAACTCAAAAACAAATGTTAAATAAGCTGGATGATTTGGAGAATAGATCCAGGAGAAGTAATCTGCGGCTGGTAGGGCTGCCGGAAACAGTTAAAGGCCCAGCCCTTCTAGCATTCGTATCCAAAGAGTTACCAAGACTTCTGGGAATAAGTGAAGATTTTGCCAGTGTGGAGATTGAACGGGCCCATAGACTGGGGCCGCCAAGAGAAAATATGAAAGATCGGCCTTGCACGGTAATCGGCCTTGCACAGTGTAGCAGTTGCGCTGGAAAAGCCAGTCAGTGATATATCTAGAGCTGCACGCGTGAATGAATTTATATCTGGCAACCCAATTCCTCCTTGTGCTTTTCCAAGAATCAATTTACTTCTTGCAATGCGGGTTTTTTTAGAATGTCAAATAAATTTGGAAAATAATTTTGTGCAAATATGTGTGTCTAGCTTGTTTAAACCTATAGGAAGCATTTGAATTGGATAAGACAGTTTTGGAAAAAGGACACTTTTTATGACCGCATTACGTCCCAAGAGAGAGAGTGGGAGATCATGCCATTTGGCTAGGAGCATAGAAATTTGTTTAATAACAGCTGGGTAATTGGCTTCGTATAGATTTTGGAGCTTAGCTTAGCTGGTATATGAATTCCTAAATATTTGATTTTAGTAATGCTCAACGAGAACTGAGATGTAAGGAATGAGTTATTCACTATGGCTTGAGTTCCTGCCAGTGGGAGCATTTCTGATTTATCGAAGTTTATTATATATCCTGCAATGGAACTGAATTCCTGAATTATGTTGATTTCTCTGGATTAGATACCATCAGTAGCATGTCGTCTGCGAAAAGGGTTAATTTAGTTTCCCGATTCCATATTTTTATGCCCGTGTAATCTGAGTTTTTTCTTAATGCCACTGCAAGAGGCTCTAGCGCCAGCGCAAATAATAATGGGGATAAAGGGCACCCTTGCCTGGTGCCTCTTTCTACTGTGAATGGAGCTGATAAATAACCATTGGACAGGATTTGCGTATTTGGTAAATGATATAAAGTTTTTAAGGTATTTATGTATTGGGCCGGGAATCCGAACTTGTGGAGGGTTGTGAATAAATGTTCCCATGTCACCAGGTCATATGCCTTTTCGGCATCTAGGGAGAGCAGTAAGGCTGGGTCTTCCTTCCCTGAGCTTTCCAAGGCCTGAAGGATCGTCAAGATCTTTCTAACATTGGTTACCGAGTGTCGCCCCCATATAAAACCTGTCTGGTCATTATGGACAAGGGTTGGTAACAGGGTTTTGAGACGCTCCGCCATTATTTTCGTGAATAGTTTGTAATCGACATCAAGTAGTGATATGGGTCTATAAGATCCTGGTAGCCCATGATCTCGCCCTGGTTTAGGGAGTACCTTGACAATGGCATTAGTAAAGTAAATTGGGATTTTGTTTTCAGAGAGTATCAAGTTAAAGAGATCTCATCATTTTATGGTTGAAGGAGAGACAGGTCTTTGTCCGAAATGTAAATTCCAAAGAGCAGACTGGTTACACAATTTCTCGGGCTGCAGGAAGATTAGAAAATTTTGGTATAAGGTTCTTAACTTTATTAACTACTCATTTAAGATAGGAGTTACATTGGCCGCAGAACCTCTCCTGTTAGCTGATTTTAGTAGTTGGAAGGACTTCCTACTCTCCTCTGAAGTTTTAGCTGCCCTGACAGTAATAGTTACGGTAGCAAAGAAACTGATTTTGCGATATCACCAGTATCCCCGAATCTAGAGTTGCTTAAAATTGAAATTTTGGATGTTATATATTTGGACAGAAGAGCCACTCTCCCGGACATAGAGAAAGGTGGGGTGAGGTTTCAAAAGAAATGGGGCATGTACATGGAATCACTGGAATCTTCGGTCCAACAAAACATCTATAAGTTATTTGAATATACTACTTGGTATTTACTTAGACAATTAAGCTAATTAGGCCTCGAAGAGATATGCCTATAGGATCGAAGGGAATTGTTTTGTTCTCTGGGAATCTTAAGACCTGAACTTACTCTGACAGTAGAGAAAACTACGAGAATAACCTCTAAATTCAGTCACTCTATATTCCCTTTAAGATATGGACAAATATTAGGTCAGAAAAAGGAATGATCTGTCTTGACTATCTGACCATTACTAAGTAAAAAAGGCAATTACTTCCCCCCCCTTCCCCCCCCTTTCACTCTTCCCCTGACCCTAAAAATATATATATATATATATATATATATATATATATATATATATATATATATATATATCGTTTTTTTTCTTTTTTTTTTTTTTCCTCTCCCCTTACTTATCAATCTTGTTTTTGGGTTGACAAATACCATTACCATTAAGACACATTTACAGACATATAAAAAGAAAGATTTACATAATGTTGATGCATAATTTTGAAAATCTTGAATGTATTTGAAATGTATCAAAATAAGTGAATGGTATTTTGCACTTTGTACTTGTTATTGTTACTGTCATCTCTGAGAAAAATGAATAAAAAGATTTAAAAAAAAATAAAAATAAAATGGTCATGGCAATCTTTGTCCCTCATTTAGTTTTCATTAAAATCAGACCTGTATAGTGGAACGGAGGCATGAAAGAGCTTTTCCTTAGGGTGAAGATGTGAAGGAGCATCTGCATCTGTTGCTGTTATTGTCTCTCCTACTCACTTATCCTTAAGCACCCACCAAGAATGACTCATTGGGAGGGGAATTCAATTCTCAGCGCTCATTTTTTTACCGCTGTGGTAAGTTATTTTAATGCGGTTTTTAGTGAATCTGGAGCACGTTAAATTTCCCCCTTGTTCAATTGGCTTTTTTTGGCCAAAACGTTCACATCGTGACCAAGCAGAAGCTCCTATTGAAAGTACAGTCATGGCCAAAAGTTTTAAGAATGACACAAGTATTGTTTTTCACAAAGTTTGCTACTTTAGTGTCCTTAGACCTTTTTGTCAGATGTTTCTATGGTATACTGAAGTAAAATTACAAGCATTTCATAAGTGTCAAAGGCATTTATTGACAATTACATTAAGTTTATGCAAGAGTCAACATTTGCAGTGTTGACCCTTCTTTTTGAAGACCTCTGTAATTCGTACTGGCATGCTGTCAATCAACTTCAGGGCCACATACTGCCTGATAGCCACCCATTTTTGCCTAATCAATGCTTGGAGTTTGTCAGAATTTGTGGGTTTTTGTTTGCACACCCACCTCTTGAAAATTGACCACAAGTTCTCAATGGGATTAAGGTCTGAGGAGTTTCCTGGCCGTGGACCCAAAATGTTGATGATTTGATCTCCGAGCCACTTAGTTATCACTTTTGCTTTATGACAAGGTGCTCCATCATGCTGGAAAAGACATTGTTCATCACCAAACTGTTTTTGGATGGTTGGGAGAAGTTCCAATTGTAGTATGTTTTGGTACTATTCTTTATTCATGGCTGTGTTCTTAGGCAAAATTGTGAGTGAGTCCACTCCCTTGGCTGAGAAGCACCCCACACATGAATGGTCTCAGGATGCTTTACTGTTGGTATGACACAGGACTGAAGGTAACGCTCACCTTTTCTTTTCCGGGCAAGCGTTTTTTAACGGGGCATGGTAAACTGTCAAATTGGCACTTTTAACTCGCTCCTGTCATGGCTGTGAAAAAAAATAGAAAATATCTGAACAATATTGAAATCATGTAATAATGTTAAAAAAAGATTAAAAAAAATTATGTTTCTTATCATTGTATATCATGGAAAAGGTAAAAACCTGTACAATAAGCATGTAAAAAAATAACAAACGATTACCGATTCCCCCTCTGATAACTAGCATAATGGTGCAGTCTATTTATTTGAAATGGAACAGGCAGTTGATTTTTTTCTATTCACTCCTTTACACTGTTGAAGGAGAGATTTTTGCAAAAGAACTGTTGTCTGAGAGAAAAATTCCAAAGAGCTTTTTCCTGGGCTTCACTTCCACGGAATTCTGCTGGATTCTCGAGTAGTCGCAAGGACACTTATCATTATTGTTTGTTTTGTCTTGTCTGTATTTTAATTATATAAAAATACATATAAAATTAGTCACTGTCAATAAAGTAATATCCTAGAAAGTTAGTGCTGCTCACAGGTCCATTCTTTCCCTGCACCCACATACCTGACACACACATTACTTTAAAGAAATAATTAATATTTTAGTTTAGCTAATTTATTCCATTTTTTTAGTTAGTGTCTCTTTTGTAATGGAGCCATTCATGGACACTGTGTGGACGTACATGTATGCTGCATATATGGAGGAGACTGCTTTGGATGCAATGCAAGGTGATTCAAATGTGGGAGTGGCTGGAGAGAATGTTGATGCATGTGGTGTGAATGTGAGGATGGAAGAGGGAGAAAATGAGGGAGACGGGCAATGGCAGTATTGTTGATTGAAGCAAGTAGGCCTAGAATACCCAGGCCACGTCTGTACCGTAACAGGTGCTTGCTTGTAGGATTGCAGGAGGAGCAGGTGAGAAAACTTATTTGCCTATCCCCTTGAGCAATTACAATCTCTATGAGATTTCAAAAGAGGACCTGGAACCTCGTGCCCCTACCAACCGAGCAGTCCCTGGACTTGCCAAACTGCTTGGTGCATTGTACTTTTTAGCTTTAGGTACCTTTCAGCCCACCTTGGCATATATTGCCAGGTTTTCCCAACCCACCTTTTCTAGGATCCTTTTCCAGGTCCTAAATGCCCTCAAAATGCACACTGCACATTTTATTAAGTTCCTGCAGTGTGCTAATGAGTGGCGTGAGCTAATAGAAGATATTTTTGCTTTGGCTCAAATCCCCAATGTGCTGGGTCCAATTGATTGCACCCACATAGCACATACACCACCCTGCATAAGGGAAGAAAGTTTTCGTGATGGAAAACACTTCCCTAAATGTACAGATGGTCTGTGATGCCAAGCAACGAATAACTAATGTTTTTGTTGTTTTCCAGAGTCATCACATGATTCCTTCATCCTGCAGCAATCTGCTTTATCCCGAAAATTTGAAAAAAAAGCTTTCAAACATGGCTGACTGCTTGGTAAGTTAAATGTCCATTTTTTTTAAATGTAATAATCAATGTATAAATGAGAGAAGAAAAAATTGAGAATGAAAAATGAAAAAGGGAAGATGATCATAGAGCTGATACTAATGTAATGTCTAATATTTTTTTTAGGAGATGCTGGATATGGAAGCCGTCCCCGGCTGTTGACTCCATTAAATAACCCTGTATCTGTGGCAGAAAAAAGGTACCAAGCAGCACACAATGGCACCAGAGGAGTTATAGTTATAAAAGTTGGTTTCGCTGTTTAGACAGGTCCGGTGGTGTGCTTTTATATTCACCCTTTAAAGTTTGTGATATAATTATTGGTGTAATATCGGAATTCTTTTTTTTAACAGTTTTTATTGAATTTTTCAGAGATAACAAAAATAAGTATACAGACAATCGCAGTTCATGTGACCGATAAAAACATCAGGTATCAAAGACAAATATACATCAAACTAAAAAGACATAACAGAGGGAATTACAGCCTACAGGGAAGAGGAAAGGAAAAGAGGGGGTGGGGGAAATGGGAGCCGTCACCAGAGGGTGCTTTAGGAGAGAAGTCAGGGAGACAAACGGGAGATCCTGCTTTTAATGAGTCAAAGTTGAACAGAGAGGGGCTCTATTGAGACTTAGTAGACGAGGCTACAGTTGAAAGGGTAGCATAATAGTCAGACCAGGGGTAAATGTATCAAAGTCCGATTTTGCAAATCCAGTGATTTTCTAGGAAGAGTTGAAACTCGCAGATGTATGAAGCTGAGATTTCATGTAAAGTTGTGCTTCTGTCAAAATCGCTATTTCCAAAATCGATAGAGATCAAACTCCCAACTGTTTGCCACTCCAGCTATACAAGACTCAAATGTATAAAGCTGCGATTAAGCAAACTCAGGAGAGTTTGCTTTCAAACATGCCAGATACAACACGCTGCTTGCTACAGCGTGTTGTATAAACACATTACTGTTACACTGTTCTACAATAGAGCTGGAGCTACGGCAGCTGTAAAAAGTGTTAAAAATAGATCAAAGTAAAAAAAAAAAAAAAAAGAGGGCCCCCCCTCTATTCAGTATTAACCTTAGTGCTAACAGAGTACTGCTGGTTTCTTGAAAAATTTTGCGTGGGACATGGGGTCCCCCCAATTTTCACGGAACCAGCACTAGGCAAACCAGCCGGGGTTGGTGGCACTATAGCAGGGGGACACATGTCAGGGCTCCCCCTGCCATAATGACAACCAACACCAGACTGTTCAGCGATGGGATGGATTACCTAGGGAGTGGGGTCCACTGAAAAAAAACCAAGCATGCCCCCCTTTTAGGGACACCCAGCCCAGTGCTGAAAGCACTAGGACTCTTCCTACACCCCTGGACATTGGGTGTAGGGTAATAACATTATAGTTTATAGATTATACATATATAGATTATAGTTGAAAAAAATAAACAGACGTCATTTTGTTTTGTGGAACTACAAGTCCCAGCCAGCCATGGTGCCATAAATAGTGTGGGCATGCTGCTACTTGTATAACTACAAGCACCAGCATACACATGGCAGCCAGGGCATGCTGACACTTGGTGAACCACAAGTGCCAACATGCCCTGACACCCAGGGCTGGCTGGGACCTGTAGTTACACAAAAGAAAATTTTAAATAAACCACTACACGCTTGTTAAACCCCTAACTTTTAAAAAATAAATAAACCCACAATAAAGATAGTAAACACCCTTGTGGATACCATATATTTTTATTAAAAATAATAAATACCCTATACTTACCACTGATGTTTTCATCTGTCGTCAGCAGCTTTTAATCCAAAAATGGCTATAAACCAAGTCCCCAATAATTCTGTATCCAAAGTCCGGCTTGTAAAGTCCAAAATAAATTTGTAATTTCCAAAGTCCCTGCTTGAAATGTCCCAAAAGTATTTGTATCCAAAGTACCTGCTTCCAATGTCTTCCGTTCTTCTTGGGCACAAAGTCCCCCTTGTTGATTGCAGTCTTCAGCAAGGAGGGCCCCCTTGTTGATTGAAGTCTTCTTGTTTTCAGCCAGGAGGGCCCCATATTTGTAACATGCACGATTCTTCTTGCTTGATTGAAGAAAAAAAAAAAGAGCTGGATCACGGCAAACAGCTTCTACTATGTAGAAGCTCCGATACTAGGTAAGTAGTAAGGTATCTTTAGGGGCAGCCTCTGGGACCTGGCAGGACTTATGCAACCGGTGAATCCTATCTATAAGATGGTTTCAATCTGATGCTGCTGGTAGCAGTTTGCAGAAGAAGTCCGTGGCGTAGCCATATAAAGTCAGTGTTTGAGACAGAGTCCGGTATCCGTGGATCTTAATGTTGTTGCAGCGGGACCAATCTTCCAGGTCCATGATCTTGTCCCGGGAAGCTGACACTTTCTCCTGTAACTGATCATGAGCAGCAATGAGATCATTGTGTGAGGAGACCAGCTCCTCCAGGTTGGTCTCAAGGCGATCTATTCTAGCACCAATCTCGGCCAGATCAGATTTAATTTCTTTGACTGTGGCCCGGAACTCAGATTTTATATCAGATCTCAAGGCTGCCAGGAGATATTGTATAGATCTGAGGGTTTCAGGGTCATCAATGGCGACCATTGGAAAATTTTCTTGGGCTACATCAGGGTCCGGTTACCCCTGGGGCTGAGGAGATTGAGGGGGCTGTTTCCCAGATTTGGAGGACAGTCGAGAAGATGATGAGGCCACCGAACCCCTTCCGAAGAAATTCAAAAGCGGAGGTAACTTAGGAGATTTAACCTTCTTAGATGGCATGGTGTTGCACAGTAGGGGAGGAAGGAAATCTCTGAGGGAGCTTTACAGCAGCATTGTGTCTGGATGCTGCTTCACCTCAGTATCTCCTGCCTCTGGGATTGGATTGGACTTAATTATTGTGCTTCTCTGAATGTATTATCGACAGTACCTCTGATGCACCAGAGGTGCTGCTATTGTGCTTATCACGCATCTCACCAGTTTCGCCCTGTATGGTTCACTGTGTGCTTTGGTTTCCCTTGGTCCGCTATCTGCTGTTCAGCCTGGCGTTCCTCTATCATCAGACGCCTTCTTGCCTAGTGGTCTGTGCTTGCGTTTCCCTGAGAACCTTTAATACCTCTGCTCTGCAGTTATTAGATCATCTGCAGCCAGTTCCCTTTATAAGGGCCCTCCTCTCTTTAGTGGGTGTCAGATCATCAGGTCTCTCTACTTGATAGGAAGCATTTCCTCAGACTCCTGTTGTTACTGACATTGTGGATGGTGCAGCCTGTTGCTACTCAGAATACCAATGCTGCTTACTGCTTCCCAGCAACTACCTGTACAGCTCATCTCTACTCAGTAATACCTGTGCTGTTCACTGATTCTCAGCATTACCTGTGTAGTTCAGAATTCCTGTACTGCTCACTGGTTCCCAGCAACTACCTGTGCAGCTCATCACTACTCAGTAACACCTGTGAAGCTCACCACTTCTCAGCAGTTACCTGTGCAGCTCATTGCTTCCCAGCATTCTCGCTGCAGAACTTTGCTCCTCATTGGTCCTGTTCCAGCATTATAACACCTGTGTGGATCTCAGTGCTGTTGCATTCTGCAGCTCATTGCTTCCCAGCATTATCACCGCAGAGCATCGCTCATCATTGGTCCTGTTCCAGCATTATAACACCTGTGTGGATCTCAGTGCTATTGCTCTCTGCATCTCATCACTTCACCGCCTTATTGGTTCAGCTTCCCTCACAATCAAGACCCGTAGATTCACTGCAGACAATCGCTCCTCATCGGTTCTGCTACAGAGTTATACGCCTGCGTGGACCTCAGTGCTCCAGCTCTTTGCCGTGAATCTCTCCAACAACTTCTTGGTGGTTCTGCATATTCTCTGCTCTGCGATCCCTAGAGGATCGCGACCTGCGGTGGAGAGCAGCTAAGGCCATATTCCCATATGCCTCTCTCTCTTTCCTGTGCTGGTCATTGTTGTTGCTTTTGCTGTTCCATGTTGCTGTGCTGTGCTGTTTCCTGCTGTGCCCCTTGTTCACCCGTTCCCTGGGAATTCTTTTTATTACCTGTTTATCTGCATCAGCCGTGTTCCTGGTATTTGCTTTATGCATCTCCCTGCAATCCTCATTCCTACACCATCCAGTTTGTACCTTCCAGCAATAAACATTGTGTGTTTCACCATATTCCGGGCACCTTAGCTGTGATTTCTGCATTGTGTGTGACAGTAAGCATCAAGATTTTGCCAATGATTCCTGAAAAGCACTACATAATCTGACGTCGCTGCTTGTGTAGAGATAAGGTCAGGTCACAGTCCAGGCATCGAGATTAGTTATCCATTAACCGGCCATGGGGTCATGGTTCAAGAAGAAAAGTGTTTTGCAGCTTTAGGTGTCATAAAGGTGTCCAGGACTCCACATTTGCCACTCAGACAGACCAGACTTGGAAAAGGTAGGTGTTACTGGATGACTACAATATCATATCTGTCCACCAGATGGTAGTATCGACCGGGGGAGGTCACAGATGTAGCAACCACGCTTCCATTGTAGTTTGGGCGAGAAGCAAGTGGCAAATAGATGATTTCATGCCTGCATTGCCCGGAGCTAATCTACTCCACATCTAGCTGTGATGGCTGCCGGGCCACGCCCCTCAGCTGACGGTTTGATATAGGACACATATTAGGTTGCAGACTATGCAGCGGTATTTGGTTGAAATAGGAGCAGTTTGTAGCAAAAAAGATGGAGGAAAGACCAATCCCTGCAATAGCTTCCTGCCTGACATTTCTATCGATAACATGACCATAAATCCCACCCCGCAAGCTCGTTGTCTAGGTGTAATCCTTGATTCACAACTGTTGTTTATTCCCCACATCAACTCTTAATCTAAATCATGTTACATACACCTAAAGAACATTTCCAGAATACGCACATATCTGACACAAGACACCACAAAAACATTAATTCATGCACTCATCATCTCCTGCATCGCATATTGCAATTCCCTCCTTACTGCTCTTCCCAAAGTCAGACTTGAACCCCTACAATCTATTTTGCACGCAGCGGCTAGACTGATTTTCCTTACAAACCGTTATTCCTCTGCTGAGCCACTCTGTCAGTCTCTACATTGGCTGCCTGTATTTCAACGAATCCAATATAAAATTCTTCTACTAACATTCAAGGCCATCAACAAAATTGCACCAACATACATTTCCTCACTTGTCTTGAAATATCTCCCTACTCGACACCTCCGTTCTGCACAAGATCTACGTCTCTCCTCCACTCTCATCACATCCTCCCATTCTCGATTACAGGATTTTTTCCGGGCTGCACCTACTTTGTGGAATTCCCTCCCACGCACAGTAAGACTTTCCTCTAGTCTTCAAACCTTCAAGCGTTCACTGAAAACCCACCTCTTCAGACAAGGTTATGATATTCCTCAACCATCATCTTAATTTCCCTAGATTACCCTATTACCATCCTCTACACTGCTAACGCAAGACAACAACCTTCTGACCAACATTGCAACACACATAGCCCACTCAGTATTTTTACCTTTGCAGTCTGGCTGGTCCATTGTGCAATATGATGTAGCACATGCCCTTGTGTTTCTAACTCCCAATGTCCTATAGATTGTAAGCTTTGGAGCAGGGCTCTCTTACCTCTCTGTCTGTATGTATTACCCAGTATTGTCTTATTACTGTTTGTTCCCAATTGTAAAGCGCTACGGAATTTGCTGGTGCTATATAAATAAATGATGATGATGATGTTGTTGATCATAGATGTTTTCACCACTAGATGCCACTGATGTGTAGTTCAATAGCTGTAGCTGTGTATCTAGATGGGAGTTATGCAGGAGAACACACAGTACAGACTCATGAGGGGCCACATGGTGGCATTATTTCAGCAAAGAGAGTCTATTTTACACGCAGCATGTATGCAGGGGTCAATTATGTGAACTACACATGTAATAGTAGGTGTAAGCTTGATAAGGCGGACGCAGCGTCTGTTGCTCAGTTCTTTGGAAATAATTCCTCTGTTAATCTATACTTCGCCTCAAAACCAATAGATAGTACTGGCTAGCAATCATCATCATCATCATCATTTATTTATATAGCGCCAACATATTCCGTAGCGCTTTACAATTGGGGACAAACATAATAAACTAATAAACAAACTGGGTAAAACAGACAAAGAGGTGAGAAGGCCCTGCTCGCAAGCTTACAATCTATGTGACAATGGGAGATTGACACATGAGGTTGAGTCTACATTTTGCATTTTGGCCCAACCAGACTAGCAATGGTGATTTAATTTGCGTATAGACGCCGCTCATAAGGTCCGTAATAGGCCTAATAACGCTACAGCAGCAATAAGAGGATTAACAACCCTTTACGGAATCTACTAATAATTCATGCCTATAAGGGGATTAAATATATATCAACCACAAGGTCCTCTCTGAAGTATTCAAGTATAAATACATTTAGGATCATATAGATGTTAAATACTGACTATTTTTTCATGTAGCACACAAATACTTGATAGCTTATTTGTACACTGAAATTTAAAGTTAATATTTGTGTGCTACATGAAAAAACAGTCAGTATTTAACTTATGTGCAAAACAGAACTCTAGTTTTCACCCCTTGCAATGTAACATGGTTTTGTCCAGGAGACTGAAATAGGATACCTCTTCATTTAAGATCCTTAATGAATCAGGCCCATGGTCGTTAGTGCTGATGGAGCTTGAGCTGTGCAGTAAGGTATGGAGAAGAAGTGCACTCCAGGCAAACCCTGCAGTACAGCCAATCTTTCTTCAAGATGGCCACTCACTTCTGTGAGGTAAGTGTTGGGGTGTCAGCTGTGTTGTAATTGGGTGGTGAGGCTCAGTGGAGTGCTTTGGGGCCTGCACCAATCAGGTAGTTAGGTGCAGAGGGGGGTTTGGGATTTATGCAGGTCATGGTCTCTGTGCCGCGTGTGGGGCCTCTTCTTCTGTCCAGCTATGTGGATGGGAGTCAGGAGGGGCAGCGCCGGATTGCACCCGGGTGGTTGCCCGCAGGCTGCAGGGTGTGAAAGCTCCAGGACTGTGTGGGTCACTTACTCACGAGGAGGTGAGCTTGATAGTCTCAATCTGCATGTTTGTCTCAGGCGGGGGGTAGAAGGCTGGCCCTCATCTGTTGCTGGGGTAGGCAGCGTAGGTGAGGGGTCCAGTTGGTCTTCTTTTGGGCTCCCCTGGTTCTCTGAACCATCCACTAGTGAAGTGTGTCGTCTGGAAGGTAAAGGGCTCCTTTTAGAGGAGTTTGCAGGGGATAGGAGATGGACCTCGGTGCCGATGCGTCCAGCTCAAATGGCGTCCAGACCACGCCCCCAATATTGGAATTCTTTTCATGTAGGTAATAATATTTGTTACATAAATCTTTATATGTGATTGTAACAGATGTTATAAATTAAAATTAAATAAAATATAAAATTTCATTCTAAACCCAGGAATGATAGCCAACAGAATAGTTATGATCCAGGAAGATATAAATGAAAATTGACTGAACATGTGTAAGAAAAACAAGAAATCACAGAGGGTGAGTATGTTAATGTACCCGAACTTAGAAGATCCGAATACAGAGTCTCGCGCACGCTTGGAATTAAAAGCGAGGCAAAACGTCATCATTACGTTGTCGGATCTTGCGAGTTTTGGATTCTATAAGTACCGCCCTCCACGGTGATCCAGCGCCATTTCACAGAGGGACACAGAAGGGGTAGCACAGTTCTTGGCAGTCTCTAGTGCAGTTGGGCAGCGTCACAGGTAGAAAAGAAAGAGGAGGGATAGCAGTGTTCTTCAAAGTCCCCAGTGAAATTAGGGAGAGCTCCATTGCTCCATTGCTAATTGTCATTGCTGAAATAGAAATAATAGAGCTGGCAGGCTTGGTCTTCCAAATATGCAGTCACATAAACTGCAGACTAAAGAGCTCCTAACCCCTGCTACCTTACCCCTATGACACGTTTAACCAAAACCAAACTTAACACTAATAAATAATGACACGGACAACTGTTAAGTTTAACTAATTTAAGTTGCAATTTATTAGATTATAATTTGCTTAGTTTTAATCGGTGGTGGAGAAGGCAAGGATGGTGAGGCGCCCCAACCTATGTCAAACTTACCAAACAGTGTATGGCCATCTGGCACTAACCACTGGTCCCTGGACAAGTCCTATACGATCGGTCGGTGCTAACTCATGCGTCCGCACTCCCCAAACAGTGTATGGCCATGCGGCACTAACCACTGGTTCAAGGACAACTCCTTTACAATTGGCCGGTGCTAAATCTGGCGTCAGTTTGCATGCCCCCCTCTGGGCTCACAATGTCCTGCCCATACAGAGCAGGCCAAGGAGTTCTGTTTAAAGAACCAAGAGCCAAGGTGCTTCGAAGAGGGTAGTGCCCTTCGGCCAATCAGCGGTAGCACCGTGTAACCGGTTGTTGACTCACCAAACTTGTCTTCCTGACACAAATCTGTTCCGCAAAGCAAAAGGTTAGTGACATATAATAAACACCAAATATATAGGGAGGGTGCGATGGGATTTCCTGCCGGGTAAGAAGGAAGGAACATGCCTGGACCCGGCTCATATCCTCTCCAGGGAGTGAACACCCATCCCCATCCCATTGGCTGGAAACTGGAGAGGGGTTACCCCTTAAGCTGCAGGTACCATTTGTTATCCCTATGATCTGAGTTTAGGGACGTTTTGCTTATGGCTGCACTTGTCATAAACTGCAGACTGATGAGTTCCTAACCTCTGTTACCTTACCCCTATGACACGTTTAACAAAAACCAAACTTAACACTAATAAATAATGACACAGACAACTGTTAAATTTAACTAATTTAAGTTGCGATTTATTCGATTATAATTTGCTTAGTTTTAATCGGTGGTGGAGAAGGCAAGGATGGTGAGGCGCCCCAACCTATGTCAAACTTACCAAACAGTGTATGGCCATGTGGCACTAACCACTGGTTCAAGGACAACTCCTTTACTATTGGCCGGTGCTAAATCTGGCGTCAGTTTGCATGCCCCCCTCTAGGCTCACAATGTCCTGCCCGCACAGAGCAGGCCAAGGAGTTCTTTTTAAAGAACCAAGAGCCAAGGTGCTTCGAAGAGGGTAGTGCCCTTCGGGCAATCAGCGGTAGCACCGTGTAGCTGGTTGTCGACTCACCAAACTTGTCTTCCTGCCAAAGCTGGAGGCCTCTCAGGCCTACAGCCCACCACCGATTGCCTACGCTCCCCTCCTAGCCCTCAGAATAACTGACCTAAACACTTAGATTATCATTTGCTTACTGTGAGGTGTACCCCGTCTGCTCAATATCAATGGACTTGATCAGCTGTGACTTCGATAAACTGGATATGATTTTTGACCAACAACATCTCTCTTATGCTATAGTTAAATCGAGGGCCTTACCTAGCCTAGTAAATCATTACCACTACATGTATTCCTAACATGTCCGTGGGCACTATCTTTGCAATTTCCCTGGACAGCAGGGGTATAAGGGCTGACCATTGCCTACCTCGTCTACCTATCCATCGAATATGAACCTGCTCGTGGTCGATAATAACAGAATTTTTCGCCCAGTGGACGTAGTAATGACCAACAACAAAACCTGGATCTTTTTTGACAAATTACCTGTGGTTAGAATAGAATACACTCATGTCAAGCAGCGCTTATGCTGACCGACTGCAACCTTTACCTCAATGTACCCCCAAAATGCTCAGGTGATTATACCACAAATGGGGTAAAGCAAGTGAAGAAAAAGGCTGGGCGGAAGGGAGGGATGGGGGGGGGGGGTTGGGGAATCGGTAGCCCCAATGAAGGTGAAAACCCAAAACCCCAGCGGCTCATCACTAAACAGGCCTTAGTCCGGGGAGAAAAGATGGGAAAGATCCTTCATGCCCCCACATAACGTGGCGGGCGGTTAAGCCTTGCACTACCGACAGGGAGAAAGTGGTGGGGGGGGGGGAAATTAAGGAAGAAGGGAAGGGGCATGATTAGAGGCAATGCAACATATCACGTACAAAATAATTTACCCATCCTTACCCCTATAGAATAGTAACCATCATTAGTTTGATGGCACCCGAGGACTACGTGTGTATGTAGGGACTAGTGTTGACAATGCATACTCGCGCCTGAGCCGCAGCAGTAGCTGCTCCCCATTCTGAACGAATGGGTTCAACATCCATGGCAACAATTGCTAGTCTGGTGGCACCAGAGGTCTACGGCCATGTATATTCTTTATAAGCAACAAGTTTCCACCATCTCAGGGACTTAATATTGTCGATGGAAGCACCTGATTGTGCTGCAGCAGTAGCCGCCCCACTCTTGAAAGAGTGGGTGCCAAAAGTGTCGGGTCTAGACCGGTGTGCTGCCAGGCTGAGCTGCGGCGGTAACCCCTCAATCCTGACGGAGTGGCAAATCATGTGGCGGCACAAATCGAGGTCTGATACCAAACAGTGTATGGCCATCCGACACTAACCACTGGTCCCAGGACATATCCTTTACGATTGGCTGATGCTAATTCTGGCGACAGTGTGACTACCACCTTCTGGGTTCTCAATGCCCCGGCCTGTGGGCCAGGGCTTTCTGTTTAAAGGAACCAAGAGCCCAAGTGCTTCAAATATGGTAGTGACTTGCGGCCAATCAGCAAAAGCACGGAGTGATCGGTTTCCACCTCACAAAATGCCTCGCACTGTAAGACGGAAAACCCGCAAAGCGGGTACCTCATGCTACTGGACATATCGAGTTATCCCCATGTACGGGTAATGTCATCCAACGGCCTCTACCCTATTGATCAGTTTAGGAACCGAGGGTTTACCAGGACACCTGTGAAGTAGCTATGTTAATGTCCCTAGCCAGTAGTACCACGCCAATGGTGTGTTGAGACTGGGACCCTAGCTCACCGACTCGAAATTCCCTATATCAGGTAAGAAAAAAATTGTGCTGAATTATAAAAATTCATAAAGGGGAGATGCATGTTGTGTACTAAAAGTAGCTCCCCCTTCGGGCTTGGGCTTACCTCAATTAGGTACCCATATATTGGGTCTATCCTGGAGTCCCCGTGTGCCGAAAGTCTTTTTACACGAGCTTTCATAATTGCTTTAGGCTAAACTACTGTGTGTGTTAGGCAATCTAGACTGCAAGCCCAATGGGGCAGGGACCGATGCGAGTGAGCTCTCTGCACAATGCCGCGGAATAGTGGCGCTACATAAATAAATCGTGATGATGATGATGTTTCTAAAAAATTCTAGCAGCAATCCAAAGGAGTGGGTGCCATGGAGGACGGCTCAAAACCACCACCAACCCAATGCCCCAATAGCATGTTCAACTGAATTTGGTGGTAGGGGCCCGGTGTCATGACTAAGTGCTTCCCTCATAGGGAACTAACCTCCTAAGTTTGTATACCAAGCTGACCCTGCACATATGCAAGCCTGTCATTCTCGTGCCCTTTGTTTTAACGCTGCCGTGGAAGGAGCTTTCTAAGTGCTAAACATGCTAGAATTTATAAAAGACAAGTAAGGGAACCAAGCGTCATCCAGTATGCAGCTAACTAAGAGGGGGGGGGCGAAGGAAGACACCCACCTTACCATGGTCAACCTCAGGTGCCCCTTGACCTAACGTATGAAACCAACCTAAGCGGTCTACTAGGGAACGGAAGAGTATAAATCACTGGTGACAAGTTAGGACCTCGGAAACTCTTCCCCTGCTGCAATGCATGCGCAACTGTATGTGACAAGATCCTAGAATGCAATGCAGGGTAGAAAAGTATACCCTTGACTAATCGACAGTTAAGTTCTGTGTCTTTGCAAATCATATAACCTTGTAACGTGTGGTGAGTAACTAGGGTGTACTTTTGTAATGAACTCTTGGATCTACTAAATGCCATAATACGTCTCCCGCCGCCAACTAGCGGGGGGAACACCTGCTGACTCCTGTTGTCCCGGTCCTACAAGGGGCCTAGCAATGTTGGTAAAGGGCTGGACAGTATCATGTACCTGCCCAAGGCACCGAAAGCTTAATGAACCTCTGAATATAGCGCAAAATATCTACCTGTTTACCTTGCGTTGAGTGCCGGATTTGGAAATGCAACGCAACTGTTAGCACCGAGTGCTCCTAGATTGGGTGCCATAGCTATCCACGAACACCATTAGGTGAAATCAGCCTGAGTCCACAGGGCATATGGGCTGCCGTGCCCAGAAAGGAAAACATATAAAAATACTCTCTGGCTGTTGGAGTTCATGCTAAGCCTGCGGTCTCTGAATTAGGCCCTGTCCTGTATACCCAGAATGTCTCGTAATCAGCGGGTATATGACATACTTGCAAAATGTAAATGCATCTAACTTGTCTATCATCCTGAGTCAGCGGCGAAAATGGGTTGCAGCGCCCGGTAAGGGAAAATGTATAAATATACTCCCTGGCTGTTGGAGTCCATGCCAAGCCTGCCTCTGAACTAGGCACAGCCTTGTTTACCCAGAATGTCTCGTAATCAGCAGGTATATGACCTAATCGAAAGATGTAAATGCATCTTGTCTGCATGAAACATGTTGTCAGTGTGGCCTTACTATATGCTTAATGGACCTGCGTATTAATATCAATAGAGAAATGGAACAGGGGGTGCATATGTATGTGTATGTGTCGGATGTGAGAATGGTAGCTCGCTTAGAACCCCAACTTATAATAGGCCAGAGTATTTAGCTGGCTGGCTAGCTGTAGTGACAGCGACGACTTCAGTTTGTTCCCTGTGAGGATAGCCCTCGTGAAGGTATGGGGAATTCCTTGCTAGCAGGGTCTCATGATTGCCAACTCTTCTTGCCTAAGTTGGGGTGTGTTAGGGTTACCAAGCAGTGTAATCCTACTTGATCGAGATGGGATCCTCCTTAATTTAAAATGTCGCTTCTCGTATGGAGATAGCGATGAATGGCCCGCCTGCTGCGGTGCCTGTTTCTATGCAGGCCAAAGCCATATAAAATCGCCAGGCCGCTGCATTGTGGCAAGACCAACAAGCTGCTATTTCGCTATTCTTCAACAGGGATGCAATTGTCATAATGTTACTCGCGGCCTACTCTGATATCCAGATTGTGTGGGCGGGTCCTAATGAGGATTTCAGTTACCTCAGCAAGGCGGACGTGCATGAAGTGGCCTCAACAGGCTAAGCGTGCCCTGAGGACTGACTGAAGATGTGGAACTACCTTATGGAACCTCGTGTTGTGAAGAAATGTATTTGTGGTAATCATACTCACCAGGTACGCGTCACCGATCCCCTGTCTCTGGGGTGCATTTGGTTCAGTTGTCGTTCCAACTTCTTCGTGTACCTTCTAACAGAACGTCCAAAGCGCTGCTTGACAGTCTCTCACCCCGTAGCATCTGTCTTGCTGAAAGAGGAACATGTTAAATTCAGCACTAGACAGCAGCCCCTTTGGAGGGGTATTGGAACCTGGGAACCAGTGGAAGGAGGGGGTGGGTGCTCAGTGGAAAAAGAGGGGGGGGGTTTGAACATACAGTGCTCCCCCGGGGGGGGCAGGGTGAATGCCAGGATGGAAAGGGGGGTGGCTTTAAAGGGTAATGTGCTATTTTAACATTGCCACTTTCCATGTGAGGATGAAGGAGGGGTGGGGGGGGGAGGCTGAGCTGACCCCATGATGACATAATTTGGCTTACGGTCAGGATGGTGTGAGGGCTGGATGGCCTGCCTATACCCTGGGAGGCAAACTCCTCTCTACCCAAAATTATTAAGCATTGGTGGCTCAGGGGTTATTGCTGTAATGGATAACCTTGATGGTGCAGCGTTTAATGCCATAACATCCCTCATTGGTGGCTCGGAGGTTACTGCTGGCCAAGACTGGAGGATAGAGGGAAACCCTCTGTCTCTTCCTCGCTTCCATCTGGAAGTCGTCACTCGACGACCAGAAGTCGCCGGAGCAGCTTCCCTTAAGGTAAGTGAGGCGCTGGCGGGATTTCTGGGCGGACGGGCCTCTGCTGGTGGGTCTGTGAAGCAGGCCGGGGGGGGAAAGGCTGATCTCCGGCGACGAGGCATGGCAAGCAAATGGAGGGGGGTGGGCAACGGAGCTACCAGGGACAGTGGGGTATAAAAGGGGACAAAAACAAACACTCTAGTCACGGAGAGGAATACAATATACAGTAGTACAATAAAAAACAATAAATGAAAACAATGCGATGAAGCAAAACACTCTAGCCACGGGGGGAGGGGGGATACAATATATGGGATACAGCAGCACAATAAAATACTGTAAATCAAGGCTAGGAAAAGGGGACAACAGGGACACGAGGCCTAGTAGTGTTGAGGAAAGGGCAAAACAAAAGAGGCAAACACAGGAACAGAGAAAAAGAAAAGAACACTATAAACTTATCTGCAAAGACCCACGACTAACAGTGGAGCAGGCAGTCTAGGGAGAGGGATCAGGAAAGACAGCAGGGGGGCAGAAATAGCATGAAAGGTCTGAGGGGGGGGATTCAGCAGGAGACAGAGGCTGGATGAGCTGGGGTAAGGGAGAAACAGCACGGCAGCCCGGGCCACACAGAAAATCAGAGGGGCAGGGAGAGGCAAGGCAGGGCAAATGAAATAATCACAGACGACAGGGGAACTAACAGGTACCATGCATGGGAAAGGACAAATAGCAAAACGATACAGAGGAGCTACAATAAAATGTAATACAATGAAGGATTAACGGAGAAACTGAATGGGCTGCCAATGGCAGTGAAACAGGAGACGAGGATATATAGAGATGGGGAGAAAAAACCACATAGCAGGAGGGCAGGGAATGCCTGCAAGGATAGAGTAGAAAGAAAAGGAATAAATACCACTAAGACAGGACAAAACAGCGGTGAAAACCCAGGGGACAGTGAAGGGGAACAGCAAACAAACAGCAGTGAGTAAACAGTACAGTGATGATACCAAGCCTGTCCGATGTTGCCCTGTTGATTTCCAGCCAGGTAAGAAGGAAGGCACATGCCTGGACCCGGCTCATATCCTCTCCAGGGAGTCAACACCCACCCCCATCCCATTGGCTGGAAACTGGGGTTAACCCTTAAGCTGCAGGTACCATTTGTTATCCCTATCATCTGAGTTTAGGGACGTTTCGCTTATGGCTGCACTTGTCATTGTACTGTTATATATAGGTAACACACAAACAGGAGAGCTGCATTGCTAATTGTAATTGCTGAAATACAAAAAAAAGGGCTGGTGGTCTTTGTCTAAATCTGCAGTCAAATTGTACGTTGTAATATAGGTAACACACAAAGAGAAGAGCTCCATTGCTCCATTGCTAATTGTCATTGCTGAAATAGACATAATAGGGCTGGCAGGATTGGTCTTCTAAATCTGCAGTCACATTGTACTGTGTTATATAGGTAACACACAAAGAGGAGAGCTCCGTTGCTCCATTGCTAATTGTTATTGCTGAAATAGAAATAATAGGGCTGGCAGTCTTGGTCTAAATCTGCAGTCACATTGTACTGTGTTATCAAAATGAATTTACCGCAGTACACAGAAGACTGAAGCTTTATTGAGACAGACACAAATATAGGGAAGAGTGCATAAATTAAGGCAAGACATTCAACAAAACTTCAAACACTGATGGGGGAATGGGTTGGAGGGGGTAAGGGAGGGGGATACACAAGCCCAAGGTTTTATTGAATAATAATATGACACATAGAGGGAGAAGGAGAAGAGGGAGACGGAAAATTAATCATCTTAATCTTCCTCAGGACTGTCAATGGGGTTATAGTCTCTTAGTAGGCTGTGGATCAGCCTGCGACAGTCCTGGATGGTCATCTTCTCCCTTTTCAAGATGAGGTGATTCCTGGCAAGCCAAATAGCATCCTTAAAGCAGTTCATAAGGGCGCCATGCCTCCTGGGTTGCCCCAATGGTGTGGGTCCCAGGAAATAATCCATAAAATACCGAATGGTATGAAAGGCAAATTCTGGGCACACTGTCCTTAAGTTCATCTTCCAAGGCATCCAACACTGCCTATGCAGTGGGGCAGTCCCAAAAAATACGCTGTGCTGTTTCCCTTCTGGTGATGCAGAAGGGGCAGTGGATATATTGACACAGGTTCCAGGAGTGTATGAATGTCCTGAGAGGCAAATCCCTGGATAGCCATCCATGCAATGTTTTTGTGTCTATTAGTCCGCCTCTTAGAGGCCACATTCTCCCACATCTGTTTGGTTGTTGCAGCAGGAAGCCCTTGAACAGACTCCATAATATCTTTAGCTCTGATGAGCTTGTGGACAGCTCTTGGCTTCCACAAGTCTCTCCAGATGGTGCTCCCTCACAAATTGTCCAACATCCAGATAAAACCAAGGTGTAGTCCAGTTGTAAGGGAAGGAGCTGTCCCACTTGTCCCAACCAAGGGTCCTCTAAAGAGGCAGGAGGTAAAAGCGAGACATGGACTTCACAGAAGAGCAAATGTTCTTTTCAATAAGAGTTCTGCGGATGCAGTTGCGGACAAAGAAGGCTCACAGCATGGTGGGGATGTCTGGGATCCCTTTCCCACCTTTGAGGGGCTCCTTGTACATGACCGCCCGCTTCACTCTGTCCATGTATTAGCTGTAGAATTACCACAGTTATCCAAGAAGTGGGTGGAGCGATAAAATGAACCATAACTGATTTCATGGTTCATTCTCAGTTTCACTGTACAGGCCATGTGCTCAGGGGGACGGCGATCTCGTCGTCATCATCTTTCAAAGCTTAGTCTGCAGGAGCCAGTGACACACCCATTTGTTTTCTCAGGTCTCTTAGCTGTTTTTTAAACTTTAAAATGTATTGTCCTGCCACAGGGCCTCCTCTGTATTATTCTTCTGAAGCACAGTGTATCTCTCGTGTACAAGCTCTCTTAAATCCGGCATTTCATCCAGTGGGTCACATTTTAACTTAAGTACGGCCTCCTGAACTGCATCTATATATTGGTTTAAATCTCTGTTCAATGCAGCATATTCCAACATGACAGATTCCATGCTGCCCACATGTTCCTTGTCACAGTCTGTTTGAAGCAGATCTATTACCACTCCAGATGTAATATCCATTCTTATTTCTACATAAGTTTGGCAGTTCTCCAGGGATGAGAGGGAGGTATCCACAGAGGAGAAGGAGATTAAAGATGCAGTACAATCAGACATGGTTTAATAATGTAGGGCCTGATTCATCAAGCTACGAATCTTGTTTATTCCGCATCGTAAGTTGCGTAGAGTACTTTAAGTTGAACAGGGAGATACGCAAACCAAATAAGCAATGCAAAGCCGGAAGACACACCCACCATACTGTCCTTTAAGCAATGGAAACCAATAAGCAATGGATCCTAAGCAATTAACTCAGTTTACAAGTTCCTCTACGTTCACTTCCGCTACCTTAAGATAAGCAATGTATACATCACAGTCAATGTGGGAGGTCCATCGAGTTTTTTTACACATATTAAAACACAATCCTGTTGGTATTTGAACAATAAAGTTGTAACCTAATTATTCATTATCAAGTGTTACATATTTGGTAAACTTTGAATAATGACTTTGGATTGTTTTGAATGAGCGTCCACACCTTGCTACAGGACAGATCGTTTGATGGGTTTGTTTGTTTGTGAGTTGAACTAGGCGTATATCATTGAGAATGCATGTAAATCGCTCGCTTAAATAAATATGCATAATTAATCTGTAAAAATATGTTGTTTTATAATTCTATATCGGCCGTTATAAAAAAATGCATAGCGTACTCTTCCATAAGCGCTACATACATAGTAGAATGCATACAACCTCCACACAGATAAAGGGTGTGAGTCTGGATTAGAACTCATAACTCAATTTTTGTAAGGTGGAGTAGCTAACCACTAATGCAAACTTCTTTTTGAAAAAGCAGGGAGAAGAGCAACAATACAGCATGTGTGCTACAGAGAAAAGTGCTAGTTGATAGTACTCTTCATTATTAATCCAAAATACATGCAAATTAGCAATCTCACAGGTAGCTTAGTGGTTAGCACTTTGGCCTCACAAAACTGTCATCATGAGTTCAAATACCATAACATCTGTGTGCAGATTGTGGTCTTTAATCATTAATCTAAGAAACACCACAGGAACTTTTGGGCTAAGCCATTTTTTTTAAAAAAAACATTTTCCTTCAAAAGTGATCTAATACACGCTTGACCACAATAACAAATCCACCCTCATATTTTACATGTATCTACTCAAATGCAACTTTCTTACAGCGGCAAGTTGCTTTTTCCCTGGCTGACAATGTTAATGTTTTCACTTTCATAAAGGATCATGGCCCCCAGGTCACATGCCCAGTATTATGTGCATGCTGACATTTATTAGTAGGAATGGCCTAAGAGTGTGGGGGGGGGGGTTGTTGATTTGGAGGGGACAGTCTCCTTGAAGTGAAATGCCGCATTGCCAGGAAACCTTGTTTTATCTCTACCTATGGCTTACAGGTTATGTTATGTACTCAGCTTTACCCAAACAGAACGCTGACTACAGATGAGTAGCATGGTGATTTGCGTCGCTTGCACTCCTGCCTTATGGCACTGAGGTCAATTCCCAACCATGGACTGATCTGGATGGAGTTTGGATGTTCTCTTCAATGTTTGCCTGGCTTTACTCTGACGCTTTAAGTTAACCTTTGACTACCACTCCAATGGCACAAGATTTGGGGAAGTAGTTAATTTGCGATGGCATTTGTCATATACCTTCTTTAATGAATCTGGACCCCAGGGCACATTATGGGTTTGCAATTACTACGGATGGCCTACCTCTTGGATGGGTGGATTGTTGTTGGAGGGCAGAGGTTCCTTTTGCTGAAATGCAAATAGCAAACCTTTTTTTTTTATCTGCTATTGCTTGTCCTTGTATGTTATTTAACCATCTTCTTGTCTTCCAAATACTATAGCCAACACTGGGTCAGCATGGTGGCTTAGTATTTAGCACCTCTGCCTACCTGTGCTGGTGTCATGAGTTTGCTTCCTGACCATTGCCTTATGTGTATGGAGTTACTGTTCTTCCCATGTTAGTGTGGATTTCCTTACAAAATGCTAAAAATACTTTGTATCTTCATTTGCTGATAGGCACAATTAGTAGGGCTATATAAATGTTGCAACGATGATGGAGTAGTAACAAAACTATGTAGCTTAAATGTTATTATTGTTTGATTCTAATATCCATTATTTATTGTCCTTAGACCCAAATGTTGTGCATTTGTAATATATTAATAAAGACATACACACCAATGATTCTGTTTGACAACCTTATATTATTTATAAAAATGTAACAACTTTCAAACTATGTACATGGATTACAAAAATAACTATTTACAGAAACCAACAAAAAATAAAATAAATTAGTCATTAAGACTAGCCCATAATTGGGTTTCTTTTTCTATTTTTGTTGCATTTTTTTTTTATGTTTTTTAATTTTATTTTGCCACTCATTTCTGGCAACGATGGGGGGAGGCACGTCCAAGCTTCCTCCATGTGTGCGGTCAAAAAAAATAAAGAAACAAATATTTCCATGGCACCCTAATTTGGAAAACAGACAGGAGTTAATAGAGATGTGTACTGTTACATTACTTTAAACTGTCAGCAATGTCTAATGTCCAAAGGCAGTTGGAGCAAGAGGCCTAAGGCTTTTGTGTAGCTTTGTTTTGTATATACACAATTCTGTTGTGGCCAGGGGAGGGGGGCGTGGAGAGTATCTTTCAAAAATACTTTGTAGTACCATCATTATGGAAACCTGTGACATTTATGTCCACTTTAATTGAACATGTGTGACATTGGTGATTTATTACCAGTATTATGGACATCTCAATGTGATAAAATTATGTAAAAGCTTTAATGTAACTACCTACTATCTCCAAACTTCTGTGGCCTCTCCTCCTCCTGGCCAGCCTCCTCCTCGGCCTAAGGCACCTCCTCCTGCTGCTGTGCTGCAGGCACGTCCTCCTCCTCCTGCTCATGCTGTGCCTCACGCACCTCCTCCTCAGTTTCTGGCACCTCCTCCTCTTGCTTTGCATCACGCACCTCCTCCTCGGTTTCTGGCACCTCCTCCTTCTCGACCTTCGGCCCCTCCTCCTGTGTATTGTACCAACATCTACCTGATGAACAATTATACAGATGTAACCAGATAATATTGTGAATCCTTTTTAGGGCAACACAGATAAAGCTAATCTTGACCAAAAGGAGAGAAACATGACAGAAACACGCCACTTTCACATGGCCTGTAACAATGTTTGCTTTTGCCTTAGGACATGTGGACTGTCTCAGTTTTACTCAGTAATTGGCAAATAGTCCTTTTTTGGGGGGCACATTATAATTCCAACAGCCAAATAAGGAATGACTGATCAGGTATATATAATACAGTCAGTATTTTGGTTGGACCTTATATGTGCCCGTCAAAATAGTTGCACTTATATGTGAAACTCTGCTAAGGACAACTGTGAGTGTGGACATGGTTTTCAAAGATAGCGTTCACATCCGTTGGCACTAATAAAAACACATCTGCCACTGTAATCTTCAAAATGTTTTTAAGTTAAGGTCAGCAAATTGCCTTAGTGGGTAGCACTTCTGCATCACAGCACTGGGGTCAAGAGTTGGAGAGTTGGAATCCAAATCCTGCTTTAATGTTCTGGAGTTTGTCCCTCACTCATTTTGGCAAGTAAATGTTCTGCCCCAAAAACCAAAGCAGGTGGCATAGGAGAAGGAGTTGCCTGTCTAGTGTGGAGGAAGATTGATATGTAGTGGTAGGCCATGTCATATGATTTGGGTTAACGTATTTTGAACAGTATCCCACAAAAATAGGTGGAGACACTTTTTTCGGCGAATAATAGAGAACTCACTTCTTTATTATCTCCTCCCGTAGCTCACTCAGCAGCCATCCACCATTTGTTGTAGCGTAGGCAGAGGTATCTGTGGACCCTTTCATAAGTACTTAATTTCGTTAGAGATATATCTTCCCTTGGGCATGTTGTCCATGCCTTCAGTCAGAGCCCGCATTCTCTCCTTGCAAACAGGCCAGCCCTCATTTTCCAACACCAAAACCTACTCTGCAGTACTCTGCGCTCTGATTGGTTATCTGAGCACATATGGGCTCAGATCAACCATCATCTTAATTTCCCTAGATTACCCTATTACTATCCACTACACTGCTAACGCAAGTCAACAACCTTCTGACCAACATTGCAACACACACAACCCACTCAGTACATTTACCTTTGCAGTCTGGATGGTCCATTGTGCAATATGATGTAGCACATGCCCTTGTGTTTCTAACTCCCATTGTCCTATAGATTGTAAGCTTTCGAGCAGGGTTCTCTTACCTCTCTGTCTGTATGTATTACCCAGTATTGTCTTATTAATGTTAGTTCCCAATTGTAAAGCGCTACGGAATTTGCTGGTGCTATATAAATAAATGATGATGATGATGATATGGGCGTGCTCACGTCTCACGCGGATCTTTCCTACACCTGTGTGTGAAATGGCTGCCTCTCCAACCAAAAACATGACAAGTACTCTTTGCTCTGCAATAATGAAGACAGTCTACACCTGGTCTATCAATTAAATCAGGTATTTAAACCCACCTGTACAAATGGCAAGAAAATAAAGTGTAAATAGAGGCACTCCTTTAAATAATAGATTAAAAAATAACATTTATTATTGTCTATAAAGAACAAAATAGAGGACAGTCTTAGAGCAAAATGTTAACAAGAAAACATACAAAAGAGATTATAATAAGTGATTAAAAATACAACTATTGTTGTATTGCTCCACAAATGCCCTATGCAAGCTGGTCGGGATTGGTCATATGGCTTAATATTTTCTTAACATTAATTAAATTGTAGCCAAATGTCATTTATAGATACAGCAAAAATCATTTAGCAGGCTTTTAAAGTATTTATCTCTGTTGTCGGCAGAGATAATAATATACTCGTTCAGGGTCACTGTGATTATTATCAATAAATTGAGCAATCATCATAGCCTATTAGACTCCATGTGAAAGAAGAAAAGTTCGTGTTAGCAGACAGCCCAAATCATTATAACAAAAAGCTGCTTGTAAGTTCAATTAATAGCACGCGGTAAAGTTCAATTAATAGCATGCGGCAGTGTTGTTTTAAAGCTTACAATTACGGGAATTGATAATACACCCTTTATGTAGCTGATACAGCTCACAGATGACCCATGGTGTGAGCTGATCAGGATTATTGGCAAGGCTTAAAATAGTTTTACCAACAATTAGGGTGAGACCAGATATAATTTGTAAGTACAAAAAAAGAACTAGCTTGACAGACTGTCATGGTATAAATCTCTGTTGTCGGCAGAGATATTTAATATATTAGCACTTGATTTCTGAGTTCTGTATGAGTTAAATGAACAATCATGACCTAATAAGCTCCGTGAGAGGAAAGAAGTAATTAAATATTAGTAGTAGTCCAACTTCTCACATATCGATTCTGCCCACAAGGTAAAATTTTTATTGTTTAAGTGGCAGTATTTTCTCAAAACCTGCAATTGCGGAATTATGTGATAGACCCTTCCTAAAAAAATCTAGGGGGTGATTGCAGGATTCATTGATAGGACAGAGTGGAGCGAGACGCCGAAGCGTGTTTCGCTCGTAGCTTTTTCAAGGCTGATATAATAAAGGAAAATGACAGCTCTTTAATAGTTTGGAGGTGGGCGAGTAAAAGCATATTGGCCAATGACACTGGTTCTACCCAAATTAAGTTTGAGTGGCATTTGTATCAACCTATCAAAAGAATCCCCTTAGAAAGGGAAAGAATTTGTCAGGCGGTATATTAATGAACGAGTAAAGAGCTCGTAACTCACAGTATGTAATTCATTGATAAAAGTTTTAACATCTCATGTTTTTTATTCCCTACTGGTAAGTAACTCTATATTACAAAGCAAATGTTGTGGTTTAAACTATGCTGTTGAGTTACCGGGATATGATCAGGTATATCATCTAGCAGCCCGTTTGTAGATAGTCGGGACTGCTATAAAAAGAGGGTCAGTGGTCACATACTCAGGGCCGGTGCTAGGGTCCATGGCGCCCAAGGCATTTTGACAAAATCGGCGCCGCCCCCCCCCCCTCGCAATAATCGACACCCTCCTCCCCCTCACCCCGTTTTTCCTTACCTTGTCTCATCACCGCCGCCTCTCTGCTCGGTCTCCTCCCCTCCACTCACTGACACTAGTGAGTGGAGGAGACGGAGCAGAGAGGCGGCGGTGGTGAGCAATCAATAGCCTCTTCCCCCCTCCCTGTGCATCTGAATGCTGTGCAGCGGCCATGACAGGTATGGTCAGCGGTCGCCGCACAGTTTTAAAGTCATTTACATTCTGTGGCGCCCTCCAGAGCCCGGCGCCCTAGACAAGTTCCTAGCCTGCACATACTTATTTCAAGACATATTTGGTGTAAATATATTTTTATTGAAAGATAATGTCCAATTCGCGAGATTGGAAATAAAAAATCACTATTTACTCATGGAGTATAATTAATTTGAAAGAACAAAAAAAAGTCAAATCTTGACAGACAGAGGAAAGTGGTAACTAGAGAAACGCCATATAACTATTATAGTCATTGAGACCTATATGCATCATACTGCCCATTTGGAATATTTTTCTAGTTTCTTTCCGTAGCAACTCCCTGTGTATGTCTCCTCCCCGTATACCTAGATTTACTTGTTCCATGGCGAAAGCTTGTAATCCAGAAGGATTACCATTGTGGTAGCTTGCTGCCAGCGGCTGCACACTGTGCAGGTCCGTTCAGCAGTGACAGTGTGCTGCCCGGCTGCTCTGATTGTGTTTTAAACACAATCAGAGCAGCGGAGCAGCACACTGTCACCAGGCCTGGCGCTCCCATTAGGCAAGGTTAGGCAACTGCCTAGGGCGCCGGGCTCTGCAGGGCGCCTCAAAATGAAAAAAAAATGACTATGGTCATTTAAAACTGTCCGGAAATCCACGGGGAGGAGAGGGGGGGCAGGGGCTATGAATCTTACCTGCATGAAGTTGCTCCTCTCTGCTCTGTCTCCTCCCCTCCGCTCACTGACAGTGACAGGCCGTGATGATGACATCATCACGGCCCGACAGTGTCTGTGAGGGGAGGGGAGAAGACAGAGCAGAGAGGAGCAGCTTCATGGTGGTAAAATAAAGAAAGACATGGGGAGGGGAGCTGAGGGGAGGGAGGCGCAGCGCCAATTTTGACAGGGTACCTACGGCGGGGGGCGCCGATTTTTAAAGGGGGGGGCGCCGATTTTCACACTGTGCCTAGGGCGCCAAGGACCCTAGCACCGGCGCTGACTGTCACTGCCGAGCGGACCTGTACATAATGTGCAGCCGCCGGCAGCCTTAGAAATTAGAAAGGGGCGGGGCCAAAATCGCCCGGGGTATAGCAATTGTCTGGATCCGCCCCTGGTGGCAGGATAAAAAATGTATAGCGACTGTTGTTAAAGTTTTGAATTTATCCTGGTCTTCTCTGCCATTTTTGATGTTATTAACATGTTCAAGTAGTCGTTTTTTTGAACGGTCTGGTAGTCATACCAATATAAGTCTTGGAACAAGGACAAGTTAGTATATGACCCCTACAGAGTTGCAGTTGAGAAAATCCTTAATTTCCCAGGTTTTCCCAAATTTGTCTTTGTATTGCTTTGTAGGTACGGAGTACTGGCATGCTTTGCATGTACCGCATTTAAAGAACCCTTTGGGTCTGTCAAGGAAGTTCTTATTCTTTTGAAAGTGACTGTGTACTAATTTGTCTTTCAAGTTTTTGGCTCTTCTCCAGCTGAGCGATATTCTATCACCCAGATTTTCTTCTAGATCTTTATCCGATAATAAAATGTGCCAATGTTTCTGGAAAATGTTCTGTATTGTTTTCCATTCCTGACAGAAAGTCCCAATCATCCTAATTTTAGAGTTCTCTTTTGCCGGACATGTTTTCGGATAGATAAGGGAGTTTCTGTCCTTAGTTATTACAGATTTATTAGCTTTGTTCAGGGCTTTGTTACTGTAGCCCCTCATTTTTAACCTCGATGTCAAATTCTCAGCTCTTTGATGAAAAGTCTGTTGATCTGAACAGTTGCGTTTGATTCTTAAAAGTTCTTCTTTCGGGATTCCTCGGACAACAGGCGGAAAGTGTGCACTGTCATGATGCAAGATAGTGTTTGTGGCTGTTTTCTTCCGATATATATTGGTGCCTAATGTGCCTGAGTCCGTTTTGTAGATAGTAAGGTCCAGAAAGTTAATGGACTTTTCATTTATTTCAGATGTGAGCCTGAGGTTTAAATTTTTGGTATTGAGAATGGTGGTGAAGGTATGGAATTGATCAACATCATCGTCCCATAAAATCAGGACGTCATCAATGTACCTCAGCCATATCACAATGTGGTTGGTAAATCTAGTGTTGGCATCGGTAAAGACGTGTTCTTGCTCCCACCAACCCAGGAAGAGATTCGCATAGGTGGGGGCACATGCTGTTCCCATCGCCGTGCCCCTCACCTGAAAATAGAATCTTTCATTGTATACAAAGTAGTTCTTAGTTAGGATAAACTGTAATAATGTCAGAATGAATTCATTAAAATCCGTATTAGTGTTCATACTTAAAAAGAATTGAACAGCTTCAAGTCCCTGATCATGTTTGATGTTGGTGTACAGGGATTCAACATCGTAAGATGCAAGTTTTGTATTTTGGCTGATGGTGATGTCCTGGATCTTTGAAAGGACATCAAGTGTGTCCCTGACATATGATTGTAGACCTATCACATATGGTCTTAGATATTGATCCACAAATCTGCTTGCATTTTCTGTAAGTCCTTGAACCCCCAAAATTATAGGTCGACCTGGGGGATGCGTTTAATTTTTATGTATTTTCGGTAGAACGTACAAAGTGGGAATTTTGGG
The DNA here is from genome assembly GCF_038048845.1 of Mixophyes fleayi. NCBI lineage: Eukaryota > Metazoa > Chordata > Amphibia > Anura > Limnodynastidae > Mixophyes > Mixophyes fleayi. The sequence goes on along the minus strand of NC_134404.1, from coordinate 251,427,387 downwards.
ATTCTTTACTTCTAAATAATCATAATTGGATTTGTTGATAATTCCTCTTTTGTAAGCTGCATTGATTAGTCGTTGGTATTGAATAAGAAAGTTTGCAGTAGGGTTAAAAATTAGATGTCGGTAGCACGATGTGTGACTAAGTTGGCGTTTAATTTCTGCAGTGTATTGATCGATCGGCCATAAAACGATATTTCCCCTTTTATCAGAGGGTTTTATGACCACATCGTGCCAACCCTGAATTTCTTTTAATGCTTTAAATTCCAAGATGTCAAGATTAGTTTTACCAGGATAATTTCCTGTGTTTTTCAGAAAAAAGGTATCCAGATCTCTGGTAACCAAATCCACATATACTTTGATCTGTGGACATATCGTCATATCAGGGAAAAAGGAGGATTTCTTTTTTAGAGAGGCAATCCAAACCCCATTCTTCAGCAAGTAGATAATCTAAATGTTACATTATCACTGGCCTATCAAACAATAAAACACATTGCAATGCTTTTTGAGCGAATAAAACATACTTCAGGCTGTGGAAGCTACTGGTCTAAACATCTATAAACAGCATTTGCCTGTCTGCTTTGTACTCACCCAAGCTACTGAAACTCCCAACCACACTGAAGTGCAACAAAGGCGTTTTTAAAGAGATATCTGATTATAGAATTTTCTGCCGGTGAGTACGCTGAGACCGACGGCACACACATGTGCGTTTAGAGAGCGAGTGAGTTTATTTTGGCGTATAAAACCCATCATGCATATTTTTAAATTGGATACAAATTGAGGTCAGTGTGTTTTGTTTCATTACTGATTTCACAAATGTCCTTACATGTTTCTGGTGTGTAAGGATCATGGTTTCTTGAGAATTTCCTTATCCAAACATTTAAAATATGCATGTAGCATAGGTTCGCATATTGCATTGTTAGTTATAAGAAACGTTGATGCTTTCTTTCTAGTCTATTTCATGCAAATACTGTTATATCTAGAACATTGGCGTAGTATTTCAAGAATACACTTTTCATCCGTGGGTTCCTGTTTGGGATTCTTGCCCCCTAATGTTTTTGCTATCTCTCTGATGGGTTTGTTTTGATTTTTCAGCCTAATGATGGCTTGCTTCACTGATAGTGACAGCTCTTTGGATCTCATATTGAGAGTCGACAGCAACAGATTCCAAATGCAAATGTCACACCTAGAATCAACTCCAGACCTTTTACCTGCTTAATTGCTGATGAAATAACGAGAAAGTTTGCAGTTAAAGCACATTTTGTTAGTTTATGGACTTGACTGTGTATATATATATATATATATATATATATATATATATATATATAGATATATATGCAATATTCTAATATGTGTCCTAGTTGTTCCACATATTCCTGAGAACATATCTGTGTAGCATAACAAAATGCACTATACAGGCATAGAAAAGACAGCAAGCTTTAGTTAAGAAACACCAAGCAACAGAGGGTGCTATATTAAGCTGACTCATTCCAGCGTTCTGGCATTCCGGCAGTTCCGGATTTAACCAAAACCCCCAAATATCAGCATCTACCCGTTGACACATCAGCCACCTTTCAGTGCCATTTATTTATTTAAGGTGGATGTAATGAAAAAGAGGTTCTTTTTTAAAAAATGTAGCCAATGTTTAATGGTTAATATATATCACAAATACATTTGAACCCCCCCCCCCCCCAAAGAAAAATATATATGGTGTATTAAGATATATGTATGTTGTGCATATGTAGTTGTGAGTATTTTAAACGAACAATGCATTTTGAACAGTTTAATTGTTGTTTTAGGGAGCTGTTTTGGATTTAAACATGACCCTGAGCTGTATTAAGTTTGAACAAGGAGTTGAGACACCATTCTACTTAACTATCCTACACGGACGGAGGGAATGCCTACTCTTCTCAAGTAATCTCCACCCATTCCCCTCCCATTCCCCTCCTATTCCCCACCCTTTTTTCTCAAGTGGTCAGCCAACTTTGCAAATGCAGTTCTGATAGAGTTTGAGACACGCATTCCTTTACGCAGCGGATAATCTTAGCTTGCGCAACGGAATATCATGGTTTCTGCTTCGCAATTCCCGTTTCTGGACATGCGCAGAGATGATTAACGTATTATCTGCAAAATGCGTAGCTTGATGAAACAGGCCCATAGAGTTCATTGACAGCACGTTTGGGCTTAAGACAGCTAAGCTATTGTTAGCTTGTTTTGTGGGAGCCCATACAAATCAAGCACTTTAGCCACAAAAGTGGCACTGCTTGTCGCTTGAGTGCTTGATTTGTTAAACTGTACATGTCCTTTTCAATATCTTACATAAGGGTGTTTGGGAGGGCCCAAGGACAATTCCATCTTGCACCACTTTTCTTTTCGGCCACTGCTGTGTGACAATGTTTCCCATACTTACCTACTTTTGAGACCAGCTGTCCGGGAGGAGGTCCGTCGAGGGGGCGTGGCCACGCGCGATGTGCCGCTAGGCTCTGCCCCTGTCAATCTTAGGAAATTCTGGCCAATCGTAGCAGGGGGGTGGGGCCACGATGCCGCAGTTAGCCCCACCCCCACCATCTACAACAACGGGGAGATGCTGGTTCCGGGATTTTTGCCTGCTCTCTCGGGAGTCCGGGAGAACTCCCAAAAATTCGGGAGTCTCCCGGACATTCCGGGAGCAGGGCCATCTCTTCCATTGGGCACGATGGGCAGGTGCCCGGGGGCCCCACGGGCAAGGGGGCCCCATAGGCAGGGCTCTTAATTAGAATAAATAATCCTGCAAAAGAAAAAACCTGCAAAAAAAACCTTCAAGGGTCAATGAGCAAGTACATCTATCTATCTCTATATATCTATATATCTATATCTGTATCTCTATACATCTATATATATATATATATATATATATATATATATATATTCGTATATGTATATGTATATATGTAGGGGCCCCGATGCACTGCTTTGCCCGGGGGCCCATAATGCTGTTAAGATGGCCCTGTCCGGGAGAGTAGGAAACTATGATGTTTCCTAGATGCGCTATGAACTGACAGGTGCTTGTGCCATTGCTCTGTCGCTTACCATCCAGCCAGTTAGCTGCAGTCTTTGTCTGAAAGTGTATGAAAATAATATTGTGACCTGTGAGATGGTCAAAATTGACTGCAAATGCCTTGAAATTAGTGTTATTGAGGTTAATAATAATGTAGGGGAAAAAAGAGCAAAATTATGTGATTTTAGCAAAACAATAGGGATTTTAGAAAACAATAGGGATCCAAAACCAAAACGAAAAAACGGCAAGGGTGGTTTTGCCAAAACCAAAACACGAAGTTAATCCAGATCCAAAACCAAAACCAGAACACAGGGGTCAGTGAACATCTCTATAAATAATATATTGTGTGAAAAGTTGCTCTGGCACCCTAATGGTGTCAGAGCAGGCTTTAAATAGGAAGCAGTAACTCCTCATTGGTGGGCAGTGGATCGGCGGTCAGCTGTTCTGACCGCCGACAGGAAACTGGAAAGCGCGTCCCGTTGCTATGGCGACGGGCGCGCCTGCGCACCGTGTCGCCGGAAGACGCGTCCCTGTTGCCTAGCAACGGGGCGTTCAGAAGACGGACGTCCGGCCGTGCCCGAGGAGGAGGCGCAGGGACGGCGTCTGACAGTTAGTATTATATCTCCAACCAGAATGTGATTGGTTAAAAACTTTTTATATGCTTTTGTTTGTAAAGAATGGTGCAAAAAACCTTAACAGAGTAAGTAAAGCTGATTTGTAAAGCAGATTCGTTCATAAGTAAAAATGCAAGTTACAGCAAACAAAAATGTGAATGTTCAAAGCTCTTATCGCCATCTGTTTGAAGTTGTAAAGTGTTTTTTAACTGCAATAGTATTTATTCGTTTTCAAAATTTAAGGGGTACAGAGAGTACAAAAAAAGGATGGGGGGGTGGAATGAAAGGATACAGAAAAAAAAGAAGGGAAGGGGGGTACATAGTTGGGAGGAACACAGCAACAGCACAATATCTGTAATACACTCAATATAAATAGTCAAAAACTTTGTAAGCCACTTATTCACACAAGGAAAAAAGAAACGGAAGGCACTCCTTCACCTCCTGTAATATACTTGTGCCAACTAACCATTTCATTAATGGAGATGAAGGGGAAGTAGAGTACGGCATACACACCGTCTCCATTTCAAAGCTTTATTGTACCTTGGCCACTATCTTCTTTATCGCAGGTGGGAGTGGGGATTCCAACTTTGTGCTAAAGCAGCCCTTGCGGCAAACAAAATCTGTCCAAACACATATTTCGCATCGAGTGGAAAATATAACAGAGGGATGGAATTAGCCCAAGGTGATATAAGCACTAAGGGGGCATGTAGATGAAAAGGTTAAGGCATAGCAAGAGTTAATTTTTCTGGGTGGTAGTGAAAAATTAGTTAGCCAATCGGAAGGGCCGTAGGGGGAGGACTTATCTTTCAGAGAGGCTTATAACATATAGGAAGAGGATTCAACTTCCTCTGACCGTCTGAAGAGTTTAGAGTGAGTATATCCTGCTCTGCTGTCCTGGTGAGTATTAACTGTATAATCTCCTGTGTTATACTGCTATAGTGGATTATGATTTTGTACTGTGTTTTCTGTGCTTATTGCTTTCTCTGAGTTTATTTCTGTCCCCCTTCTGTTTATCTTGTCCTCTGTTTCTTTATTTTCCCCTTTTGTTTTATTCCCCCTTTTCCTTCTTTTCTCCTTTTCCTGCACTCTCTCCTTGTTCCGCCCCATTCTAATTTTCTCCCCCCCTCCTTGCCAGGATGCTGAGGGTCAAGCGTGTCCGGGTCCGTCCCCACTGCCTAGTAGAGGCTGCTCTCCCCCATGTTTCACTTACCAAGCGGTCAGGTCCAGGAGTCGCCGCTGGTTGATTCCTCTGTCCCCCCCTCTGGCCGGGGATCGGGTAGGCCAGGGTGGGCCGCGGTGGCGAAAAAAGTGAGTGCGCATGCGCGGTGGCTCACTCGTGCTCATGCGTGCAGTGGTTCCAGAGGCCATTTTGAAATTTGCTTTCCCCCACTGCCACCAATGTAACTGGGGCCTCTGTAGATCCCCCCCACCCGCCGGAAGCCAGTCTGTCCTTGTGGCTGGGGGGGAGACGCTGAAGGCTCTGCTGATGTAATGAATGTGGCCATTTCCTCTGAACAACCCCCTAACCCCCCCTGTGTCTGAGGTTGCTCAGCAGTTCCCTGCTGCAGCGTTGAGTCAGGGCGTTTCCAGTGCCCCTACCAGTTCTTCTTCGCAACATATATGCATCTCTGTTCCCTCCTTCCCTCTCCCTAATATTCACATCTTTCCCCCGCAGCAGTAATTTTATACCCCCCCTCCTCCCCCCCCCCCCAGCACTTCTGGGGCATCTTTTTCTTCTGCAATCCCATTCACTTCCTTTCCCCCCCCCTCTTCCCCGGTATCCTATTCCTATTTCCTCCTCCCTATCCTTTCCCCCTCCTTCTTCTGCGGCTTCTGCCTCCCAGAGTACATCTACATCTAGTTCAATGGGGTCCAGCCCAATGCATTCGATGGGGCGCACATCTTCTCCCCCTGGGTACGCCTCCAATGTCGCTCCAGGTCACACAGTCATGTCCTGCTCCCCGTGGTCGGGTTATTTTCCTCCTTGGGCAACTGGATACGGGCCTAGTCAGGCGTCTTTCTCCGGGTTCTCTCAGCCCTCCTTCCCATGGCAGGGGGTTAGTTCTGCCAGGGTTCCCCATAGTCAAGCACTTCCGGCTTTTCCCTATGTAATGTCATGCCCACCTTGGGAATTTTCTTCTGGCTATCTCCCCCCCCCCCCCTCTGCCTATGGTCCATATTTTTATGGTCCCGGCTGTCCGGGTAATATTGGTGTAACCTCAAGTGCTTCTTCCACAGTGGTAGTCGCTCCGGTGGTTGCAGGGTCGGAGGGTCCGCAGGTTTCCCCCTCATCATCATCAGTGCTATTAGGTGCTCACGACGTGCAGTCGATGGCTGGCGGGCCAGGTTCGGGGCAGAGTCATGTGTCCTCCCCGGCAGGTCCTCGAGTCGTTCCCTGCATGGTTGCGCCAAATTTAATTAACTAGGGTCAGCGAACAGGTCCAGTCGTTGTGTCTGACCATAGTTTGAGAGATCATAGTTTGGCACTGCCGTTGAGTGCGGGGACTGGGGCTCCCAGGCCGGAGAGCTCTTCTTCTGTTTTCCCCTCTGCAGGTTCGACAGGGTGTGTGACATCAGGTCGGAGGTCTGGGCGTGCTTCTTATGTGGAAGCCGCATCTACGGGCATGGTGGGCCGGTCATCCCGTGCGGAAGGTGGTGGTCGTGGATCAGTTGGTGAGCATGCCAGTAGGGTGTCTGGTTCTAGCTCTGAGGGCGGGGGTGGAAGATGTTGAGTCCAATGAGGGTAGCAGGATATCGAGGGACAATGTGGTGCGTTGTGCCAATACAGCCGACCTGCGTGACATCAGGGGCCGAATGTGTGGTAAGATATGCGCAGGTCGGTTCGTGGATATGTTTGCCATCACGAATAAAGGCCAATGATGGTTTGGCAGCAGCACGGTCACGCACTGGCGTGGGGGAGGAGGCATATCGGAGTTTTCAGAACTGGTTGGAGGGCTTCCTGGTTTTTGCTGCTTGTTACCTGGAAAGGAGGCCGGCAGAACATATGAACGTTATTAAGTATATCTACTTAATACAAGGGATGTATACCCGGTCAAGAGGCATCATGTGGAGGCGATATGATGAGGCCTTTCCTAGAAAGCAATATGGGTTGTTGTTGATAGATTTCGGATGTAAAGATGTGGAAGTGTGGCTGGAGGTCATTCAGCCTAGAATGGGAGGAGGTGATGTGAATGTGATGAGGCAGAGGCAGCTCCCGGTTCAATTTGGCCAGCCCTTTCGAGGGAAGTGTTTTGCATTCAACGGGGGCCACTGTGACAGATTCGCGGCCTGTAGATTTAGACATGCCTGTTCAGCGTGTGGAGGGGGGCACCCAAGAAGAGAATGCCCCAGGAGGAATGGTCCAGCCCCCACTGATAGACCCACTGCAGGAGCTACGGCTTGGTAAGGCCTTTTCACCCATTGTATTGGCAGAGCTTGGGAAATGGCTGGGTTGGTACCCAGATAGGTCGGCTTCGGAATTTCTATGGAATGGTTTTAGTTTTGGGTTTAAATTGCCGGTAAGTGGGTTAGTGCAGGCTGGTTCCCCCAGGAATTTGAATTCGGCTATGGAGTTACCGTTGATTGTGCAGGAGAAAGTGCAAAAGGAGGTGTTGTTGGGAAGAATGTGTGGCCCCTTTTGTGTCCCTCCTATTCAGGGTTTAGTTATTTCCCCGGTTGGGGTGGTACCGAAGAAGGAAGTTGGAAAGTTTTGGTTGATCCAGCATTTATCTCACCTGCGTGGCACATCTGTGAATGATGCTATTGTAGAGTCTGAATGTTCGGTGGGGTATCAGTCTTTTGAGGATGCTTTGTTGCTGGTGCAGCGTTGTGGAGCACGTGCACTGTTAGCAAAACTTGACATTGAATCTGCATTCAGGCTGCTGCCTTTGCATCCTTCTTCATTTCGGCACATGGGTTTTCGATTGCCAGATGGGTATTATGTGGATAAGTGTTTACCTAAGGGTTGTTCAGTGTCGTGTGCGTTCTTTGAGTGTTTTAGCAGTTTTCTCCACTGGTGTGTTGTTGCAGGGTCGGTGCATCAGAGTATTGCACATTACCTGGATGATTTTTTGTTTAGGGTGATGGGAGTTCCAGTAGCAGCGGACAAGGGCCCAACGGAGAAATTGTCATACCTTGGTATTAAAATTGACACTGTCGCAGACTGTTGTAGGCTTCCTATGGAGAAAGTGGCTAAGTTGAGGAGTGTGATTGATTTGTTTCAGGGTGAGTGTAAAGTGCAGTTAAGACAGGTGCAGTCACTGCTTGGCCTTCTTAATTTAGCTTGTAGAGTGATACCCATAGGTAGGGTTTTTTGTCGGAAGCTAGACAGGGCTATGGTGGGGATTACAAAAACAAGGCATTTTGTGAGAATATCCAAAGAAATTCGGGACGATTTGGCTATGTGGCGATTGTTCTTGGAAAGTTTTAATGGAGTTTGTTTGTGGTCTCTGCCTGCCGCCAATAATGTTGAGCTACAATTGTTTACGGATACTGCCGGGTCTTCCGGGTTTGGGGCTTACCTGGATGGGGAGTGGTGTGCAGCATCTTGGCCATGTGCTTGGCGTCAGGAGGGTCTCAAAAGGAATCTCTTGTTGGAATTGTTTCCTATCATTGTAGCTATCGAATTGTGGGGTGGTCATCTTCACAATAGAAGTATATCCTTCTGGTGTGACAATTTGGGAGTGGTGCATGCCATTAATAATCAGAAGGCTACCTCCCCGCCAGCGTTGAGGTTATTGAGACACTTGGTGTATAGATGTTTGACATTTAACATTACCTTTAGGGCAAGGCATGTTCCTGGGTCTGCTAATGGGATTGCGGATGCTTTGTCTAGGTTTGATTGGCAGAAGTTTCGCTTGTTAGCCCCTCATGCTAATGATACTGGTGTTTCATGCCCTGATTTTGTCTGGCAGATTATAAGGCCGGTATAAAGGAGCTTGCTAAGCGTTCGGTAGCACCGGGGACCTTGAAGAAGTATTAGGAGGCTTGGTTGTCCTGGAAAGGGTTTTGTGGATCAAATGAGGCTCGAGGTAAGACTGAGCAGCAGCGCATTCTTGCTTTTGTGTGGCATTGTTTTCAGGCTGGTAGGTCGAAGGCATATACGGTGTCTGCTTTGTCGGGTATTTCCTTTTTTCTGCAGCTTAATGGTAGTCGAGATGTTACCAAGCAGTCGTTGGTGCGTAAAGTGTTAAGAGGTTGGGCTAGGATTGCCCCCCCCTTTGGAAGACAAGCGTAGACCTGTTGACAAGGGACTGTTAGTTGATCTTTTGAATATTGTTTTGGTAGTGGCTACTGATGAGTTTGAGGCTGCTTTGTTTCGGCTTGCATTTGAAATGGCTTTTTTTTGAGCTTTCAGAATAGGGGAGTTGGTAGCTTCATCTAGATCGGCAATTGGTTCAGGGTTGCTTTACAGGAATGTTGTGGTTAAGACTGAGAACATAGCTTGTAAGATCCATAAATCGAAGACTAATCCTTTGGGTAGGGGGAGGTGGATTACTTTGCATTGTAATCAGGACATAGCAGTTTGCCCGGTTGAGTTTACAAGATTGCATAGAGATATACAATTACCACCCTGCTCCTGGTGGTAATTGGCTGAGGCACTGTGATGGCTTTCCCCTTACAAAGTTTTAGTTTTCCGCAGTCTTTAAGAATTATATTGGTAAGCTTGGATTGAATACAGCAGACTATGGGTGTCACGGGCACTAGGAGTCTTTACCCAGGGATCACCAGGTGATGGGCTTACCAGAGCAGTATAGATGGTAATATGGTACTCTGGTAGCGGGGTGATCACGGAACAGGAGACAGCAGATGATAGAGATGCTCGTGAAAGTCTATGACTAGCAGCACTGGTAATATATATGTAGAAGTACACGAGGAACTGAATGGACAAAGGAACGTGAGGGTAGTCAGTGGTCTGCGGTAGCAAGTTGTACCACTGCTATAGTGAGGAGGAATGTCCAACAGCAACGAGGAGGTGGTGAGAGTCAGCGGTCTGCGTTTAGCAAGTTGTACCGCTGTCTGGGTGAAGCAATGGAATCCAAGTGGAGGTATCCGGGGAGTCAGTGGTCTGCGTTAGCAAGTTGTACCACTGCTATGTGAGAGGATACTGGAACAGGTGACACAGGAAACAGGGATCAGTGGTCTGCCTCTAGCAAGTTGTACCACTGAATATATATGTGAGGAGGAGCACGGGGAGAGACTGCAATACAGAGGATACACGGCACCTTGAACTTGATCCACAATGACATGCACAATATAGTAATGACTGAACAGCACTGCAATAATACAAAGTCACAGAAACTATCCGGGCAAAAGATAACACAGTCAATGATGGCAATAGTCTCAGCGGATAGTAAACTCCAGAGGAGAACAACTCAGTCCAGCAAGATATGCAATACACCAGCACAGTCAATGAGAAGTATGCATACCGTGGTTCAGGAGCAGGCTGTCAGACAGGAGTGCAGAGATACCTGAACGGCTGGAGGCCAGCAGGATGCGAAGTTCCTGGAGGGTGAAGCGGTAATCAAGTAGGTGCAGCGCACAGGTAGGTAGACCAGCAGGGAAGCAACAAATACTCAGGAAGCAGTAGTATGTAGAACTGGACTCCTGGAGGACCCTGAAGAGTAGCGATGGTCTAGCCGAGATGAAAGCAGCGAGGCGTAGATCCGATGCAGACTAGCGAGTAGACACCGGCAGGAACACTGAGAAGCACGGAGAGCGGATCAGCTGCTGCAGACACAAGTAGAACTGAGGAGTAGCAGCCAGCAGGACTCTGCAGGTACACGGAGGTAGCGGGTAGAAATCAGCAGGTGCAGTCACGATGAAACACGGGAGAGTAGAGCTGAGCTGGAACAGTTGAGCACGGAGAGCAGCGGATAGGAATCAGCTGTTGCAGTCTCGAGGAAACACAGGAGAGTTGAGGTGAGCTGAAGACTGTAGTGCACGAGGCAGCGGATAGGAATCAACTAAACAGTCACGATGAAACACAGGAGGGTTGAAGTGATCTGAAGACTGTAGTGCACGGAGGCAGCGGATAGGAATCAGCTAAACAGTCACGATGAAACACAGGAGGGTTGAAGTGAGCTGAAGACTGTAGTGCACGGAGGCAGCGGATAGGAATCAGCTAAACAGTCACGATGAAACACAGGTGGGTTGAAGTGATCTGAAGACTGTAGTGCACGGAGGCAGCGGATAGGAATCAGCTAAACAGTCACGATGAAACACAGGAGGGTTGAAGTGATCTGAAGACTGTAGTGCACGGAGGCAGCGGATAGGAATCAGCTAAACAGTCACGATGAAACACAGGAGGGTTGAAGTGATCTGGAAACCACAGGAGAGTTGAAGTGGTCTGGAAACCACAGGAATCAGCAGCGCTGAATACACGAGGAAACACAGGAACACCTTCAGAGGCTCATGGGGAATGAGACTCCAAGATCAGGCAACGAGGTATGGAACTCAGGTGCTTTAAATAGGGAGTGTTGCCTGATCAGCCAATTAACTAAAAGGAACAGGTACTGAAGGTTTGAAAGGGCTGCGCATGCGCAGACCCTCAGGATGGTGGACGGCCACGGTTCCTAAATACACGGGAAGAAGCACTCACAGTCTGGTGAGTGACAGTACCCCCCCTTTTAAAGGTGGGCACAGAACACCTGGAACCGGGCTTGTCCGGATTTTTGGAATAAAACTTCTTAAGAAGAGCTGGAGCGTTGAGATATTCAGCTTTGATCCATGAACGCTCCTCAGGACCAAAGCCCTTCCAATGAACAAGGAAACAAAGAACTCCTCGCGAAATTTTTGCGTCCAATAAATGAGTAATCTCGAAATCTTCCTCCTGATGAACTTGAACTGGCAGAGGTGCTGAAGGAGGAGCCGAGAAACGGTTGATGATGAGAGGTTTGAGCAAGGACACATGGAAGGCGTTGGAAATACGAAGGTTCTTATGATCCGTGAAAATCGTCACAGGGTGACGAGCTCCCTCCAACAAGTATCTCCACTCCTCTAATGCTACTTTGATAGCCAGCAACTCCTTGTCCCCGATAGTGTAATTTTTCTCCGCAGGCAGGAGACCCCGAGAGTAAAAGGCACAAGGATGGAATTTTTGTTGCTCCGATCGTTGGGAGAGAATGGCTCCTAAGCCAACATTAGAGGCATCTACTTCTAGGAAGAAGGGAAGTGTCACATCAGGCTGTCGAAGAATGGGAGCAGAGGAGAAGGACTCTTTAAGAAATTGAAAGGCTTGGAGAGCCTCGGATGACCATTGCTTAGTATTGGCCCCTTTACGAGTCAGGGCCACAATAGGAGATGCAATGGACGAGAAGTCTTGAATGAAGCGTCTATAGTAATTGGCAAAACCTAAAAACCGCTGGATGGCACGAAGGGTAGTTGGCTGGGGCCAATGTAATACAGCATTCACCTTTTCTGGATCCATTTGTAGGCCAACTCCGGAAACAATATACCCCAAAAATGGAATCTGGGGCAACTCGAATGAACATTTTTCTAGTTTGCAGAATAATGAATTTTTCCGGAGTCTGGAAAGGACCTCTGCCACATGTTGGTGATGAGAAGGCAGGTCCTGTGAAAAAATCAATATGTCGTCCAGGTAGACAACGACACATACATATAACAAGTCCCGAAAGATCTCATTAATGAAGCCCTGGAAAACAGCTGGGGCATTACACAACCCAAAAGGCATTACTAGATATTCATAATGCCCATCTCCGGTGTTGAACGCTGTCTTCCATTCGTCACCGGGCCGGATTCTAATTAAATTATAGGCACCACGAAGATCCAACTTGGTAAAGATCCGAGCTCCCTTGATGCGATCAAATGACTCAGTGATCAACGGAATGGGATACCGATTTTTAATAGTAATGGCATTGAGTCCACGAAAATCTATGCAGGGGCGTAGTGATCCATCCTTCTTTTTTACGAAGAAGAACCCGACTCCAGCGGGAGAGGTGGAAGGTCGAATAAACCCTCGCTGGAGATTCTCTTGGATGTAATCAGATGTGGCTTGAGTTTCAGGTAACGAAAGTGGATACACCCGACCCCTAGGAGGAATCTTGCCTGGTAGAAGATCGATCGGACAATCCCATGAACGATGAGGAGGAAGACGTTCAGACTGAGCTTTATCAAAAACATCGGCAAATGAAGCATACTGAGGAGGGAGTCCCGGTGAGGAAGGTGTGATGAAAGATTGCTCTATCTTAAGAGGAATGACTTAAGAAAGACAACGATGATGACATTCAGCTCCCCAAGTCGTAACTTGAGGAGTGCGCCAGTCAATCTGGGGAGAATGACATTGAAGCCATGGAAGGCCTAAGACAATCGGACTTGTCGTAACAGGAAGAATTAAAAACTAAATCTATTCTTGGTGTAGCACACCAATCTGAAGCGTTACTGGAGACGTACTCTGGGTGATGAGACCATTGATGAGACGTGATCCATCTATAGCAGTCACAGTAATCGGTGTTTTCAAAGTAATCACTGGTAGGGACCATTGATTCACTAGGGATTTAGAAATGAAATTTCCTGCTGCTTAAGAATCAATCAGTGCTTGAGACTCAAAGGATTTGGTAGCAAAAGAAATCGTAACATCAAAAGCGCAGACTTTTAATTTCGTAGAAGATGGAGAGGACTCCAGGGACCCTAACTTCACCTCTCCAGAACTAGTTAGGGCCTGGCATTTCCCGATTTCTTAGGGCAAGAACTGAGCGTATGTGTGGAATCAGCACAATAGATACAAAGTCTATTCTTTACTCTTCGGTTCCTCTCCTCTGAAGTTAATTTAGAACGTCCTATCTCCATGGGGATCACAGGAGATGAAGCTGGACGAAATTGAGGGGTTGAGCGAAGAGGTGCTTTAACTGAAGTTGTTTTCTCAGATTCCCTTTCACGAAACCTCATGTCTACACGATGGCAAAGAGAAATCAAATCTTCTAATGACGTAGGAAGCTCTTGGGTAGTCAGTGCATCTTTAATTTTATCGGAGAGCCCCTGCCAGAAGGCGGCAATTAATGCTTCAGTATTCCACTGAAGTTCAGAGGCTAATATCCTAAATTGAATGACGTACTGGCCTTCTGTACGAGAACCCTGACATAAACGGAGAATGCTGGAAGCAGCGGAGGTCACACGACCTGGTTCATCGAATACACTTCGGAACATAGAAATGAATTTGGCACTATCTTGTAATACAGGATCGTTTCTCTCCCACAGAGGGGAAGCCCAAGCCAGAGCTTGTCCGGAAAACAATGAAATAAGATAGGCCACTCTGGAACGATGGGTAGAAAAATTTTGAGGTTGGAGCTCAAAATGAACTGAGCATTGGTTGAGAAAACCCCTACAAGTTTTGGGGTCTCCATCGTATTTTGACGGAGTAGGCAGGTGAAGCGTGGAAGCCGTAGACACCTGGGATGGCACTGGGGAAACGGAGGAAAGCACAGGAGCTTCAACATTAGCTGTAACGGTCTGTCCAGATGTTCCTTGGGAGGCTAACGACTGGTAACATTGAAGTAACAGCTGTTGGCGAGCATCCTGTTGCTCCACACGGGTGACCAGATGCTGCAGCATCTCTTTGGCTGTAGGTTCCGTATCTGGGTCTGTCATGGCCTGATCTTACTGTCACGGGCACTAGGAGTCTTTACCCAGGGATCACCAGGTGATGGGCTTACCAGAGCAGTATAGATGGTAATATGGTACTCTGGTAGCGGGGTGATCACGGAACAGGAGACAGCAGATGATAGAGATGCTCGTGAAAGTCTATGACTAGCAGCACTGGTAATATATATGTAGAAGTACACGAGGAACTGAATGGACAAAGGAACGTGAGGGTAGTCAGTGGTCTGCGGTAGCAAGTTGTACCACTGCTATAGTGAGGAGGAATGTCCAACAGCAACGAGGAGGTGGTGAGAGTCAGCGGTCTGCGTTTAGCAAGTTGTACCGCTGTCTGGGTGAAGCAATGGAATCCAAGTGGAGGTATCCGGGGAGTCAGTGGTCTGCGTTAGCAAGTTGTACCACTGCTATGTGAGAGGATACTGGAACAGGTGACACAGGAAACAGGGATCAGTGGTCTGCCTCTAGCAAGTTGTACCACTGAATATATATGTGAGGAGGAGCATGGGGAGAGACTGCAATACAGAGGATACACGGCACCTTGAACTTGATCCACAATGACATGCACAATATAGTAATGACTGAACAGCACTGCAATAATACAAAGTCACAGAAACTATCCGGGCAAAAGATAACACAGTCAATGATGGCAATAGTCTCAGCGGATAGTAAACTCCAGAGGAGAACAACTCAGTCCAGCAAGATATGCAATACACCAGCACAGTCAATGAGAAGTATGCATACCGTGGTTCAGGAGCAGGCTGTCAGACAGGAGTGCAGAGATACCTGAACGGCTGGAGGCCAGCAGGATGCGAAGTCCCAGGAGGGTGAAGCGGTAATCAAGTAGGTGCAGCGCACAGGTAGGTAGACCAGCAGGGAAGCAACAAATACTCAGGAAGCAGTAGTATGTAGAACTGGACTCCTGGAGGACCCTGAAGAGTAGCGATGGTCTAGCCGAGATGAAAGCAGCGAGGCGTAGATCCGATGCAGACTAGCGAGTAGACACCGGCAGGAACACTGAGAAGCACGGAGAGCGGATCAGCTGCTGCAGACACAAGTAGAACTGAGGAGTAGCAGCCAGCAGGACTCTGCAGGTACACGGAGGTAGCGGGTAGAAATCAGCAGGTGCAGTCACGATGAAACACGGGAGAGTAGAGCTGAGCTGGAACAGTTGAGCACGGAGAGCAGCGGATAGGAATCAGCTGTTGCAGTCTCGAGGAAACACAGGAGAGTTGAGGTGAGCTGAAGACTGTAGTGCACGGAGGCAGCGGATAGGAATCAGCTAAACAGTCACGATGAAACACAGGAGGGTTGAGGTGAGCTGAAGACTGTAGTGCACGGAGGCAGCGGATAAGAATCAGCTAAACAGTCACGATGAAACACAGGAGGGTTGAAGTGATCTGAAGACTGTAGTGCACGGAGGCAGCGGATAGGAATCAGCTAAACAGTCACGATGAAACACAGGAGGGTTGAAGTGAGCTGAAGACTGTAGTGCACGGAGGCAGCGGATAGGAATCAGCTAAACAGTCACGATGAAACACAGGAGGGTTGAAATGATCTGGAAACCACAGGAGAGTTGAAGTGGTCTGGAAACCACAGGAATCAGCAGCGCTGAATACACGAGGAAACACAGGAACACCTTCAGAGGCTCATGGGGAATGAGACTCCAAGATCAGGCAACGAGGTATGGAACTCAGGTGCTTTAAATAGGGAGTGTTGCCTGATCAGCCAATTAACTAAAAGGAACAGGTACTGAAGGTTTGAAAGGGCTGCGCATGCGCAGACCCTCAGGATGGTGGACGGCCACGGTTCCTAAATACACGGGAAGAAGCACTCACAGTCTGGTGAGTGACAATGGGACTCATTCTTTTAGTATAGGGGCGGCTACAGTAGCAGTGGAGGAAGGTATGTCTGAGCAGAGAATCATGGCTTTGGGTAGGTGGAGGTCTAAGTGTTTTAAACAGTATGTTAGGCCAGCTTAACAATGCGAAGTGGTAAGGCTGACCCAAGACGTGCGTTGCTTGCCTTGTTGAAAGGAGGCGCGGAGGGATTTGCCATTTCTTTTCCTCGGGGGTCTGATTGGCTTGTGGCACCCAGGGGTTTCCGGTTTTACCTCCGTATGGGTCACCCTGCGTTGCACGTAAATATAGCAGTGTTTTTTCCCTAGTACTATATATTAGGTCTTGACATTTATTTCATGTGCATTTTACTCCATGTTGCTGGTTCACGACAGGATGGGAAGAATATTTGGCTAATCGGCCATTCATTTGTTTTTTGGACCGGTAAGAGCAGTCCTGCTCATGATTTGTGCAAATTTCCCTTGGCGGAATCAGTTAGATGTTTAGATTTTAGAGGTTTGCGCTGGGCGTCATTGTTGAATATTCTAAGGGATAGCGAGATAAAGTTTGAGCTTATAATTCACCTTGGGGGGAATGATTTGGGTAAGTGGAAGGGCTTAGAGCTCATTGATAAGATAAAATCTGATGTCGAGATCATTAAATTACATTGGCCAACAGTTCACATTGTTTGGTCCGACATCATCCCTAGACGTAATTGGAGAGGGGCAGTTGGACCAGCTCGTATTGAGAAGGCCCGCGGGAAGGTTAATAGGGCGGTGCGGAAAATCTTTCAGGAAGTAGGTGGTGGTTTCATTAGCTATCCTTCAATTAGAGCTTCTTTTACACAGTATTATAGACCTGATGGGGTACACTTGTCTGATTTGGGTATGTCTTATTTTATAAAGCAGATTTTTAGCTTTCATGTTTGGCTATGAGAGGTCAGTTGGTGGTGGGCTTAGGTTCCTGGGGGGAACCTTAGCTGTGGCGGTAAGCAGCCCAATCAGCGGCCAATTTGGTTACATTTAAGGCGTGTTAGGCACTCTCCCCTAAAGGGATTGGGCAATTAGTCAGAATAGCCCTTCGGGGTTATGGGGCTCCGAGTAGGCGGGCGGGCCTCAGCTAATGTGCCAAATGGGGAAGTTTGGCATTTAACGCCTTAGACTGGTCCAAATTAGTTTGGACGGAATTTAAAACTTACAGGTGTGGCCTGGAGGCTGATTGGTCTGCTTAGATTTGCCACCCATTTTTTCCCAGCATATTTATCTTTAATAAATTCCTGACCTTTCATTCGCCAAAACAAGTCTCTGTGTCGTTACTTTATGTCGGTAAGTTAACTCTTGTGAGGGTAAACATGGTAAAAGGTAAGATGTCAACGGTAAGCAGTTAATTGCGGAGGGAAGTGATGCAACAGTGCAACTTCAGGAGCAGGGATAAGAGTTTGGGTGGTAACTTTAGTAGCTAATTGAAATACTTGCACCCAGAATGACTGTATGATAGTACAATTCCAGAAGATATGCATTATGTCACCAGGAATACCACACAGTCTCCACCATAGTTTCGACTGAGCAGGCCACATCTTATGAAGTCAGTTTCAACATCATTTCTGTATTGTTCACACATTTAGACATTCAAAATTAATTAACAAAAATGGTTTCCCATTGTTTGCTAGTTAGATCAATGCAGAGATCAGCTTCCCATTGCAACTGGATTCTAGTCTTAGTTTCTGATCGGGCTGGAAGAAGATAACGATACCAAAAGGTAATGCCAGTTTTTTTGGTTGCTTTTGTCAACTTCATGTAGATCAGGGCTGGAGGGGAGGTCACAGCTATGCTTTGCCTGGGGAGGGCTGTGAACCAATGTTTTAACTGCAAATATTTGTAAAATTCTCGGGCAGGGAGGTGGAGCTTTTCCCGTATTTGTGTAAAAGAGAGTAAATTCTGTCCCTCAAGTGAATCTGAGGTGGTCCCATTCAGTATCCACGATTAAAGATTTAAGTCTGGTATAAGCTTGGCAATAGCTGCTAATGAGATATTTTTAGTAGGGACCATAATATCATGATTCGCCGCTAACAATCTGTCCCGCACTACTAGGGAGTCTTTAGTTATTCGTAGGAGGTGAGCAGGCAAAGGTCGCCAAGCTTTAGCAACCCAAATTAAATCTGCCAGTGGGAACTGTAAATTAAGTGCTTTCTCCAGATCGACCCATGGCTTCTGGTTCGTGGGCAGGGACCAATCTCGAAGTTGAGAGAGTAGACAAGCATCCTGATATGTACGCAAATCTGGTAAAGCTAACCCACCTTGTTGTCTAGGTAAGCTCATCTGAGAGCTGGCTATACGGGGGGCTTTAAGTTTCCAAACATATGTAATCATAATCGAATGTAGTTTGTCAAAGAGTGGTTTAGGAATGATTGCAGGTATAGTTTGAAATAAGTACATCATTTTTGGCAACAATAGCTTCTTGAAGGCCGCCAGCCTTCCCAGCCAAGAGACCTTGCAGCAGACCCATGATTTCGTTAGGGTAAGAAGTTGTCATATTAATACTGTAAAATTAAAGTTAATCATGTCGTCCAGGGTTGGGGTAATTTGAATGCCCAGGTACAGGAGTGCCAATGTTTTCCAAGAGTAGTGAAATGCGTTTTTAAAGTGACAGACTTTCAAAGGGGGAATATTTATTGGGAGGGCTTTCGATTTAGAAGAATTTAATTTATAATAAGAAGCGCGGCTCTAGGCGTCAAGGATATTATGTAGGGTCAACAGCAAGGCCACCGGGCTAATCACAAAGAGCAAAACATAATTTGCAAACAGACATAACTTGTGAAAGGGGTTCTTGATGTCACGGTTCTGCAGATAAGATTCTTGATCTGCCCAATTTAGTACCTTAACTCCTAGCAGGGCACGGGGTCTAACGAACGGACTGTGTTCACCAGGGACCGCCGCAAGGTGGTTTGGTCTTAGCTGCGTGCGCCCGCAGGTCGGGGCCCCTACTAGGAGTATCGGGCAAGATCTCTTAGGGGAATGAGAAGAATGAAACTGGCAGATAGCAGGTAACGGCAGGAGAGATGGAGCACAAGCTTTGAGACAATTGAGAAACTAGCAGTGGTGGAGCGTGAGCTCTGTAGACGAGCAGTACAGCAGAGTGGGGAAGCGTAAGCTCTGTAGACAAGCAGTACAGCGGAGTGGTGGAGCATAAGCTCTGCAGACAAGCAGTACAGCAGAGTGGTGGAGTGTAAGCTCTGCAGACAAGTACTACAGCAGAGTGGTGAAGCGTAAGCCCTGTAGACAAGCCGTACAGCGGAGTGATGGAGCGTAATCTCTTGTAACCAGCCGTATAGCGGGATGAGATGGAGTGTAAGCTCTTGTAACCAGCGGTATAGCAGGAAGAGATGGAGCGTAAGCTCTTGTAGCCAGCGGTATAGCGGGATGAGATGGAGTGTAAGCTCTAGTAGACAGCGATACAGTGGAATGGTGGAGCGAGAGCTCTGACGACCAAAGGAACGCACAGGAAGCAATGGAGCCACGTCTGATACCAGGCCTTTAACAAGATTAACAAGCACTGAGCTGTAGGGGGAAGTGCCTTTTAAAGTTTGGAGCCGAGATTGGTTGTCCAATAGGAAACATGCAAAGGGCATAGAAGATCGAGTCCGCGCATGCGCAGACCTGAAAGCAGGACGCCGATGGCCGGAGTGCGGAGGTCAGCAGGAGTTAGGTAAGTGTGTCAGATCACACTTGTAGAAACCGAAGGTCCGCCGTGTGACACTTGATAGTGATACCTGGAAACAATGGCGAGGATTTAACAGTTGTCACAAGTGGTTCCATTGCTAAAACAAAGCTCAATGGCGACAAGGGGCAACCCTGTCTGGTCCCATTCGTATTTAGAAATCTATCCAACAAAAAGCCGTTGCTGAGCATATTAGCTGAGGGATTAGAGCATAGAGCAGATATGGCTGACAGAAACTTGCCCTGAAAACCAACCCAAAGAACGACCATTTCCATGTATCCCCAATGTAACCAGTCAAAAGCTTTCTCAGCATCTAGAGAGAGGACAAGAAGCTCTTCTCTAGTTCCTGAGGCCCATTCAAAAATATTGAGTACCCTCCATGTGATGTCTGAGGCCTGGCGCCCCTGTGCAAAACCCACCTGGTCAGGATGAACCAGGACCAGAATCAGCCCATTTAGTCTATTCGCTATCAGTTTAGCATATATTTTGATATCTGTGTTTAAAATGGATATTGTTCTATAATTGAGACATGAGGCATGGTCCTTCCCCGGCTTGGGAAAAGTGACAAGCCGAGACTCCAACATTACGGATGAAAATGACCCTTGTGCTGTAACCACATTAAACAATTGTTCGAGCCACGGCAGGAGCTCCTCTTGAAAAGTAACATAAAAGCCATTGATATATCCATCAGGTCCCGGGGCCTTATCCCTGGGGAGACTTTAATGACTGCTAAGATTTCGGATCGGGACCAGGGGGCAGACAGAGCGTCCGCAGTCTCTGGATCCATTGTAGGGAGTTGTAAACTACTTAAGAAACTATTTATATCTGACAAACTCGGTTGGTGTGAAGTACTATCTTTCTTCAGATTACAAAGTTTGGCATAGTACTATGTAAACATGTTGGCTATATCCCTAGGATTACAAACTTTCCTCCCTGTGTCGTCAATCGGGTGTTTAATTCTAAGTTGAGCGAGTTGACCCCTAAATTTTCTAACCAGAAGTTTCTTGATTTCCTGCAACATAAAATTTTTGCCGGAGTCTTGTCAATGCTTGTTGGGATTTGGACATTAGCTATTTCTGAAGCTGACCTTGGACCTGTATAAGCTCTTTTTTCAATTTCGTAGATGGACACTTTGTTTTCAGATTCTATCCCTTGTAGTTTTGCTTGTAACTCATTTTGAAAATGGGCGTTGGTGTTCTGTACTATTCTTGATTAGCGCTGGCTTACCTGAGGTGCGGAGTCTAACAAACTCCCCAGTGTTCACCAAGAACCACCGCAAGGCGGGATGGGCTTAGCTGCCAGGAAACGCAGGTCGCGGTCCTCAGGCTTGCCTCAAGAAGTGGTGTAGTGGCTGGAGTAGTAGGGGAATGCAGCGTGAAGGGAATCTGGTTCGGTACATGGTTGGCAGCAGCAACAATACAAATGGAGGCAAAGAGACGTCAGACAATTCGGGTCAAATGGACATTGTTCAGCTCCGTTACCAAATCATACAACTATCCACTTTACTCCAAGAACTGCTTAAAACTCTTCCTGCTGCTGTGATAAGTGGTTTCAACACTAATTCTGATTTTAAAGCAACAAACTCCTTTAATGAAAGCATGCAGACCGCAGAGAATCCTCCCAGAACTTTTTCTGACATTGGTGCTGCATCTATGGTAATGCCAGCGGTCCCTACCATTAGGGATTCTAAACGACCAAGCTACCTGCGTCCCCCTCTCACTGAGGAGGAACGATGGCGCAGAAGGATTGGTAAACGATGCCTCTACTGCGCCAGTGGCAAACATTTCTTACAAAGCAGTCTGCTCCGCAGACCACAACATCCTATGGAGCAGCCTTCAGTGTGCTCCTCTCCAGACCCTGGATTGTTCTGCACGTCACCTCCTGTTGCTTTACTTCAGCCTAATCTGCCAGTTCCAGTTGCCGCCTGTCCTGCGGTGCCAGTTCCAGTTGCCGCCTTGTCTGCGGTGCCAGTTCCAGCTGCCACCAGCACTGAGTCTCCGGCCATTGCCTGCTTCAGAGGGGGCGCTGCCCTTACAGCCTGCTTCAGAGGGGGTGCTGCCCTTACAGTCTGCTTCAGAGGGGGCGCTGCCCTTACAGTCTGCTCCAGAGAGGGCCATGTCCCTCCAGTCCGTTCCAGAGTTGCCTGTCCATGCGGTTCAGCCCGAGTTGCCTGTCCATGCGGTTCAACCCAAGTTGCCTGTCCATGCGGCTCAGCCCGAGTTGCCTGTCCATGCGGTCCAGCCCGAGTTGCCTGTCCATGCGGTCCAGCCCGAGTTGCCTGTCCGTGCGGTCCAGCCCGAGTTGCCTGTCCGTGCGGTCCAGCCCGAGTTGCGTGTCCGTGCGGTCCAGCCCGAGTTGCCTGTCCATGCGGTCCAGACCGAGTTGCCTGTCCATGCGGTTTAGCCCGAGTTACCACTTGGTACTGTCTGCATTGAGGCATCTCACAGTGCTGTCTGCTCTGAGGCATCTCACAGTGCTGTCTGCTCTGAGGCATCTCACAGTGCTGTCTGCTCTGAGGTATCTCACAGTGCTGTCTGCTCTGAGGCATCTCACATTGCTGTCTGCTCTGAGGCATCTCACAGTGCTGTCTGCTCTGAGGCATCTCACAGTGCTGTCTGCTCTGAGGCATCTCAAATGCTATCCAGTCAGAGTGCTGTGCCCAGTCCGGGCTTCCCGTCAAGTGTGCCCAACTTGTCGCCCCAGTCGGGGACTCCTGCTCTGCCGTTCCAGTTGAGGACTCTCCAGAGACTGCTGCACAAGCTGGGTACTCTCCAGAGACTGCTATTGAGCCTGAATGCCCAAAAGCCTCTTCTGAGTCATCAGATCCTCCTCCAGTCTTCTTTGATGGAGACATCAAACAGTTTGTTACGATCTCGAACTTTCCAGGAAACAGTTTCAAGAATGTCCGGATTATTTTGTTGACCAATTTAACCAAGTGGGTTCAATTATTATGTGTTTTAGAGGGGAGCCACAAACCTGGGCCTTCTCATTACTAAATTCCAATGACCCCATTATTCATAATACCATGGACTATGTTAATGCTGTTTGTCAGAAGTACACTCCATCCACAGTGTTAGGAACCCCTCTAGCCGATACAGCACAACCCTGAGTCTGCTCCGCCAGTCAGGTGTTCACTGGAGCCCCTAGTGGTGGGGACAGACTTGGCTGCAGACTGACAGAGGGTCGTGAAGTGTGTACCGACTAGGGAGAACCCAGGCAAGCAAAGTGGAGTCCAAGCAAGGGTCAAGGGCTGGCAGCAGACAGCAGATCCAGTAAACAGGCCGAGGTCAAGGGTCACGAGCAAACAGGAAGGTCAGTAAACACGCCAGAGGTTGGGGTCACAAGAAACACAGGCAGGGTCCAAATCAAGGCAAGGGGTCATACACAGGCAATCGGTCCAACAGGATTCAGGAGCAGGAGCAGGTTAGGCTGACAGGCAAACTGGACGCTATAACCGGCAGTGAGGCCCAGATCTCACTGCCTTAAATAGTCCTAAGAGCCAATCAGGACAGAGGAGGATAGGGCTGACAATCAGCCTCAGAAGGCAGCTTATTAATTGCTAGCTAGAACTAGCATAGGTAATAACATAAGCAGGAAGCATGTATAAAAATATAAGTGAACCAGTTTAAATCATATGAGAGCTCCCCCTGGTGTTGGAGGATGTCCCTACACCCTCTAACATCTATGCCACAAGCACAGAAACTAAAGTACACATCCGGCTGCTAGTTCACGCAGCTCGTGACACACAGTCAAGTTATTTGATCACAATTTTTCTGTGCCTGTTCCAGCCTGTGCTTCAGTTCCTGCACTTGTCCATAAGACCTCTATGAATGTGTCTTCCTTCAGATAGTCTAGGTCACCTAGGGAGAAGGTTAACAAGAATGGAAAAACCCTTGCTTTGCCACTTCAGTCACAACAAACACCAACCTTGGTGACTGGCTTTTTGGGCATATAATCTGGTGATAAAATAAAAGGTCCTATCCCGACTCTAGGCTGGGACTCAGACTCTGAAAGTGAATTTGTGGAGGATACTAGAGAGTTAGTAGACGAACTTGCCAATTCTTCTGCTTCTGAAGAATTGGGTCTTCTCTGTACTCCATTAGAGAAGAGCCCAATTGTGTCTTCAGGAAGATCCCATAAAAAGAAAAAGAAGAGGAGGAAGACCTGAAGGGAGTTTGTATGGAGCGTCTGGAATCCGCTCCTTAAAGGGGGGCTATGTTACAACTCTGTCTGTTGTTTGTACCTAGCAGCAGTGCCTCATACCACCAGAGGTGCTGCTGTTCTGTTCCTGAACTCTTCTACGTGCCTGAAGGAGTTAATCTCCATGCATTATGCCTGATTAGAACTGCACCTGTTGCACTGCTTTAAGTACCTGCCTCTAGCTGTGCTCTGTGCAGTTCATCCGTTTGTTCCTGGCTGCTGCTATCCTGCTCCTGTGCTATTTGGTGTATACCTGCTGGACTGAACTTCTGTGTATGACACCTGCCTGTATCTTGGACCTTGCCTGTTTGCCTGAGACCCCGAATCATTTGCCTGTACCTTGGACCATGCTGTTTTGCCTGTTGCCCTGACCTTTTGGACAGACTTCTGGACCTCGCTAATTTGCTTGATCTCTGCCTGGCGATTTGGATTTGTTTGTCTGATCACTGCTTGATCCCTGGACTCTGTCTGCTTTCCTGGACAGCCTTGTGCCTTCTGGATTTGGGTAAACTTATTATACTTGTTCCTGCCATTTTGCTTTACAGTCTCTTTTGGAACCTGTTAACCGCGGATTTGAGTTATCTTTGTTATTATATTTACCTGAATAAAGACACTTTGCCTTACACTTCCGTTGCTCTTCGTGAATGCACTGGGATTCATAACACCACTAATCGGAGGACCATCCTTCGTCCAAATGAACAGACCTTTGCTTCTTCGCATACTCCACGGCACCTACAGAAAATTAAGAACTGGGAAAAGGAGACCAACAACAAGGAAATAACTGTTTCTTCCAAACAACAGTGGAAAGTCTCCTGTGGTGCCTGTAGAGCTAGCGTTTTGTAATTTGTAGCACTACACATGTAGATATCGTCCAGACACTGGGAGTTACAAAATCTCAACTATCACCTGCCTCTGCTTATTTTGACCAATCGTGTCCGAGCCATAATCTAGGGGTGGAGGTCAATTCAGGGACCGGGACATCCCAGGATTTCAATAAAGTCTCCCCATCTGCTACTGAAGAAACGACATGTGTGACATTGTCCCTGTGGATAATTATCTTAACAGGAAATCCCCATCTGTACATGATATCCTGATCTCTCAAAGCTTTAGTTATGGCATAAAAAGATCAGCATTTAGTTATCGTGGCGTAGGAGAGGTCTTGAAATATCTGAAGGTTCCATAGATGGTCAGCATTGGCCTCCGACCTGGATGCTCTCAGTATATGCTCCTTCACCTGGAAAAAAATGGATCCCCATAACAGTGTCTTTAGGCACATTATATGGTGCTGATGTAGGCTTGAGGAGTCTGTGAACGTGATCTATCATCAGGTCTTGTTCAGACGCTTCAGGTAGTAACTTGCAGAAGAGCTCGGTAACATAAGGGAGCAGTTCAGGAGGAATGACTGAGTCTGGTATACCTCTAATCTTCATAATGTTATGTCTAGATCTGTCTTCCATATCCGCGAGTTTATCCCGATATGAATGAACTTCTTCTTGTAACTTTTTATGCTCCGTTATGAGATCGTTGTGGGAGGCCACCAACTCTTTCATTTTATCTTCAATATGGCTAGTGTGTCCGCCTAATTCAGCAACTTCACAATGTATTTCCTTTATAGATGATCTAATTTCTGACAGAATTTCAGATTTGAAGAGAGATGGCATATTCTGCATTGTTTTGATCGTGAGAGGACCATTGGGATCTGAATTATCAATTAATTCTTTATCTGTGATAGCTTTACGTTTACTCACTGCTTGTGAAATTGAGGCACTGGTAGAGGGCTTATCTTTAGATATTTCCGACCTCTTAGAGATGCCAGTGCCAGGAGAGGTATTCTTTGGCTTGAAGAATTGGACTGGTGATGCAGAAGTAGGTGCCTTTATCTTTTTAGGGGTCATTTCGAGAGCGGCTGAGATGAACAATAACGAGAGACAGACCAGACCAGATTATCCGAAATACAGAGGTACAATGCAATATATTGCTTATGGCTGACATGTTAGTAGATTGAATAGGAAATTGGGGCAACACAGGCAGGGGGAGCCGACATGATCACTGCATATGACTGATTAGTGCTTTCGTGTTTCAGTTAAGTTCTGTGCATATAGGTACAGGCTGTGAAGCTGTAGAAGAGCAGCTGTAGTATTGTAATCTGGCCACTAGATGGTGTTGGAGCTTCAGCTTCAAAGTACAGGTACATTTCAGCCAGACAGAAGCCAATAGATAATAAAACAGACCATACAACTTGTACCAAGAAATGGGAAATCTCAGGTGCAGAGGACTGATGTTTAGTGAGCCCAAAACCAGCAGCCTACTGGCTTTCTGTATATAGTACTCTGCCTTTACTCTTATGAGTAGTGTGGTCTTTAGAAGCGGTGGTAGTCATTAAAATGATGGGCATGTCTCCGATACTGGATACGCCGACATTAATACACCAAAGGTATATTCCCCGACACACTGGTAATGCTGACAGCTCTAAAGACTGACCTGAAACCGTGGCGACGAATGAAGAAGACGGCAGGTAAGGATGACGTCACTTTTTTTAATCCGCTAGTTTAAGGAGGCGCCACCTGTACAATGTTATTTAGAAAGCCTAATACATTGTACAGGTGGCGCCTCCTTAAACTAGCAGATAAAAACAGCAAACATAATGGAGCTGCACGCTCACTATTTCAACCCCTACACAGGTAAGTGAGCAAACAGCTGGATTGACAAATGTAATGAT
This sequence comes from Mixophyes fleayi, assembly GCF_038048845.1. NCBI lineage: Eukaryota > Metazoa > Chordata > Amphibia > Anura > Limnodynastidae > Mixophyes > Mixophyes fleayi. Next base: position 251,400,657 of record NC_134404.1, on the reverse strand, counting down.
CTGTACTGACCTGCTTTATCCAGATGGGAGGCTTGCGAGGGGACCAGCCTTGCAGTCTATACTGTCGGACCACACACCAAAGTCTCTTCCTGCCTTCTAATGCCCGCAGCTCCAGTCTGCATATGAGTGGGCTAGATGGTATCCGCTTCGGCCACGGATCCCCGCCGACCATGTGTAGTAAGCTGCGGTCCGTTGTGCAGTGAGCAGTAGAATTTTATTCCTGTAGTCATCAGCGGGTCCCTAGGGCCTGTCCATGTGGGCTGTGGTGTGCCTCTGCAGCAAGGTGCTGGCCAGGCCTCAATGTGTCGGGAACCGATTACAATGTCCCTGGGCACAGGAAGCCATTCTTTTATTCCACCTTTGGGGTAACCATGGGGGTTTTGAGGCTGCTGACTTCGTTTGAAGAGAGCGTATCTGAATTTCTACCTTAAATCGTGGTCTGGGAGCATGAGCTGGTGTGATGCACGTCTGCTACATATGGCAGCCAGGCCACGCCCCCTAAAGTGTTTTTAATAATAGCTAAATACCTGCAATTTTTTAGAAAACATTACAGGCTAAGTACAACTCCAAACAGATTTCATATTAAAATATAAAAATCAACTCACTGTCAACAAAAAAGGTAAAAGATCTAAACTCTTCTATGTCCTGCAATAGTCTCTTTGGAGTTGTTAAGTGGTAATAATAATATTTTAATTTACTAAATAGTGAGAATCCGTTAGAGTAACTACAATTCTAAACAGATTGTTCTTTATAATAGAGGCTGTTATGCAAGAGTGGGAAGTGGCTACTCAGTAATAGAAACTGGTGGCTGAGTAATTTTAAAAACATGGCAAAGAAATTAGATAAAATCTTGTTTGTGGTACATCTGTAGAAGAATGAAATTGTTTATTTCTTGTGACCTAATAGTTCGGTAAGTTGAAATTTGTGTACAATATTGACTAATGTGGGGTTCCCACATATTTTTTAACCTAACAAGCACTAGATCAACCAATGGGGGTGGTTGTTATTATTAGAGATGTTCACTGACCTCCGTGATTTAGTTTTGGTTTTGTTTTGGATCTGGAATAAGTTTGTGTTTTGGTTTTGGCAAAACAGCCCTCGCATGTTTTGGTTTTGGTTTTGGCTTTGAATCTGTATTTTTTTTAGAAAAATAGCTAAAATATGCTGAAATCACATAAGTTTGCTCTGTTTTTGTTCCTACATTAATAACACTCAATAACACTAATTTCCAGTCATTTCCAGTCAATTTTGACCACATCACAGGTCACAATATTATTTTCATCTATTTTCAGACAAAGACTGCAGCGAGCTGGCTAAATGCTAAGCGACAGAGCAACGACACAAACACACGGCAGTTCATAGCACATCTGGGAAACATTGTCACACAGCAGTGGCAGAAAAGAAAAGTGGTGCAAGATGGAATTATCCTTAGGCTCTCCCACCCAATGGGTGTCTTCGCGATAGCTAAGTTTTGCAAATCACACAATAGTATATAGCACATGTAGGTAACATTGGCACACAGTGGTAGCTGAAAGGAAAAGTGGTACAAGATGGACCACCCTTATGTAAGATATTGAAAAGGACATGTACAGTTTAACGAAGCAAGCACTCATATCAAAGAGTGCCACTTTTGTGGCTGAAGTGCTTGGCTTGTTTGGGACCCCACAAAACAAGCTACCAATAGCTTAGCTGCCTTAAGTCCAAAAGTGCTGTCAATGAACTCTACATTTTTAAACCATGTCTGCTTGTGCTGCATTTTTAATCTCCTTCTCCTCTGTGGATATCTCCCTCTCATCCCTGAAGAACTGCCAAACTTATGTAGACACAGAAATGTATATTACAACAGGAGTGGCATTACATCTGTTTCAGACGGAATGTGACACAGAACATGTGGGCAGCATAGAATCTGTATGCTGGACTACGCTGCATTGAACAGCAATTTAAATCAATATTTAGATACAGTGGAGGAGATCGTACTATATTCCAGGATCAAGACAAGCAGCAACTGAGCTAAAGAAACCAGCTGCCACAAGTGGTGAAAGTGACAAGACAGGTAGGAAAGAGCAGGACAGTCTGCCAACTGTCCTGAATCTGGTGGGGCAGTCCCGAATTTGGGTGACTGTCTCACTTAGTCAGGATTTGGTCTGACTGCAAGGACAGTTGGGAGGTATGTCCCACTTCACAAAGTACTGCTTGTGAAGCCAGAGCTGTGTGTTTCTAAAAGTAGTGCACACAGTATTGCCTGTGTATTTGTCTAAAATAATAACTACGTTACATAATAGGGGCCCTGTTGTCTTAAATACCCTGGGCACCCTGAGTCTTATTCCCCCTCTGGTAAGGGGAAGTGAACTGATAGCTGCTCCCAGTTCCCGGACAGGACACATACTGCAGAGCAAGCCGAGGAGCTCTAAGTATCACAAGATTTGGTAATCTCTTGAGACAAAGAGCTTCTCTGCTCACTCTGCAGGAAGTTCCCACCCTGATGGATGTCAGCAACACCAGAAGCATAGATAAGTCCTGTGGGCTGAGAGTGTCATAATGTGCATGGGGGGATGGCGTGATGTGGCTGGGAGGGCGTGATAAGTGTAATGTTTTATTATAATGTATGTATCAATGCCCCAGGTTGGCCACACCCACGACACAATGTATTCACTCCCGTTTCGCCCCCGTGGCGTCACACAGTTTCTTTCCTGCTAGAACTGAGGTGGGCCTGTGTACGTTAAATGCCAGGGCTGATTTTTAGTCCCAGTCTGGTCCTGGTTGGAGGTAGTGAAGCCAGTGAAAAACAAAGTATGTGGTCGCACATACAAGAAAGAAGGAATTGAAAGGATGATTGAAAACAAACTTCAGAAGGGTAAATCCACCAGGTGTCCAAAAATTGGCTGTGATCATTCTGACATGAGTATATCAGATCTTGTTCCAGACATGGCACTAAAAAGAGTCATTGACATTCACAACAAAAAGTAAGATCATCACTGAGCTTCAAATCAGCCCCAATCCCAAAAAAATTGAAATATAGTTAGACACCTTTGAAGTAAAGTGCAGATTACAAATACTTTGTGCAATACTGATGAAACAGCAGCAAAGTGGAAGGTTTGAGTAGTACATATACACATATAGTTAGACATCCATGCTTACATTACTTCTGCAAACAACAATGTTCTTTGTTAATAAAACTGTTGATTTTATACCATTAAAAAAATTAATAATAATACTCCAACATTCTTTGGATGATGATAGTAGGATCAGGTGGAGTTACGGCAGAGGTGTCACTAATTTTGGTCAATTCTTTTACAGTAGACAAGAACAGATGTCAAAATGTTGTGCTGAGTCATCTGCATCATCAATGGGTGTCTTGGCAAAAGCTAAGTGTAGTAAAGCACATAATAGTATATAGCACATGTAGGTAACATTGGCACACAGCGGTAGCTGAAAGGAAAAGTGGTGCAAGATTGAATTGTCCCTGGGTCCTCCCACACACCATTATGTTGGATCTTAAAAAGACATGCACAGTTTAACAAAGCAAGCACTTCAGTGACACAGAGTGACTGAAGTGCTTGGTTTGCTTGGGCCCCCACAAAACAAGCTAACAATGGGCTTAAGGCACCTAAGCTAACAGTGCTGTTAGTGAACTTTTCTGTAGCAAGATGTTGGCCTGCCTGTAGATCGTTTGAAGCCAGTTAACCACCCACACTGGGAGCCCATACCTCATGTTGTTGTCATCATTCTCAACCTTATCCTCACCCTCATCAGTGAGTACATCATCCTCACACATTATTAATTCATCTCCACTGGAGTCCACCATTACAGAAGTCTCTGTACTTTGATGTAAAGTCCTTCCTCATGGAAATTATGGTTCATTTTGATGAACATCATCTTTTCCACTTTCCCACTACTTTAGGAAGTAGCCTCCTACACTGATTGCTGACAAGGTTCCCGGCTGTGCTGAAAACTCTTTCCGTGTACACACTGGAGGCTGGGCAGCTTAGGTACTGCAAAACGAGTTGGTACACGGGTCTCCAAATTGCCTTTTTTTCCCCCAGTATGTAATTGGACTGTCTGATGTGTCTATTTCTATGATGTCATTTAAACAATCCTCCACCATCCTTCAGATGTTGATAGAAGGATAAGGTGAAGTTACGGCAGAGGTGTCACGGTTTTTGGTCAGTTCTTTTAGACCAGATCAGATGTCAAAATGTTGTGCTGAGTCATCTGCATCATCAATGGATCTCTTGGGAAAGCTACGTTTTTCCTAGCAGTAGTTGACTGAGAAACTGAAGGAGAATACACTGTCCTGTCGCATAACACTTGAGCTGTCATTTTGCTTACCAGGAGCTCCTTGCATCTCTTGAGATCTGGGTCAGTTGGAAACAAATAGAAGAAATAACTCTTAAACCTAGGATCAAGCACAATTGCCAAAATGTAGTGATCCAATTTCAAGATTTTGATAACTCTTCGATCTTGGAGAAGCGAATAAACTATTTGATCTACAAGTCCGACATACTTAGCGTAATTGCTTTGTTTCATATCCTCCTTCAGTTTCTCAAGCTGCTTTTCCAAAATTCTAATTAAGGGAATAACTTGGCTTAAGCTAGCACGGTGTCTGAACTCACTTCACAGGCGACTACTTCGAATGGTTTCAGCACCTGGCACAACACGGAAAGTATTCTCCACTGCACTTGAGTAAAATACATTCCCCCTTCTTTCCCAATGTCATGGCTTACGGAGTAAGCGTGTATGGCTTATTGCTGTTCCTCCATCCTCAGAAGCATATACAGGGTGGAACTCCACCTTATTACCATCTCTTGCTTCAATTGGTAGCAGGGCAAATTAAATTGTTCTTGTAGCTGCTACAATCTCCAACATCCTGTTGCCGAATGCCAGAAATGTCCAAATATTTTATGGGCCACAGACAGCATCTTCTGCACATTCCTGTCATTTTTCAAAAAGCTCTGCACCACCAAATTTATTATGTGAGTAAAACAGGGAATGTGATGGATATGTTATTCAGCAGTTGCAACAAATGTACAAACAAATGAAAACAAGGTGCGGTACCCAGATTAAAACCAATTTAGGAAATTAGGGATGGTATGCCCCACTAAAAGTCCAACATATAGTCCAATAAATATCAAAAATACAAGCTAAAATTCATAATGGTGACCGCACCACCAACTCCATATACACCAAGATCAAAAAAATCAAACAACACTATCACAGCACACAGCAATATTTACAATCAGCAAGGAGAAACTGACCTGAGCTTTGCTAAGTGTACACAAACCGCATATAAAATAAATAAATTGAACAAAATCTATGGGGGGAGCAGGACAGAACAGCCGCAGATGGAGAGACCCCGGACTTTGACCCCTCACGGAGGCCTCAGACCCTGCCACAGTCTTACCCAACTTGAAGTGTCCATGCGGGACCTCTCCACATCCCTAATTTTCCACACCCCGTGAAGATAGTCACCCACCACTACTTTGCACAGAGGGACTTTCTGACAGATGGACACTTGACACCATGCATTCCACGTCAAATACCTACTAATCTACTAGAAAAAAGGCGGTCAAATTAATATTCCAACATCTACCCTTGAGAGCTCCATACACCCACTCAGGGTAACTAAGCCCTGAAAGGCAGAGAATGACCAAGGCTCTGGAAACCCTCTTATAAAACTCTACATTGAAGGGACATTCGAGCAAGAAATGGTCCATGGTCTCCACCTTCCCCTGACACTCCTTCCGTGGGCAAGCCACAATCATTGGCATTTCTATAGTTCAAATTTCCCTTCACGTAAAGTCTCTCATGGAAAGGGAGCCAGGTAATGTCCAAGTACTTTGTAGGAACCCTCCGGGAATTGACCAGAGCTAGTCTCTCCGAGCACATACTGCCCAAGCAGTCTTTTAGTGACAGCTGTTCCAAAAAGTGAGAGTGCAAAATTCTTTTTTCCAACTCCCTTCTAGAGAAGTTTTTGACTTCCCCACCTCCAAGCCCCAATGCCTTGTCACTTTCAAGCTAAGAGTCACTTAGGCTAGGTGGTATCCATGACGGACCCGGAAACTTTTACCTCACCTCCCTCTATCCAGAAGTTGAGGAAGGAAGACACCCAGACTCTAAACCCCTCTTCCCATCGACGAGGGGTCTCTAATAAGAGACTCTCCAGATTTAACTTGAGGAAGGTGGTTAGAAAGAAGAGCACTGGGTTTACTATCCCCAGGCCACCCTCCCTCCTCGATTTATAGGTCACAGTTTGCTTAATTAGGTTCATCCGGTTCCTCCAGAAAAGCGGAAAGAACCTAACATAAACCATAGACCATAATGATTCCGGCAAGAAGCACACATAGCTAACATATAAGAAGCTGGCAGAAGGAAGTTTTTGATTAAATCTACCCTTTCCCTCATAGAGAACTTCCACCTCTTCTAGCTCTACTTTCTGGGCGGCTTCAACCAGTCTGGCTTCCCTATTTTGTCTGGCATAGTCACCAAGGCCGAATCGGATGCCTAAGATTTTGATCTCTTGGCTTGCCCCAGGGAGGGTATCCGGAAGGTTGAACTACTGGCCTTCCTCCCCCATCCAGAAAACCTCACTCTTCTCCTGGTTTACCCCCGAACCACTGGCCTTGGAGTACCCACGGAATAGAGTTGTCACCTCCAATGCCTCCGCAGGACTCGACAAGACAACAATGACATCATCGGTGTAGGCCTCGACCTTTAACAGGCGACTCGGGCCCGGTCGCACCTCCTCTGCAGTACCTCCATCTAGTCTCCAGATGAAGGGGTCTATATAAAAAACATACAGAAGGAGACTCAGAGGGTAAAATTGCTTTACACTGGAATCAACCGCGAAGGACAGACCCACGCATTCACAAATAGGAAGCTCTCGGCCTGCCTGTAGATCGTTTGAAGCCAGTTAACCACCCACACTGGGAGCCCATACCTCAGAAGGAGAGCCCACAGTTACAAGGTAAAAAGCCTTTGACTGATCCAGCGCTACCAAGTATTTCCCCTACTTCTCAGCATGGCAGCGCTCAATGGCCTCCCGGACCCAAGGACAGCACTAAATGTACTACGGCCACATATGTACTGTGTACAGTGCTGAGAGGGAGAAAGAATCTGGACGGAAATTGGCATCAACCTGTTGAACAGTACCTTTGACAGAATCTTTCTCTCTGTATTGAGAAGGGCGATGGGGCGCCAATTCTCAATATGAGACTGGTCCTTCCCTTTGTATAACAACATAAGGGCAGACAGCCTCATGGAGGGAGGAAGAATTCCTCTATCCAGGCTCTCTTTAAACACCTCTACAGGAGGGGGGTCAGAAGGTCCCTTAAGGTCTTAAATAACTCAGAGGTCAAGCTATCCATTCTTCTGTCTTCATAGACAAGCTGTCTATGACCACTCTGACCTCGTCTGCCAATATCTTATCACCCAGGGCATAAAGTGAACCGCTAGATTCTTCATATCCAGGTGTCTCTCTCAGTAACGATCCATCCTCTCTCTAATAAGTGGCTTCTCAGACAAAAGAGCGGAGTAAAAGGACCGCACAACACCGAAAATGCCCTCCTTATCTGTCCTAAGAGCACCCCCAGCATCGTGCAATCCCCTCATCTCCTTAGTATTGACCGACTTCCTACAGCTCTGGTAAGGATCAGGCGAGTGGTACTCTCCGTAATCCCTCTCCAGAACTAAGGAATCAAACCAGTCGTACTGTATCTCCTTCATCTGAGCTTTCCCCTGGAGATCTCCCCATTGTCTTCCTGCTCAGAGATCAAGAATCCAAGTTTCTTTCTCAAAGCCAGGTAAGCATTCTCATTTAACAAGTTCTTTCTGGCTACAAGGTTGTGGAAGAAGCTCCTAGTCCTCTTCTTACACGCCTCCCGCCATTCAGACCTACTCCATCCAGCCTCCAGAAGTGACTCTTGAGATTCAAAGAAGTTTCTAAAAGACTGTCTGATTGCCTCTTCTTCAAGGAGCCTGTGGTTCAAGAGCCAAAGGCCCCTACCCTTCTGAGGGTTTCTGAGGCGATCAAGGATACACACAGGCAAATGTGATCAGAGAACTCCACAGGCCTCAGCACTGGCGCCAAAATCGTCAAGCTCTACTTAACAAAGACTGTATCTACCTTAGACCTACAACTACCTCTAAAAAAAAGTGAAAATGGTGAGGTCTGGGACGTGACGAATGTGCACATCCACCAGACTCAGCTGTCTAACCATACTAACTAAAAAATTGGAATCATAGCCAGGAACAGTCTTTGAGCCTCCCATGTCTTTGGGCCTAGAGATGGTGTTAAAATCACCTCCAAAGACTATCATCCGGGCTGTAAAGAGATACGGCTTGATCTCCCTGAAGAGGCACTTCCTGTGCCACCTATTCTGGGTACCATAAATATTAATTAACCTCAGGTTGTGTCCCCTCAGGTTGTCATCCAGAATCATACACTTACCTACTTCTAGTTATCATGCTGGTAAAAAGGACCGCCAACCCACCGTACGGCTCGGCCGCAAGAGACCAGAATGAGGGAACGCGCCTCCACTTCCGCTTTGCTTTATAGAGGTCCGTGAGCCGCCCCACCCAGGTCTCCTGCAAAAATAAAAAGTGAACCTCAAGCGCGTTGAAATAATTAAAGGTCACATAACGAGCACGCTTGAACAATATAGACGCCACATTAATGGTGGCAAATCTAATGGGTTGGGAAACTACCATTCTGAGTTATAAAGTAGGTCCTAGATCACCTTTTCCTTGCTTGCTTACCGGAGTCTTCATCCTAGGAGCCCCACCGTTTAATACTAACACCTGCAGGTATTACCCCATCATCAAAGAGAACTATCTCCTCACCCTCATCTTCTAGGGATACCTCATTAACCACTGAAACAACAACACTAGAAGTAGTGGCTAGGGAGAGAACATCCACAACAACTGCCCTCTCCACCACACCTAATTCAGGCAGCTGCACCACCTGAATCGGACCAACCAAAACAGCTTCCTTTGAGTCAGGAGGGACATTGGCTGGGGGATCAGAATCCAGAATAGTAGGGGGGGCAATATGGGGCGTAGGTGTGGAGGCCTGGACAGGCAATTCTGAGTCGGGTTTTTCTGCCTCACTAGGGGACGCAGTTGAATTATCTGAAATCAAGGAGACAGGGAGGTTAGGAGCTAAACCCACTACTGACAAGGTAGACTTTACAGGTGCCTCCTTAAGAAACTTCTCTGCCAATACCTTCACCTCTTTTGATGCTGTCTCACCATCTCTCCTCTTAGACTTGTCCTTAGGTTTCTGGTACACAAGAGGGGCCTCATACGGGGATGATTTTCTAGCCTTTTTCCTCCTTACTATTTTGGGCCCAAAATCCAGCACACCTTCTCCATTCTTCACCACCTCATCCTCTTTTTCCTTATCACTTGAAAGAACCAAAAAATTGTTTGACAAAATCCCCTCTACCATGCCCCCTCCTCCCTCTTCTCTTTCTTTGGGTCACAAAGGGCTCTTCTGTCACTGGAACAGGTGTTTTGGTAACTGGGACATTTGGCTGAGGCACGACAGAAACTGACCTGACACAGAAGAGGATACCGGACCCTGTATAGAGCACCCAGTCCAGTGGCGGATCCAGGGGGGGGGGGTGATCGTGCCCGCTCTGATTGTGTTTAAAACACAATCAGTGTGAGCAGGCAGCACACTGTCCCTGCCTGTCACTGCCGAACGGACCTGCACACAGCCGACAGCCTCAGAAGTCAGAAAGGGGGCGGGGTCTAAATCGCCCCGGTATAACAATTTCCTAGATCCGCCCCTGACCCAGTCTGAGGTGTCATATATCCAGTTTCCATCAGCTTTGCAGCCCTTAACATATCTGCATCAGATATATCAACAACGTTATGGGAAGCATGGGGAACATACTAAAAGCGTGGCCTTCCTCCCCACACAGGTTACATTTGATTTTTGTACAAGTGCGGGACTCATAACCCAACCCACCACAATGGCCACACTTCTGCAAAGGGAAGTGTCAGAAGTTCCCACAGGGATGACACATCCTCGGCTGGCCTGGGTAGAAGCATTGTATGCGATCACTACCAATGAAACACCCCAATGGATTGTGCATGGGACCAGCCTCCGTGCACCGCAGTTTGACCGTGGTGGACCATACGTCACCCCAGACATGATGAGTCGGATTCGGCACCTTCTCTAGTGGTGAAAATGGGTCCGCATATCTCTTTAACCAAAATAAAAGAAGAAGTAGAAGGCACCGCAGATGTATCAGTCGCAAGCACTACATTAGTAGCAGTCATTGTAGTATCGGCAGACACTGTAGCTGTAGCAATAGCAGCCATTACAGCTGTAGTAGTATCAGGCACCGCAGTTGTATTAGTATCAGGCACTATAATAGCAGACACTGTAGTTGTAGCAGCTGCAGACATTACAGCTATAGCATACTTAACTACTTTCTCACAGCTCTGTCCGGGAGAGGGGCGTGACTGGAGGGGGCGGGGCACAGCCAAACGCGACAAAAATGCTGTGTTGTCACGGGGGGCGGGGCCAAAATGGCGCGATTCACTGCGAATCGCATCATTTTGGGGTGCCAGTAGCGGGATGCGGGAGATTTTCCAGCTCTCCCGGGAGTCCGCGAGACCGACCCGAATTTCGGGAGTCTCCCGGACAGTTGGCTAGTATGAGCTATAGTAGTGGCAGGCACTGTAGCAGTAGCAGACATTGGAGCTGTTAATTCACACTCTTCCTCCACACAGTTAACTTGCACTTTACATTCCATGTCTCCACACTGAACAGTTGTAGCAGCTGCAGACATTACAGCTATAGTGGAGGCAGGCACTGTAGCAGTAGCAGACACAGCAGCAGGCATTGGAGCTGTTAATTCACACTCTTCATGCAAACAGTTAACTTGCACTTTACGTTCTATGTCTTCACACTGAATAAACGTTTATTGACCTTTCTGCTGTGAGTTTGCAGGCACCTCTACCTCAGCCGATGTTGACATGCTATGCAAAGTTTCCTTAACTTCAGGAGCCTTTCCAGGCCTTCCCAGGCCAATTGTTAAAATCAGATCTACTGGGTTATTTCCATATGATACTGGAACAGAGCTCTGAGCTTCCTGCGGACAATGTCCAAATACACAAGGTTTGCTCTCATCCCCAGCCAAGCAGTTCTGCAAATTTAGTTAAGGGAGAGCTGGGCCCAAGCTAAGCCCTGAAGCCTGGGGACTCTCCTCCAAATCTCCCCCATAGGTTGGCTTCCTTGCTTCCTTGTTTGGGCCTAGGGTAGACCCAGAAGACTGGGGCCTCTCTATCTCCTCTTCCCCAGGTTTCCGCATGATCCCCTGGGCGCTATCCCAAGGATCTTTTGGTTCACTGCAGCTAGCAACAACACCTCCTTCCACACAACTGTAATGCTCTCACAATATTGGTGGCGTTATCAGAAATGACATATCCTGAGGAGAGTCCAAGCGGGATAAGCCATTTTTCTAACAGATTGTCAGCTGTATGCCTCTTAGTGAAGCCGGTGATACAAAGTAACCTGAAAAGTGTGGTGTACATGCTTGTGCTGTTCCTGCTGGTGAAGGCAAATCACCAACCCAGTGGGCTGTCACAGTCTTATAATTTTTAGTTTGCCAACTTCCGTTTGACTACATATCTGTGGTTAATTGTACAGTCGGTAGAATAGCATTTTGTAGCTCAATAATTACATTTTTGCAAACCTTCTTGTAAAGACTAGGAATAGCTATTCTAGTAAAAAGGTGTTGTGATGGAATTTGGTAACAAGGGGTCCGATTCATCAAGGTACGCAAACGCATACGCATCTGCAAATTTGTTCTGCGCACGCGCGAAACGGCACTTGAGATGCGTAAAACGCCACTTAAGAGACGCAAAACGCCAGTTACGCTACGCAATCACGGCAGATACTACTCTCAAAGTCAACGTAATCTCAAAGGACAACGCAAATAGATTTGAGATGGCTGCTGACCACTTGAGAACAAAGGGGTGGGAATGGGCGGAGAGTAGGCGCGGACTGGGCGGAGATGAGACACCATTTGAGTAAAGTAGGCGTTATGCATTTTCACTTGAGAACAGTAGGCGTTCCTTCTTTCCAGTTGAGTGAAACTGACGTCACTCCTGTCTCAAATCTTTCCCAAAAGTTAATAACGGCCAGGGTCATGTTTAAATCCAAAAAACCTAGCGCAAACAACTGTTAAAAGCCTTTAGAAGCATACTCTGCGTATGAAAAAAAAAAAAAAAAATTATGCTTAACAAACACACGTATTAATATTAGGATTTTAATTTAAAAAATAAAATATTTTTTTATTATAGTGCACTATGCTGCTTGCTGCCTCTTCAGTAAAGAGGCCTGGCTTTTATGGGCCCTCTAAACTGCAGTTTGGTATGCTAGGCAGATATATTTTCTACTATCACTCCCTATTCATTCCGGCTGCAAAATGGAGTGCACACTCCTTCCCCATTCATTAAAGTTTCCAAAATGGAGTGCACACTCCATTCCACATTCATTGTGGCTTCCGGAATGGAGTGCACACTCCTTCCCCATTCATTAAAGTTTCCAAAATGGAGTGCACACTCCATTCCACATTCATTGTGGCTTCCGGAATGGAGTGCACACTCCATTCCACATTCATGACAGTTTCCAAAATGGAGTGCACACTCCATTCCACATTCATGACAGTTTCCAAAATGGAGTGCACACTCCATTCCACATTCATTGTGGCTTCCGGAATGGAGTGCACACTCCATTCCACATTCATAACAGTTTCCAAAATGGAGTGCACACTCCATTCCACATTCATGACAGTTTCCAAAATGGAGTGCACACTCCATTCCACATTTATGACAGTTTCCAAAATGGAGTGCACACTCCATTCCACATTTATTGTGGCTTCGGGAATGAAGTGCACACTCCATTCCACATTCATTGTGGCTTCTGGAATGGAGTGCACACTCCATTCCACATTCATAACAGTTTCCAAAATGGAGTGCACACTCCATTCCACATTCATTGTGGCTTCCGGAATGGAGTGCACACTCCATTCCACATTCATGACAGTTTCCAAAATGGAGTGCACACTCCATTCCACATTCATGACAGTTTCCAAAATGGAGTGCACACTCCATTCCACATTCATGACCGTTTCCAAAATGGAGTGCACACTCCATTCCACATTCATTGTGGCTTCCGGAATGGAGTGCACACTCCATTCCACATTCATGACAGTTTCCAAAATGGAGTGCACACTCCATTCCACATTCATGACAGTTTCCAAAATGGAGTGCACACTCCATTCCACATTCATGACAGTTTCCAAAATGGAGTGCACACTCCATTCCACATTCATGTTGGCTGCTGGAATCGAGTGCAAAGTGCATGGCTAATTTGATAAATTGTGTTAAACTGTTAGGAAAACATTCTGCTTAATTTCCAGAATGGAGTGCACACTCCATTCCACATTCATGACAGTTTCCAAAATGGAGTGCACACTCCATTCCACATTCATGTCGGCTGCTGGAATCGAGTGCAAAGTGCATGGCTAATTTGATAAATTGTGTTAAACTGTTAGGCAAACATTCTGCTTTATCATAAATATTGATTACAAATCTCTTTTGAGTCTCAGCAACTAACAATTAACATTAGTCTCAATATGCAACATGGATGATTTGACACTTGTTGATGGTGGCTTTTCAATATATTTAAAAATAAATACACATAGAATAACTGTACACTTTTTCAAGGAATTTATACCCATTTTATTAGCTATTGTAAACGAAGTGTTCGATTACCACAGGCTAAGTTTTATCACCAACACAAATATTGTAAGGAAATATCCTTAATCCCTAATTAAGGATCCCTAAGACACAAGTGAATTAGTGAGGTCTTGAACACATATTTGCAAGCTTCAAAGGTGCCTTGGCTATCTGCTACGCCACTGTACAAGTAGTGATGAGCACAGAATAGAATAACAATGAAGATGAGCATCTTTTAGGGACAACAACTTATTATATACGTAGGGTATATAATAAGTTGGGTGTCCTTAAAAGATGTTTAAAACTCCAAATATTTTCACATATTATACATGGTAGGAACTGGTATATGGTGAGTTAAAATGTATGCATATGGAATTATATCCATGTTCATTAATACAAATCAAAAGTATAATAATATTGCTACCATTTTTGTGTTCTCTTTTTCTACTTCTGAGAGTATAGATTTACTATGTCTTTGCAATAAAGTCTTTTGCTAGAACTCCTTTCATCTCTTGTAAGTGATCACAATGTTCAACATGACAGATAGGCAGATTAAACATCAAACCATATACAAAAGCACTATTACATAAGTCACAGAGTAGAGTAAATGCGCTCAAACATTGACATAAACAAAGGTAAGCCACATACACGCATGAATCGGGGGTCAAACTCATTACCTTATCATTGCAAGGTTAGTTCTTTATCCACTAAGGTATATTTCAGATAGAAAAACACACACCAAACTGCACAATAACTTTTTCGGCCAGCTGAATCGCTGTCTTAGGTCTGTCAAATCTGGCCGGTTGCATTCATTGTTAACGGAATGACGGATAAGGCGCTATAAAAACCATAACCCTACATACACACACATAAAATAAAAAAATGCTTGTCAAACGCATCAGGACCTTGAAAGACTTGACCATGTTTAGAATTGAGGGGGAATAAAAAAATAGAAAAAAATTGCATGCCTTGCGCTATGTTACAAGCATTTGCGTATTTTTATTCCTATTATACTTTACTGAGTATGCTTAATGGAGCCTTGTAAATGGCTCTGTGCTTATGGTTGACCTGTGGGCTCGAACTCCTGCACTTAGTACTGGTGGGTGGAATACATAACCACTACACTATAGTGTCACACATTAAGTTTACACATGTTAATTCAATACATGTAAATGATTTTTAGGGAATATGATTATAGCCCAATCAATTTATTCTTTATTATTGGCACAGTAATAAAAGCTAAGCGCATTATTGACATCTGTAATAATAGTTTAAAAATCGACTCACCGTACAATGAAGAACCTTAGGTTACATGCCAGCATGACTTTTAGTCAAAAACAAAATTGTTTCATTGGTACGCAGCTGTCAGCTCTTAATGATTTCTGTTTACCATACTCTCCGGCGTGCGCACCGGCATTTAATTACCTAATTAGAGTGGTAGTTAAAAATACCTTGCTACCACTTCTGTGTTGTTGTGAGTTTGACAAATCAGGGTAAGTAGACTGTAAAAGGGCAAATGTTTTTTTAATCAGATGTTTATTGCTGTACCTTGCTCAGTACTCTGTATGTTTAAAGATGTGTGTGTGTTGGTGAGCAAGAAATCTCTGTTGCTGCAGAAAGGGCTTAATGTACTGTGCTGGTGGTTTTTATGTTGAATGTTAGTGCAAAAGTGTTTGGTTAGCTGTGGCGTTTTAATATTTAGTCCACTGTGTATACTTAGAGGCGGAACTGCATACAGTCCTCTAGAATGTAGTGAAATGTTTCAATATTATCCCTATTTTTTATTTATTTTTTCTTTCTTGTTTACCCTCCCCCACAGCTATTTGGGTCTGCTGGGACTTTTGACTAATCTTGTTGTGTGCCATTTTAGTGTGTGTGTGTGTGTGTGTGTGTGTGTGTGTGTGTGTGTGTGTGTGTGTGTGTGTGTGTGTGTGTGTTATAAAACAAATATAGTTTCTTGCATACCCCTTGTTACAACACCTTGCAGTAATAATGGCCATGGTTTTTGGAATAATTTTCTTGTGCTATAATAATTTTTTTTTAAGGGGTGTTTTTTGCCCCTACATTAAACACATTAGCACTCTGTGTTAAGTGTTTCACTCCCTTCACATTTCTATGGCACATAAAGGTCAATATAACTAATCTGATTTGTGAAAGGGTCTATGGCGATGGTAAGTTTCACGTTTGCAAGCACTTTGGTGGTGATTCTATATGACTATATGGTGTTTGGTTATGTAAATTGTTTTTTGTTTTTGTTTTTTTTCAAACTCGCCTTAAACATTACTTTCATCTTCTTATGGAGTGGGGCACCAGGGGTCATGGACGAGGTTGCTGGGGTGAAGGAGGAGGAAGATCAAGTTCCCCCCCCCCCCCCCCCCCCCCTCGTGAAGCAGTGCGTGGCTGAAACTTCAGGAGCTATGTCAGTATCAGTATTTTTGAGGTAATAATTTTTAATGCACTTTTTAACCCTTAGCATTTCAAAGGTGTGTTTTAAAATCAGCGGCAAGCTTATTCAAGGACAGATGATCTAAGGTATGTTAAGTTCAAATGGCAATATGAATCTACATGGACTGGTGTGATAGAGAAATGTATAATATGTGGGAAAATTTGTATTTCCAAGCGTTGCTACCTTTTTGTAACCTTTACAATGTGTGTAGAAAGTATAGATTCATGTCTGTAGGTTTTGCCTCAATGTCTTTAGCTAAATGCACCTTTGTTAGATTTAATCTACAGGCTTTTTTTGGGGGGTTGTACAAACAAATTGTTTAATGTTTCATACACTTTGGCCAGTCCAGACTTTGCACACCCGATGCTTGTATTTGCTAAGTCTCAAAAGGCATTAATGCTGTAGTATGTAGATGTCCCCTACTGTCATAATGTGTTTGCTAAATTGTGACCATGTAAATGTGGCCTAACTCTGGTTATTTATCCATGTGAGGTTTATAGGTAATTGTTTGGCACATATAGTGTGTTGTAGTGGTAATTTTTCTAACTGTTTTTTAATTTTCTTATATCTACAGCCTGTATATAACACCTGGCCTGGAGTGGTGGTCTTCGTGGAATTTAACTTTTTAAATTGTTTGCTTTTGGGGGTGGTGCAATTCGTGTCTCACTACATGTTGAAGTATTTCTCCAGAGCTCCAAGGCTGCTTATGTCTCTCTTCAGTCTGGCCACATTGTCATCTCTTCATCCAAGGAACTTTGACACACACAGACTATTAACTTCTTTGCTATGTTTTTGTTCGGCCGTTTGGATTCATATATGTAATAAATATATCCAGGCCCGGCGCTCCCATTAGGCAAGGTTAGGCACTTGCCTAAGGCGCCGGGCTCTGGAGGGCGCCACAGTATTCTAAAATACTTTAAAACTGTGCGGCGACCGCTGACCATACCTGTAACGGCCGCCGCACAGCATTCAGATGGACGGGGAGGGGGAGAAGAGGCTATTTTGTCACCACCGCCACCTCTCTTCTCCGTCTCCTCCCCTCCACTTACTAGTGTCAGTGAGGGGAGGAGACGGAGCAGAGAGGCGGCGGTGGTGAGACAAGGTAAGGAGAGGAGGGAGGCGATTTTTGCGGGGGGGGCGCCGCTTTTTTAAAAATGCCTAGGGCGCCGTGGACCCTAGCACTGGCCCTGAATATATCTTATCCTGCAAATGACTCTGCAATCTGTTGTCATGCCATTTTGTACCATTACTATAGTGCTGTGATTTCTCTTTGCATACACACACATTCTTGTGAATTGCTTTCCTAACTATTGTGTAACAGGTATACTTAGAAAATATAATATTATGTGTGGTTCTTTTGTCCTTTGCCACAGACACACCATAGGCTACAAACACACTCTATGCTGTTTATGTTCAGTTATAGGAAATGAGTTTAGTTTGGAGGTTTGTATGTGTGTTTGGTTGCTTAGTAGTTAATTTCTTGTACACTTTACAGCTTTTAGAGGGAACATGGTAGGGGCATAGCAATATAGGCATTATAAAATGTGTAACTCATACAAATAATGAAAAAATGTTACCGGTCTTACGTCCAACACTATAAACTGTTGTCTGTTGCACAAACAGGATAACTATCTTTCGCCTGTGCTAGTGGCACTTTGTTTCAAAGTGACATCCACATGGCACACACAAAGCCGACACTAACAATGATGGTAAATGCGTTAGTGTCCTAAGTTAGTGTCGTGTTGCTACAAGGGCAGATTAACATTATGTGTAACCCGCCTTTGGAACAGCTAATAATACAGTATACACAATTTTCATGGTGTTTTTACAAAGTTTCATTGTTGTGATAAGGAATACAATGGTGTTTTTACAAAGTTTCATTGTTGTGATAAGGAATACTTCACCTAGTTTGGTAATAGTCTGCAAAATGTCAGATTACGGCCAACACACGTATACAAATTTAGCACTAGTTACATTTGTCTGATGACACACATTGTTTGGCAGCTGTCACAGTACATGTTTGGTGGCCCTGTCAATGTTATTTATTGTGGTGTATAAATGTGTAATTATTAGACTATCCAAATATCTGTTAAATTGCCCTCTGAAAATATAACATATCGACAAATGTCACATTCTAGCTTGGTTGTACTACAAATCCTATGTCCGTGTGTGTGTCACTAGTAAATTATGTTAGTTTGGCCCTGATTAGAAGCTATGACTGTTTAAACATGCTACTACATGCGAAGAGTCTTTTGCGCCTCTTGCATTGTAACATGGTTTTCTCTAGGAGACTGAAATAAGGATACAAAGCTTTGGACCTCCTTATTCATTCTGGGCCAGTGATCATGGTAAATGGGTACCTGTGTCTGTCTATACACAAAATCTCCACCTACTAAATGACTCAGAATTATAATTTGCACGTCATGTCAACTAGCTTGCCCTTGCCTAAATAAAATCCACCACTGCAAGGGAGCACAAAAGTATTGTCATGGCCAGTATAGCAATGAATGAATTAGTTTTCATAACTAAATAAACAATAAGGTCTGTTTAGCCAAAAAAGGTATTCAGGCATCCAAATTGTTTAGAACTGTCATGCAATTGTGGAATGAGACCATAGAGTTTAGTACAGTAAGGACTGTATAAATAAAATTGGTAGAAAAATTACCTCTTGGATATCCATCACGGCCAGCACAGTGGCGTAGTGGTCAGCACTTTTGCCTCCCAACACTGGCCTAATGAGTTCAATTTCTGACCATGGCGTTATCTTGTGGATTTCTCCCTGTGTTTGCATGGGTTTCCTACAGGTCCTCTGGTTTTCACCCACACGCCAACAACATACTAGTAGGGTAACTGGCTGCTATCAAAATTAACCCTAGTCTCTCTCTCTGTGTGTGTATGATAGGGAATTTAGACTGTAAGCTCCAATGGGGCAGGGACTGGTGTCAATGAGTTCTCTGTACAGTGCTGCAGAATCAGTGTATAGAAATAAATGATGATCACTGGGTGATGTAGATAATGTTGTGTATAACTAATTGAATTAGAGGGTGTGTTTCTTTGGCAGAGTAAACCATAATCAAACTGCGATGTTTTTAGTGTCCTTATGACATGATTAGCCAGACACACAGCAAGCAGCTCACACAACACAACATACACCCTTATATAGTGTACACATGTCATGGCCATCTGTATTTCTTGGTCCGATTATGGGCCCTTGGGACTAGCTGGACTCAATAAGAACCTAGCACACTGGATCATCTTCCTGCTCATGTTCTTGATTATTGTTTAATATAGCACTTGAATGAGCAGTCAGCAAATGTGGGCAAAAACTCTGCTTTTGTAATGCAGGCCAGACCACTGGAGGCAAGACCTATCCTCTGGAGAGAAGTGTGTTGTTTGGCCAATGAACAGATCACAGCAGCAGATCTAAATAGGGTGTCCCAAGCAGCTATTGTCTGATCAGGTAATGTGATCTGAGCTGGTGATTCTTGTTGGTCTGTAATGATCACCTGACTGCATCCAAGCTGACCACGCCCATGCAGCAGAACAAACAGTGTGTGTTTTCCAATGGTGGTGTGGTTGACGGGAATGTTGCAGACTAACAGAAGGGGCTGTGGTAGATGTGATATGACAGAGGTGGAATGGAGTAAGTGCACCTTGGAACCCAATTTGACTCCATAACTATATGTGCTTAATGCAATAAGGACATTAAGTAACATTTAAACAAGCGTTAGACTAAAGAATGATTGGTGTACCATATACTGTGCATTAGTACTATTCTTAAAGACAAATGCCTTATTAGATGTGTTTCAATTTTCTACAGTCATAACGGTTCAGAATAGTAGCTACCAATACTTGACCTGTGCCATGATGGGGAAATAATCTTAGGAGTATTTAGGCGCTATTTGCACCTTTCTTTTCCGGCTACTTTGTGTCAACTTACAGTTTACAAAAACAAAACTTTCTTTACAGGATAATTTTTTCTACCTATAAAGGCCCACTGTAGTAGTGGCACGCTTGATGTCAAAACATTTACTCACACAAACAAAGAAATACTGTGGCAAAAGCATTCGGAAGCTTAGCTTGATAAACTTCTTGTTTAAGTCTTCTTGACCAAACCAGGGGCTTGAATCATTCTAGAAAGTTAAGGCAAAGTAACTAAGTCAGGCCAAACCATGTGGCATTGGAGGGGTATGTTTTAAAAATGGAGCTTGCTGATTTTTATGGGGGGGGTAGGAGAGGTCCTAGATTAACTTTTAATTACCGTCTTCAAATAAGCTAACAAGTAGTTTGGAACAATATTAAGATACAGACAGTATGTAAGTTTTTAAACAAAAAGGGTGATATTTTATTACACTGACATTAATTCATGGTTTATAGAAGATTATTGTAATAAGGATCCTTTCCATTTATGACCCTGAATCAATCTGCCACTTCCTTTTGGACACCACACTGAAATTAGATACCTATTCCTTAAAGAACCTTCATGATTCGGGACGTTTTTTGGGAGGTAATCTTTTGCTGATACTTGATAACAAGTATTGCATATAAAATAACCATCATAGATGATGTAATAATAAATCAATAAACACATACTTAGTAATAAAAAATAAAAAATTTATTAAACAATACATATTTTGTTATCCAAATATGAGATAATGTTTTAAAACAAACACTATTATTTATTTTTTTTTGTTGGTTTTTTGTAAGGAGTCTGAATGGGCTGGCTCCGACTCCTACTTCTTGTCACCCGTGATGTAGAGGCCTCAGCTGAAGCAGCCAAACCTGCATGGGAAACGGTTTGTGTCCGACGAGGTGAAGGCTCATGGACAGGGGTTTGGGAAGGGACCACGACAGGGGTTTGGGAAGGGACCACGACAGGGGTTTGGGAAGGGACCACGACAGGGGATTGGGCTAAGCCACAGGCAAAAGCTAAACACATAAGACGACAGAGGGCTGGGTCAAGGAGGGGGGGACGCAACAGACCCAACAGGGAGGGTGGACGCAACAGACCCAACAGGGTGGGGGGACGCAACAGCCCCAACAGGGAGGGGGGACGCAACAGACCCAACAGGGAGGGGGGACGCAACAGCCCCAACAGGGAGGGGGGAGCCACCAGCCAACTGTATATGGGGGCTAGTGAACACAAAATCTGAGCTGGGTGAAGGGAATGTGGCGGAGGTGCGTTGGGAGTGGGCATGCAAGAGTTCACCCAGGAGTGTTTCGATATGTGACATAGATTAAGTTAAATTTGACATTTGGGTGTTGTGTGTGGCTATTAAAGCGTTGTGTGAGGTCATTAAAGAGGTGTGTGTGCTCATGAAAGTGGAGAGTGTGCTTATGAGACTTGTAATTTGCTGATCCGTGTGTTGGACAGTGCTCGCTATAAGTGCCAGGTGATCATTCTGTGAATCTGTGGCGCAGTAAAGTCTTTGTGATGCGTCCGAGAGTGCCCGCTCCCATGAATTGCCACCTGATCCCCCTCCACATCACGGGCAACTTCAGAAACTACTTCAGTGGCCTGCTGCTGGGAATCTGTAGAGAGATTTAAAACAAACACTAAGATATTTGATAAAAAAAATTGCCAACAAGTTTCCATTTTTAAAAGCCTAACCTTGGTTAACACGTTTAGCCACATACATAAATTCATGATATCACATTACGTTTTTTGGAGTAGCAAGCCCTATATCGTGCTTCCAATATTACTTTGGTAAATAAAATCAGCCAGCAACACACTTAAATTTGTGCACTACAAATGCTATTTGTTAAGTAAGTGTCCCAATACATTTAAACATTTGGATGCATGTGTCCCTCAATGCAATAAGTCAGTTATTAGTGTGTGGGATATGGATAATCTAACAGTACTTAGCATTGTGTAAGCTACTAATGCATTCTTTTACAGTTAAATGTGAGGGCTAGGCCACTTCTGGTCACACTCTCATTACAGCTAGGACACACATTTTTGTGCATACACAGATGGTTAAATGAGCAGGTACAAACGATTGGTATATAATACAATATATCTGACCTATTTATACTTACTTTTATATATTTGCACAAAAAGGAAAAAAAAAATTAGATTACAACAGTGTGTAATGTTTGGGGTTGCCTGCAAAACAAAAAATTACGTTGATTAAAATGCAAGTTAATGTGATGTTATCAACAATGCTAACATCTAAATATTATTGAGTGCAAGATTGATCAGATAAAAATGATTAGCTTATTGTAGGCTAATATACCATTAGTGCCATGTTAAAATGTGATGCCAAGGCCCCTTTTTATAGCAGGTTTATGTCAACTAGGACACACATATTTAATTTAAAAAAAAAAACTACATTAGAAGAGACAAGCACATTGTATATATTACAATAATTTCCTTACTTTTGTTGTTACTGTTTGCTGATTGCTTATTAGGCAAAGTATGTAAATGTTTTCACAGTTCAATGTGTCCTGTTCAGTCAAATCAGCTACTGAACAGGCAGTAAGGCAAAGCACAGGTGGGTTTAAATGGAGGTTTGGATTAATTAATAAACCAGGTGTACACTCTTCCTCCTAATTGCAATGCACAGAGTACTCGTCTCATCGTAGGGGGCCGCCATGTTCTTGGTGGGAGAAATACAGGTGTGTGAAAGATCCGCATGTGACGTGAGTTACGCCCATACGTGCTCTGAGAACCAATCGGAGCTCAGAATACTGCTGAGTTGGTTTCTGTGAGGAAACATGAGGGCTAGTATTTTCGCGAGGCGTGAGCTCCGTGTCCTCACAGAGGCCATGGACAATGTGCCCTCTGGGCGATATGTGTCCAATGAGGGTAAACTGCGGGCATATCAACGGGTCCGCAGACATTTACGCCTGCGGTATGGGATACGCAGGAGCGTCGTCCAGCTCCAGAGGCGCTGGAGGCTCCTTGATGACCTCCGGCAGGAGATAGTAAGAAGTGAGTTCTGTATTAATCGCAAAAACCATCACATGTGTACATATATATTTGCTATATGTTTGTAAATAAGTTCACCCTAATCACCTGACATAGCCTACATAACAATGTGCAAGCACACTCTAAAGGACATGCCCCTTCCAGTGCACCCAAAATGCTTTGCCTCCTGTCTCCTACATTTGTCTGCTGAGAATTTAATGACCTAACTGTTTGATTGTGAAAAATCTGACCATTAAGGGTGGGTTTTGGAATCAGCCATTGTAACTCTTGACCCGTGTGCTGTAGCTTGCTGGTCTAACCTTAAAAAATTTTTGTAGGGGCAGATGTGTTGTCATTATTTGGCAAAGATGTAAAAGCCAGGTTTCAAATTCCAAACACCTTAGTGTATAGACTAATTTTTAAAAACTCCCATAAGATGCAAACAGATTACAGAGTGTACTAGATATAGCTAATCAATCATTACTTAACTGCCTATTTTGACTATTGTAGACTGTGAGGTAGTCCCAACAAAGGGTGATTTCCAAAATATGCTCAACATTCTAAGATTTGGAGCTCCATCCACTAATTCTGTGATCATGTAAAGAGAGAACTAATTGACATCATTACCAGGGCCATGGGAGTTTGCTGACTTAAATTCACCTACATGAAAAAACATACTAGGGCCAAATTTGTTCAAAACCTAATTAGGCGGCCAGTAGTATGTTTAGGGAGTGTGGTAGACAACACATGCAAATATGGAGCAAGCCTCCAAACTCCACACAAATGAAACAATAATCAGTTGAATTCCTGACCCCAGTGCTGTGAGAGCAAAGTGCTGACCACTAGGCCACTGTGATATTCCACAACTCTATGTAAAATACCAAAAATTGTGCAAGGTCATCATCATAATCATTTATTTATATAGTGCCACTAAATCCGCAGCAATGTACAGAGATTCCATTCACATCAGTCCCTGCCCCATTGTACCGGGCCGACAAGTCATGTGAAATGCTTTGTGTTCATCATGTTTAGCTCCTTGCATTGTTAGTAGCTAATATTTCTGGCTGCTGACAATGTAAAGATTATTAAATATGTATGATCACCTGATTGTCATAATACTATCAGTTCTTTCAAATGGTGATTGTGTTAACATGTCCTTTTGTTTATATTTCCTTTTCTCAAACAGACCGGGCACGCTGGGAACGCCGGCGGGCTGTGGTGGAGGCGCAGGCGGAAGAGGGGGAGGAGGAAGAGATGGAAGGGGACGACCAGCAGCGCCAGCCGCAGCCACAGGAGGAGGAGCAGCCGGTGGCAGTGTCATCGGAGGAGGAGGAGGCTGTGCCGGTGCTAGTGGCAGTGGCAGCAGCTGCAGTGGAGGAGGAGGAGGAGCCGGTGCTAGTGGCAGTGGCAGCAGCTGCAGTGGAGGAGGAGGAGGCTGACCCAGAGGACCAACGATTGGAGGAGGCAGCATCGGGCAGCCAAGAGGCAGTGGCCTTTGATGATAGTAAGTATTTTTGAAAAATGATGGACCTAATTTGATAAGATTGAGGATGTCCATTAAACTTGTACATAATCCCTGCTGTGACACATGTTGATTAAATGGTGACATAAATGCCACAGGTTTTACACATAATATCTGGCTACAAATTTGATGTACATTAAACACTCAAACCACAGCCAGAGCCATCTTAACACATGGCCACGCAGGGCAGGGCCCTAAAAAATGTTGCCGCTATGCTGGTGAACTTGTCAGCATATTAATCACTTGATTTTAAATTCCAATATCAACCAACATATTTTGACTTCCTGTGAGTTATTGTGTAGGTAGTGGCCCATGGTAGTGCTTTGCCCTGGGGCCTATAATGCTGAATAAGACAACCCTGTCCATGGCCCTCTCCCTGTGGCTCACCAGAATGTAGGAAATTTATCCAAATGCCTTAGCAATGTCTAATGTGCGTCCAAATGGTTTTGTTGGCAGAAGCCTAACATTTGAAAGTAATGTAACAGTACACATCTCTAGTAAGTCCAGTCTGTTTGCCAAATTAGGTAGAGCTGTATATTTATTGTTTTCGTTTGGTTCCTTTTAGCACCTGAGGAGGAAGGTCAGAGATTGGTCACACCACCACCCACTCCGGCCCAATTGTTGGCCCAAATGGGCCACTTACTCGCCAATCTCGAGGCCACCTGCCAGCAACTGGTGCGATTGGTTGCCGACTGTAAGGCCACATTGGACTACTGGTCCTCTTTATTTTAATTTCTGTATTAGATGTAAATATTATAGTTTTTCCTTGTAAATATGTTGTTAATTTTGAGCCCTTGCCACATTATATAACTAATTTTCCCAAAAACCTTGGTGTGTGTGTCTTTATTCATCTCATTACACAACATGTGGGTGTAAGGCTACAAGAGAATGTATTTAAAATCCTAAATGTGCTACATTTCAGCAAGATAGATTGTTTCTAAAATCATTGCTGTAGCATAAAAGGTTAAGATTTGCTGTTTGCATGTCATCCAAAAGGAACGTGTGCCCTCCACCAACAAGCCACCCCTGTAAGAGGTATGCCATCTGTTGGCCCTGTGTGCAAGACATTCCAAAAGATCAAATGCCCTAGCTATTTCACAACTTCCCCAAATCATGTGTCATTGTAGTGATAGTCCAAGGTTACGTTCCAGTGTCAGAGAAAAGCCAGTCACACATTGAAGAGAACATGGAAACATGGAAAGTGTACCCAGGAGTGGCGTAAGTGGTGTAAGGCAGAAGTGCAAGCGATGCAAAGCTCCATGGTACTGGAGTGTGGAGATCGGCCTATTTGGATAAAGCTGAGTACATGACATAATGTGTACGCCGTGGATCCAGAGGAAAGTCTGTTTGCTGACAATGTTGCATGTAACTCCAAGGAGGCTGACGCCTACAATCCCCCACCCCCATCTTAGTCCATTTGGAGTAAAAAAATGTAAGCATGGACATAATAATGTGCATGTGTGAAGTGTTAGCCCTGCGGCTTGTATAAAGTATACCCCCAAAAATGTAAATCTTACCATACAGGAACAATATGAGGGCTTATTTTACAATGTGAGTGAGCACTTAAAACAAAACCCATTTCAAAAATTAAACCATTATGTCAAGTTCTTGTAAGCGTCATGATTCCAGTCCACACAATAGTTGGGGGTATGCTTGGTATTTGAACTCATGTCTGCTGTGTTGTGAGTCCAAAGTGCTAACCAGTGAGCTACCTGTGAGATTGGTATTTTGTGAGTAATTTGTGTGAATAATGAGGAGTAGTATTAAGTGTGAGTTGCCTGTGTAGCACGCATGCTGTATTGTTGGTGTTGTCTGTGTATTTTCATGTCTCAGGTTGGGGTAGTGGGTAGCTGTCTCCATTTGCATACAGTCATTCCTGAGTTCTAATCCCGACAGAAACCCTTCCTCTGTGTGGAGGTTGTATACACTCTTGTGTGTATCCTTTATGGAAGAGTATGCTGTGCATTTTGCTGAAAAGGCAAGATTTATTTACACCACATACATTTTGATACATTCGTTATTCATGTGTTTTTAATGTAGCCATTGTCCATGCATTTTGCGCACTATACGGCGACTTGAAATCCTAAACACAGAAAGATCGTGAAGAATGTGTTTGTTAAAAGTGTGTATTGCACTAATTATTCGCAAAGGAAAAACAAGGTTGAGAGTGTTCCAGATTATTGTTAATTGACAGTGATTAATGAGTAAAGAGCTATCTCGTTAAAATAAGCCCCAGGCATGTTTGTTGTGTTGTATATAAATAAACTGTTGGCCCCTCCCACAGTGGGCGTGAAGTATGCATTGTTTAGCTTGCCGTCAATTAGTTGAGAGCCGTCGCTTATGCGTGTAGCATGTTTAAAGATACACAGGTGGGTGTGTTTTCTAACGTTCGCAGTACTTATTTGCGTCACTTAGTTGTAATGGACCACAAGGGGGTGTGTTTTTGCTGTTTGAGCTGCTTATTTCACGCGCAAATCGGGTTGCGTCACTCAACGTATGCAACGCAGATGCGTATGCGTTTGCGTACCTTGATGAATCGGGCCCAAGGACACAAAACCTCAATTAACTGTCTAAAACCAGCTACGTTAATAGTGGACATTGGACGCAGATCTAATACTAGCATAGTCGCCATGGCATTTGTGATCTGCTTTGCGACTGGGTTACAGCTTTAATGCTTGCTTCCTTTTGCAAAGGATTGTTTAACAGTCAATTGTTGTAAACTACTAGTTGTCTTTTTCTTGGTCTGCTTCTGGCATGAAGATCCACCCCAAGCAGCAGCAGCAGCAGTGGGACTAACGCTCAAAAATTATTCAGAGGAATTCTGGACAGTGGAGGAGTCATCTAGCCTTAGCAACTTGGATGCAGGACTATCTCCGATCGCTACTGATGATATTGATGAGGAAGGTGTTGTGGGTGTAGATTGCAGGTGCCGGGATCTAGCTGAGAGAAGGGACATAGTTGATGCTGGACTTCTTGTTGTTATTTTTTTAGCATAAGTTTGAGATTTTCCCAACAGCTTGCCATAGACTTGCTTCAAAAGGCGTAACATGGATGAGGTTCCTAGATGGTTACGGTCTCTACCTCTACTGACTGGCTTCACAAACACTTCAAATGGCTAGACAACTGTTGTCAGGATTTGGTTAAAAATAATTCCACACATAAGAGGTGGAATTTTTGGTATCATGTCCACTGCATGCCAATGGCCTTCTTCTTATCACGTGCAAGAACTGCTTCCACTGGTGCAGGACTTAAACAAACAACATCATCGTCATCAACATCCTCATTAGCGCAGTCAGCTACACAAATATGTGGCATCCTCAATTTGTGTATCAATGACTACACTTGGGTTGCTCATCCACACATCTGCAGAAATGCTGAAAAGAGGCTCCTTTATAAGCACAGTATCAGAAAGTTCAGGCTTATACATAGCACTGGATAGACTCTCCTCATGGATTTGTGCTATTTCTGAATCTGAACATACTCTTTCTTCTAATGCCTTCCAGCTCAGCTTTTACACGTAAAAGTATTTGGGCACCACTTTCTGAGTCAGAATGACAAGGTCTTGCATCGTCATGACTGACCTTACAATAAGATGCCTCACTGACTGTAGACTGGCAAGAACACTGCCACCTCTCCTGTATCTGGGTGAGCTATGGTACAGTACAATGTGACTGGAGACTTTTAAGAACACTGCCAGCCCTATTATTTCTTTTTCAGCACTGAACACTGCCACCTCTCCTGTTTCTGAGCAAACTATGGCACAGTCGAATGTGACTGGAGACTTTTAAGAACACTGCCAGCCCTATTATTTCTCTTTCAGCACTGAACACTGCCACCTCTCCTGTTTCTGGGCAAGATATGGCTCAGTAGAATGTGACTTAAGACTTTTAAAAACACTGCCAGCCTTATTATTTCTCTTTCAGCACTGAAAACTGCCAGCTCTCCTGTTTCTGTGTGAAATCTATTAACACAGTACAGTATGACTGGAGACTTTAAGGACACTGCCAGCCCTATTATTTCTGTTTTAGCACTGAAAACTGCCACCTCTCCTGTTTCTGTGTGAGCTATAATTCTGCAGAATATCAATGGAGACTTTGAAGAACACTGCCAACCCTTCTCTTTAACATTCATTAATAACGCTGCCCAACTGCACTGGAGACAGCTACCCTTCTGTGTCTCTTTGTGAAATGGCGCCAGATCCTCGTGAAGGGCAGTACTTATAGAATCCAGAACTCACGAGATCCCTTGACTAAGTGATAACATTCTGCCTCGTTTTCAGTTCCAAGAGCACGTGAATGTACCGGATCTCTGATATTTGGGTGAGCTGGGTTTTCGGGAAACCAGGTCGAGCATCTCTAGTTATTATAGCATAAGGACACGCATCAGAGGTTCCCTGACAAATCCACTACAGGCCCTTCATTCACTGGACCGGATAGGGTATGTAGTATTTGTTTTTAAATAAAAAAATAAAATATGCCGAAAATCCCTAATGGTATAACCCGGCCAGTGCTGAATGCATTAGTGTTTTTGCGACACCCCTGAGTGCTAGGTGTATGTTAATAAATTTAATTTAATTTAGGAGCAGTGTAAAACACGAGATAAAATAGTGGAACTACAAGTCATAGCCGCTTTGCTCTGTTAATTATTTTTTTACTTTGCCATGCTGGTGGTTGTAGAATTACACTATCCAGCATAACAATGGCAGAAAGAGCCTGGTGGTATTTGTAGAAAAATAATTGCCACCAAGTTCTGACCCCAAGGGCTTTTGGTGAACTGTATTTGCAGAATGGTGAAAAAATGGATTTAAATTTACAAAGAAAAGCTGCCATGGAAGCAAACAGGCAAATTATTGTCAAAACTGGGCTATTGATATTGACTTCTGTGAATACATCTTTACACATACATGCCGACTTTCAAAACTTCTCCCCTGGGAGATCCCGGGGGAGAAGTCATGTGATAACGGGTAGGAGGGGGCATCACCATATTCCCACCCCCACTATAAAATGCCGAAATTCACAGCATTGAATAGAGGGGGCTGGGCTTAATGGTGCAGTTTAGCATACCCCCAACCCCCCTTCCCCAGCCATCCAATGCCATGAATTTTGGCGAATCCCGGAAGTTTGCCTCCTGGGAATTCCGGGAGAGTAGGCAAGTATGCCTTTACATGAACCACAGGCAGTGTAATGTTAACATTTATTTTTTTTATTTAAAATGTATTTATTTTTATCTCCCTTCTAAAGATTATTAACCCTAGTGATGCCATTCTACTGTTGTTTACGTTGAAATGAGAAAAAAAAATCATGGGGTCCACCCGATTTGCACGCAACCAGCACTAGGCAAACCAGCCTGGGATGTGTTCCACTATAGCAGGGGAACACGCAGCAGGGGGTCCCATTGACATAATGACAATCAACTACCAGGCTGTTCAGCTATGGGCTGAATTCCCGAGGGAGTGGGGACCAAAAAAAAAAAGAGTATGCCCCCTCCCCCTCTAGGAGCCACCATCCTAGTGCTGAAACCACTAGGCCTCTTCC
Source organism: Mixophyes fleayi (assembly GCF_038048845.1). Lineage (NCBI taxonomy): Eukaryota > Metazoa > Chordata > Amphibia > Anura > Limnodynastidae > Mixophyes > Mixophyes fleayi. The sequence goes on along the minus strand of NC_134404.1, from coordinate 251,370,490 downwards.
TACACCCCGGGTGGTGGGTGTAGAGTAACAATGGCTAAGTAAAGTTAAAAAAAAATACTATACACCATTTTTATTTGTGGAACTGCAAGTCCCAGCTATGATGGGTTATCCTTAAAAGAGTGTGGGCATGCTGTTGCTTGTATTACTACAAGCAACAGCATGCCCATGGCAGCAAAGGCATGCTGGCACTGGGAGAACCACAAGTGCAAACATGCCCTAACACCTAAGCTTTGATGTGACCTGTAGTGCCACTAATTAAAACCCTCACCCCAGAAAACCAAATATCAGTAATCAAAATCAGAAAACCTCAAAAATTTAACAAAACACCCTCTTTATAACCACATCCATTTATTAAAAAAATAGAACACCTTAAATACTCACCAATCTGATGTTTTCCAGATATATTACAAATCTTGCTCTGTGATGCTTGAAAGCATGTTCAAAATTAAAGGTGATTTATTTGTAATTCCAACATGATAGAGGAACAGTGGCAGCATAAACTGTAACTCCATCAACGATAGAAATATATGTCCAAAATTATAATGAAATTGATCCAAACAATACAGGATCTGTGCCAAATAAGTGTGTAATTCCAAATAATGAAACAGGAACTGTCCAAAAAATTATTTTTTAATGCCAAAGAATGATAATTGTAATTATACATAGGATTCAGCAACAGTCCCAAAATAATTTGTAATTCCACATAGGATACATGAACATGCCCAAAAATACTTGTAATTCCAGATTGCATACAGGAACCGAGGAGGCAAAATTATTTGTAATTCCAGATTGGATACTAGAAGAGACCCATAACTATTTGTAATTCCAGTTTGCATACAAGAACAGACCCCCAAATTATTTGTAATTCCATATAGGATACAGGAACAGACCCAAAAGTACTTGTAATTACAGATTGCACACAGGAACAGAGCCAAAATTATTTGTAATTCCACAAAGGATACAGGAACAGACCCATAAGTACTTGTAATTCCAGACTGCATACAGGAACAGACCCTCAATTATTTGTAATTCCATATAGGATACAGGAACAGAGACAAAATGATTTGTAATTCCAGATTGCATACAGGAAAGGGACCCAAAAGTACTTGTAATTACAGATTGCATAAGGAACTATTAAAGTAATTTTATCGCTTACCAAATGAACATAGTTCAATGCGATTATTGTGGTTCTAAAGCACGAAGACATTTAATTGCAAAATATAGCAGGATTTACAGCAAGCCAATATTACGCATAAAAGATATTAAAATACAGCTGGAAAGTATAAAAACACTGAATACATTACATCTCCTCTAATGCTTCATTCGGGCACAGGATAAGGCAATCATGTCTGCTATGTAGTCAGACTAAGAGAGAGCTAGCTGGGGGAAGTAGCTTAATAATATCCAATTTCAGTATACAAAAACTACTGATGATGTCACTATGTACACAAGCATCATGTCTAGGGTCTTCATTGGCTCAGGGTTAATGATGTTCCAGTTGTCTGCTGGTCATAGGTTAATTCAAAGGATACTTCTGATAAGGTGTGACCACCCCAACTCCAACTGCTGATCACATGCTGCCGCTAGGAACTGACTTAGACTAAATAAATTGCGGCTATCACAGCGAAGTGAGGATCAAGGATTGAATCTAATAAAACAGCATTGACAATGAGCCAAAATTATATTACAGAAAATCTATTTTTTTTAAACTAAACAAATAGAAACATAAAAATCTACTATATTCTCAACCATGGCAGACTCACATTCAGAAAAATGGCTCATAGACATCATAATAAGAGGCAATAACAGCAAATTAGTTGCATGCAAACATATAATCAAGAAATGGGTTAGTAGTTTTCAGTGAACTGATGTTAGGCAAATCTAATTTGTAAGCAAGCAAAAATATATACAATGGGAACATGCCTCCAATCAGTGTCTCCAACAATAGTTCCATCCATGCAGTACCCAAATTTAAGATGTATTAGCCAGTTAGGAAAATTAGCCAAAGCTTTGCTAACGATCAACAAACTCTCTGATGGACATCTTTCGCTTTAGTGTTCCACAAGTTCAGCTGGCTGTATGGAAATCAAAGTGTATGATACTCTGTTTCACTTGTATTATTCAATATCTTAAAAGCTCCTTCTGCTACACCTGACGCATTTCATCTACTCCTTGTAGACTTTATCAAAGCTATATTGACTTATATGTCTCTCTTAATAAGAGTCGTGGGAGTTACACCTCCTTCCCTCCTCCACAGGCATCATTAATATACACGTTTTGAGTTTCATGCATCTAAATCTAGCGTATAGATGTGTCCAGTAAAGGTGCAATTCTAATTCTTTAAAATTGTTTTGTGAATTGAATCTAAAGTTTGAAAATTTGTAGGAAAATTCTTGAACTTCAGATCAACTAAAAAGTTTGAACTAAATTTAAGCAATGCAAACAGGTTCAACTATGGACAAGATGGTTTGTACATGGGCAAGTTGGTTTGCACACTTTTTTGATGCGAACGGTGATTCTTGAATGCAAATGTTGAACTTCAAACAGAGTAATGTTTGCTGTTTGAAATTAACACGTTAAAATGTAGCTCTTTAGCTTGAACAGGCATCATATTTTAGGTATAGTTATTTTAACTTTTTAACGTGAATTACAGATGCAAACCTTTACACGAATAGCAAAAGTGAATCTCAAATTGAAACGGCAAACACGATATGGAAATTTTGAATAGCAAATATCTCTAATCATCCACCTCTCCAAAACCTAGGGGCTGCAAGTGCAAGATATGTGCAACTGTAGCTATAAATGCAAGTTGTGTGCATGCTCGTGTACAACAATTTTGTACCATGATGCATATTAACATAGTCATACTTGCCTACTTTTTAAATCTGTACTCCGGGAGATCGGAATACAGATTATGTGACAGAGGGCAGGAGGTGACATGACAATATATATATTATCAGCATTGAAAAGCGGGGAGAGGGCTTAATGATGTGATTAAGCCCAACCCCCCCCCCCCCAATGCCGAGAATTTCAGCATTTTACAGGTTCCCGGAGGTTTTCCTACTCTTCGGGAGTACTCCCCGAAATTCGGGGAGAGTAGTCAAGTATGACATAGTGCATAAACATTTTCATGCAATATTAAAGCAGGCAACTCTTGTTGACAGTTGAATAAAATACAAAATTCATCTGAGATATTCTTACATTTTAAAATACAATTTTTCTGAGGAAACACATTGTGTGCGTCAAAAGTAAGCTTTGAATTAAGCCATCACTGCCCTCTACTGGTGCCTTTAAGACTTATCTACATATGTTTCCAAGTTATGACATGATTCTGCTAAACTTAAAAAAAATATTGTTTGTCACAAACTATTCCCTATCTCGTAATTTATAGAATATGTGAACTGAAAAGCTTACAATCGATTTTTTTAAAAATAAGATGATCATTGTTATTTTTTGTGGCACTGGAAAAGAGACATCTAAAATACTGCTTTATCTGCAGTTAATAGTTCTGTTGGCTGCCCACCAAAATTTCCTTGGCTGAATAAGTAAAGCTGTCCATGGTCGAGGCAATCCTGCTAGTTCAGTTTGGCCATTAATGGGACTGGATGGAATTATAGGCAGTACATAGTCCAGACAATAAAACAAGACAAAAAGTCAGTAACTAATAAGATTGTATTAAATATTTTAGCTTAAGAGACAAGACATGAACGATGATGTCAAGTGATGTATTGTGATTGTAGATACATTTTCTGTAAAGCACTGCATAATATGGTGGTGCAATACATTCAAATTTATTATTATTACTACTAATAATAATAATAATAATACTAATAACAGTACATAACATCTACACAAACAAGCAACAAGGCTTTAGTATGCATTTAGTTTTGTTTGTTTAACTAGGGCCAGGAAACTTATTTGCATTCATTCTTCAAAACTGGGAAAACATGAAAGAGCAGGAGAGGTTGGGAGGGCAAGGACAGCTTTTGCCAACCAGAGTATTAGAATGTTAATACTAGAGATGCTCAGGCTCGGTTCCCCGAGAACCAAGCCCACCCGAACTTAGCAGATCTGCGTTCCGAGCCGAGCCAGCTTGGTACTTTCACGCGCCCTCGGAATGACCTTCCTCGTGGAATTTGTAGTTCACGATTTTTGGCCAATTCTTTTAGACCAGACCAAATGTCAAAATGTTGTGCTGACTCATCTGCATCACCACTGGGTGTCTTGGGAAAGCTAAGTTTTTCCTAGAAGCAGTTGCCAGAGAAACTGAAGGAGAAGACGTTGATGTGTCATGTACCACTTGAGCTGTCAGCTTGCTGACCAGGAGCTCATTGCATCTATTGAGATCTGGGTTGGAAAGAAAGAGAAGATATAGCATTTAAATCTAGGATCATGCATAGTTGCCAAAATGTAGTGATCTGATTTCAAGATGTTGATAACTCCCGGATCCTGGCAAAGTGAATAAAGAACTTGATCTACAAGTCTTACATAGTTAGTGGAATTGCTTAATTTCCTCTCCTTCTTCAATTTCTGTAGCTGCTATTCTAAAAGTCTAATTAGGGGAATAACTTGACTCAAGCTAACAGTGTCTGAACTCACTTCACAGGTAACTACTTAGAGTGTTTTCAATGCCTTGCACAACACAGAAAGCATTTTACACTGTGCTGGGCTAAAGTACATTCCCCTTCAAATTTGTTTCTTCTTGCAGCAGCTGCAATCTCCTACATGCTGTTACAGAATGTCGAAAATGACCCGAATTATTTTGGTACAAAGACAGTATGTATGTCACTGTCATTTTTTAAAAAGCTCTGTACCACCAAGTTGATTGTGTGAGCAAAATAGGGAATGTGATGGAATTCTCCCCACTACAATGCTCTCACAATATTGGTGGCATTATCACAAATGACATATCCTCAGGAGAGTCCAAGTGGGACAAGCCATCTTGCAATGATATCCCTTAGTATTTGCAAACAGGTTGTCAGCAGAATGCCTCTTAGTGTAGCCGCTAATACACAAATGTAGGCTACCACTTGGTATTTGCAACAGGATGAGAGGGATATTTGTGCAGCTGATGACGGCGCTAATGAGGATTTTGATGAGGATGATGATGAGTATGATGATGTTTGTGTAAGTCCTGTACCAGTGGAAGCAGTTCTTGCCAGTGATAAGAAGAAGGCCATTGTCATGCCTGGGCATAAGCCCAAAATATCCACCTCTTGTGCGTGCAATTATTTTTACCAAATCCTGACAACAGTTGTCTAGCCATTTGTAGCGTTTGTAAAGCCACACCAACAACACCTTCCTCATCAATGTCCTCACTAGTGATCGGAGTTAGTCCTGCATCCACGTTGCTAAGGCTAGATGACCTCTCCCCTATCCAGGATTACTCTGAAGAAATCTTGAGTGTTAGTTCCGTTTCTGCTGCTGCTTGGGGTGCATCTTCAACCCAAAAGTAGACCAAGAAGAAGACAACTAGTAGTTTACAACAATTGACTGTTAAACAATCCTTTGCAAGAGGAAACAAGTATGAAAGCTGTCACCCAGTCGCAAAACGGAATACAGACACCATGGAAACTATGCTAGTTATAGATCTGCATTCAATATCCACAATTAATGCAGCTGGTTTTAGACAGTTAATTGAGGTCCTGTGTCCCCGTTACCAAATTCCATCACGACAACATTTTACTAGAAAGCAATTCCTCACCTCTACCAGAAGGTTCACTAAAATGGGTCACGAACAGACTGGCTCTGATGGCCTTATCTGCTGGTATTGGTGCTGTTGCACAAGGAGGCGTGGAGTCTAAACATGCCTCAGGTCTTCACCAGGGACCCCCGCAAGGTGATTTGGGTTTAGCTGCAGAAACGTGCAGGTCGCGGCCCTCCCAGTTAGCTACCAGCGAAGTATAGGTGAATAGCATAGTTGTGCAATCCAAAGGTCAAAACTGAGCGGGCAATACAGGAACCAGGGAGTCAGGATGGGTCCAGAGGAAAATCCGAAAGAATGGTCAGGTAAAACTGGGGTCAGAATCCAATAATAATAATCTAGGGAAACACACAGTGCTGGAGTCTAGAGACTAGATACTCTGGCACCCTAGTGGTGCCAGAGTCAAGATTAAAAACAGACTGACTGTCTGTCATTGGTGGACGTGAGATCGGCAGTCAACTGTTCTAACCACCGACAGGAAGTGCTGGCTGGCGTCTCCTAGGCGCCCGAACTTCCTGTTGGAACTCAGAAGTCACGTCCCGTTGCTTGGCAATGGGACGCAATCCAGTTGCTCACTTCCCGTTGCTTGGCAGCAGGACGCCTTCGCAATAGCGAAGGCGACCGTCCCCAGCACCTAGCGTGTGTGCGGGTACGGCCCCTGACAAAATGTAATTATTGGGTTACAAAATGCCATTCTACCCACAGATATGTGGACAAGTGAAACTGGGCAAACTAGAGATTATATGACTGTGACAGCCCACTGGGTTGGTGAATTGCCTTCAGCAGCAGGTACAGCAGCAGCATGTACCCAACAACACCAGATTATTCTGAGGCAGGTTACTCTGTGTATCAGCGGCTTCAATAAGAGGCACACCAATGACAACCTGTTTGAAAAACTAACGGATGTTATTGCAAAATGGCTTATCCCATTTGGACTCTCCTGAGGATATGTCATTTATGATAACGCCACCAATATTGTGAGATCATTACAGCTGGGTGAAGTCCATCACATTCCCTGTTATGTTCACACAGTCTACTTGGTGGTACAGAGCATTTTGAAAAATGACAGTGACATACAGGAGAAGCTGTATGTGTCCCAAAATAATTCGGGTCATTTTCGACATTCTGCAACAGCATGTAGGAAATTGCAGCTGCTGCAAGAAGAATCGAATTTGAGGGGGAATGTACTACATTCCAGCACAGTGGAGAATGCTTTCCGTGTTGTGCAAGGTGCATGTAAGAAATTGCAGCAGCTGCAAGAACAATTTATTTTGCCCTGCCACCAAGTGAAGCAAGAGGTGGTAGCAAGGTGGAATTCCACACTTTATATGCTTGTGAGGATGGAGGAACAGCAAAAAGCCATCCACGCTTACTCCTCAAGCTATGACATTGGGATGGGAGGGGGAATGTATTTTAGTCCAGCGCAGTGGAAAATACTTTCTGTGTTGTGCAAGGTGCTGAAACGATTTGAAGTAGTCACCTGTGAACTGAGTTCAGACACGGATGGCTTGAGCAGAGTGATTCCCTTAATTAGACTTGAAAAAGCACCTTGAAAAATTGAAGGAGATGAAACAAAGAAATGACGCTAAGTATGTCGACTTGTAGATGAAGTACTTTAATCGCTTTGCCAGGATCAAAGAGTTATCAACTTCTGTAAATTGTATCTACATTTTGGCGACTATGCTTGATCCTAGGTTTAAGAGCTATGCCTTCTCTTTATTTCCCACTGTCCCATATCACAAGAGATGCAATGAGCTCCTGGTGAGCAAGTCCCCTCCTTTAGTTTCTCAGGCTACTGCTGCTAGGAAAAAACTAACCTTTTCTAAGAGGCCCAAGAATGATGCAGATGATTCAGCAAAACATTTTGACATTTGGTCTGGTCTAAAAGAATTGCCCAAAAATCATGAAAGCTCTGTCATAAAATAAACTACAAATTCCACGAGGAAGGCCTTTACTGGCATTTAGATCAAAGTACACTTCTGTAATGGTGAATTCCAGCCGGGATTAATTAGTATTGAGTGATGAAGATGTACACACTGATGAGGGTGAGGATGATGACAAAGTAGATTGCAGGTGCTGGCATCTAGCTGAGAGAATTAAGCTAGCTGATTCTGCAATGCTTATCAATATTTGGGTAAAATGACATGTTGACAATTTTATGTTTTTCTACAGTAAATTTTCACCTTTATTAATGTTGTGTTTTTTTTCTTTAAAAAGGTAAAAGTTTTTTTATTACATTTTTGTTTTTGACATTTATGTTACAGAGACTTCTGTAATGGTGGTTTCCTGCGGGGTTGAATTATTATTGTGTTAGGATGATGTACAAACTGATGAGGGTGTGGATGAGACTGAAGATGATGACAACAACATCTTGCCACTGTAGAGTTTATTGACAGCACTTTACATTAGCTGCCTTACGCGCATTGTCACCTTGTTTTGTGGGGGGCCCAAACAAACTAAACACTTCAGCCACAAAAGTGGCACTCCTTGTCGCTGAAGTGCTTGGTTTGTTAAAGTGTGCATGTCCTTTTTAAGATCCATTATAATGGTGGGTGGGAGGTCCCAAGGACAATTCCATCTTGCACCACTTTTCCTTTCAGCTACTGCTGTGTGACAATGTTACCTACATGTGATATAAGTGCTGAGGTTTGTTTTCAATCATCCTTTCAATTGCTTCTCTCTTGTACGTTTGACCACATACTTTGTTTTTCACTGGGTTCACCATCTCCTACTGTGTTATAGGAGTGCTCACAATACATCCAATCAACATCTAATCAACAAGCGCAATATATATAACAGTCCGTTACGGTGTCAATCAAGCTTAGCGGAATATGCCTCATTCACACTTTTTTGGGAAAACATCCAATCAACAAGCGCAAACAATATATATATATAGCAGTCTGTTACGATGTCAATTTACATTCCCTGAAGAAATCTGCTCTGCAGATGAAACGCGTTGGTGACACACCAACTTCCGATTATGTCACAGGATATCCGGTTTCTGCATTCCACTGTGGAACGCATGCCAGACTCTCCGTCTGTACACTCTACCATCGTTAGGAGGTCCAGTATTAACACACCTTATGAGCTCCATCGCTAGCCAACAGTTCGCTTACTAATTAAAAAAAAAGAAAACAGGGATACTCTGCACTCTCCAAACACATAATTAATGCTATATCAAGTGCTGTTCTATATTAAAAACAGGGAATGTTAGTTCCACATATTGCAATATATGTTTAAGCTGACCAACTCACGCCAAAGTCTTCCCATTCTGGTCAATCCTAACATGATCAAATGCTATGCTATTTTATCTGGGCTTAAGGCTTACCTGCACACAGCCTTTAAAGGCAAGTCTTTCCCTAGCACTAGCAGCCATGGGAGACCTGGGACTCACCTGACACAAGTTGGAATTAATTAATGTAAAGAATGGGGTGCAAGAGTCATGGGACTTACATTGTATAAACAAAAACAGACATAGGTCCTCTGCACTCACCATGTACAGACTGGGGTGCAAGAGGGGGTTGCCCACATTGTATAGACAAGAAAACAGGGATACTAATTAAGTCGTGTTCTCCTCCGGATCCAATCAACTATATTCAGGTAACCTAGGTTCACCCACCCCGTGGCCGGGACTGTCATGAATTATCAGCTTCTCTGTTTTTTTCCCCAATATTCAACTCTCATCGTGAATTACATTCCTGCAAATATCTGGACTGTTAGTTATATGGTTATTTATTGACTTGATCAATGCCTGCTGGTGCAGGAATAATTTTACTTGGTGATTTTAATTGGATATTTTTATTGGACATTTGGTTCATTGATTCTTATGTACCAACCATCAATGGTGTCATTTATACTGTCTATTTATTTGCTTGTTTGACTATTTATCTTTATTAAATTTTTGATAATTTTTGTTCATTCTATTGATTGCCCTCACATGCCATATTACATTCTTGTTTGCATAGTGGTTATTTTTCTATAATAAGTGGTAATTGAGCGCAATACATTTTATTATATAAATTGAGGGTATATGCCAACATGTTGCCACTTTAAAAATTTATAAAAGCAAAAATGAATTATGCTAGGCTTATATCAAACTGGTGTGGATTTTAAAATGGGAAGATGATTATCTTAGGCCATGATTTTGAATGTGATTGGTTAACTTTGAGCACAGCTACAGCCCCATTATGAAATAGTATACACATTTATGCAACCATGTAACTGTAGGTCTTTTATTTTCATTTATTTTTCTTTTAATTGTCTACTTGTTTTTTACTTGAACTTTGTTGGTTGCAAGGTCAAAGTAAAGCTCGGAAAATGTCTGACATGATTTATCTTGATTTCAGACATCACAAAATTCTGGAGCAGATTTGTTAAACCAGATTGCTAAAACTAAATCTGGCAGAAATATTTGATTTTCACATGATAAATACTGTGTGTTTGTAAGAACCAGATACTGGGGAGTGAGGCAGCAGAAAGAAGCCCATATTTCTCCCATAAATTACTGTCTATCAAGCAAAGTTACAGCAATGGGGACAAAGATATTTTGGCAATGAAGGTAGCCTTCAAGAAATGGCAACACCTCTTAGGAGGTTTGTCAATACCTTTGACAGTTTTTATCAACCACAAAAATTTGGAGTACCTCAAAAATGCCAAAAGACTGCACCCTTGGCAAGCTCAGTGGGCTCTATTCTTTGCCTATTTCCAGGTACATGTAACGTACCGACCTGGTACTCGTACTACATAGGCTGACACCTTGCCTCGACAACTCAGAACCTCAGAAATCATATCTCATTCTCCAGAATTCATTCCCCCAAAAGGAGTCATGATTACTAGTATATGGTTTGGACCTTTTCGTACAATTGTTGCAGCTGCCACCAGAATGGCTCTTATGTTCCCTGAAATTCAAGTGGAAATAATCCTGGTATTATAGTGCATGTTGTTGGGTGCCTCCTCTACAGGAATAGACTGTTCATTCCCACCAAACAGTTCCAACAAGAAGTCTAACACCGATTTCACAACTTTTTCTTGTGTTAGAAATTGGAATCAGATCAATTGTCCTACTTGTGTTGTCCCTGACCTGCAACCCAGTGCCGTAATTAGACATTTTAGTGCCCTGGGCGAGACAGACCCCCGGCGCCCCCCATCTAAGTGGGAGTGGTGTCGAAGTCGTATAATTGGATGAACGAAAAGTATATTGGTTAATATTGTTTTATCGTGCAATTGCACTCAGCATGCCACGCTACACAGGGCATGGCGCTATCACGCAGTAAAATACGCACACACTCGCACTACAACATTTGGTTATTTATATATTTCATATTTATTAAAGGTTCCAATCCACATTCATTTATTAGTAAAATGTATTAGATTGTATATTTATTTATATATAATACTGTAGTAAAGGTTTTTATGGTTCAGGTGTTTTAAAAGATAAAGAGTTTGGTCTCATATTAAAGCTTATTTCACCAGCATTAACCCGGTGTGGACGGAATAGCGATCGCATCTAGCGATCGCAAGATACAAGCAATATGAGATTAATGCTCTTAAATACTTTTATGTGGGTCAGTTTGAACTGGTCATTCAGAGTCAAATCATGGGAACAATAGGGTGGGGGATGTTCCCCTCACCCTTTGTAAGGATCAAATGAACTGACCTATAACTTGCAAGGAACTGGAATGCCATCAAGCCTGGACCAATGAAGACCTCACTAAGAGTTGTAATCTGTACAGTATATACAAGCATGTTGGCTTTTGTTAGCTCTTTTGGAAACTGGAAATGTGACCACATGGCTGAAGTCATTGAACCTGAATGAAACCTATAAGGAAGATGTAATGTATTTGGTGTTTTCATACTTTCCTGTTTTAATGTAACATCTTGAATAGGTATCATGTATTGGGTATATTGTACTGTATTGTACTTATTTATTGAACTGCTAAACAAATTGCTTTTGCTAAATAAATTGCTTGTGCTTCGGAAACCCAATACAATCGCTTGGGCAATGCTTATTTGAAAATGATAGAATTACTTTAATAGTGGCATTTGACAAGTGGGTGTGGTCAACCTAATGTGTGGGTGTGGCTAGCACTTTACTGAAAGAATTCTTTTATATATATATATATATATATATATATATATATATATATATATATATATATACACAAGTTAACCCGTGCATGATACTCATGCATTCTAGTCAAATCAAGCTACTTAAGGTGTTAAAAAGGTTCTTGTCATGCATTTGGGCCATAGCCCAGGCCTCAACCACCAAAGACTCCCCACTGTCCCCCCCGGCAACCACCAACCACTCCCAACTGTCACTTCTCCTTCAAGAAATATATATATTTTTCTTTTAAATCTTTATAAACACTTTTAACAATTAGCAAATTAAATTAACAAATTAAAAACATCTTAGTATACCAAATTTCAGCCCTTTCTGATTTTTATTTTACACACACACTAAGAATTTAGTAGGTCAGTGTATAACTCCACCCAGCAGGTGGCGCTGCAGCTTGGTTTTATTTTTTCCACACACACACAGACAGACAGACTACCACACGCCACTAGACATTTATATATATATATATATATATATATATATATATATATATATATATATATATATACATATATACATACACAGTGGTGGGATTCCAATAAATTAACAACTGGCTCTCTGGCCTAGTACCATTTATAAGTATGCAAAAAATATTTAGCGATAGGTATTCTAATATTTTATGCACTTAATACTCAAATAAGAACAGCAAAAGTGTGTGTGTGTATGTTAGGGAATATTGTAAGCCCCAATGGGGCAGGGACTGATGTGAATGAGTTCTCTGTACAGCAGTGTATAAGAAATTCATAAGTTTAGTTGTTTTATGTAGGGGACAAAGTATATATTTATTTTACATAAACTGTACTGGGCATGAATTTAAGGGGGGGTTGACATATATTTTATTCGAATTGAGATACTAAATTGTCTGTCTTATTCGTATAATGCCTCAATGTAACTCAAATACTGCAGTATGTGTAGGTTTAAGTTACTTTAATATGTTGTGTCAAAAATTATCATGTCCCTTGTCTCTCAAACAAACATTGCGGCAGATGTAGTTGAAATCCTTTTAATATTATCGATTTGCTTCATATAATCAAATATGATTTAAAAACCAGGGATCTAACAAACACGTGTAATCTAACAGGTGTGTTTAAATGAGAGAGAGAGAGAGAGTTAGAGAGAGGGAGGGAGAGAGGGAGAGAGGGACGGGGGGAGAGAGAGGGGGGGAGAGAGAGAGAGAAGAGGGGAGAGAGAGAGGGGGAGAGAGAGAGAGAGAGAGAGGGAGGGGAGAGAGAGAGAGAGAGAGGGAGGGAGGGGAGAGAGAGAGAGAGTTAGAGAGAGAGAGGGAGGGGGGAGAGAGAGAGAGAGAGAGGGGGGGGAGAGAGAGGTCAAACAGTTTGTACCTTTGTACATACCATAATCAAGCACATAGGAGGGTCCTAAATCAATAAAACTGAACTCATAATACTAAGGATAAAATGGGACAAAAACATATAATTATACATTGACTCACATCATTATCTTATGCATCCTGGTAGAGCCACTTGTGGAGACAACATACAGGTGAGGGCTGGCAAATGTTAGCCCAGGGGGCCAGACTTGACTCACCAGCCTATTAGAAACATTTTAAAAGAAACAAAATGCAGCTTGCCCAGTGCCCCAGCTCAAGGTAGCCCACTATGGCACCATCCTGTGAGGCAGATGTCTCCCAGCAATATAGAATTTTACATTATTCTTGAAGAAAGGACAGAGAGCTTAAAGTCTTAGTACAACAGAACCAGAAAACAAGACACACCACTTAGCTTAGTGTACAATTCAAACTGTAGCCAAGGAGAATTCACCGGGTCTGACAATGTGAACCAGGGATCCACTACATCTTGTGGGAATGCAGCTGTGTGTATATATTGTAACAAAAGGAGGCATTTAGCTGGCAATATGCAGAGAAAGCAGGGAAGTAGAGTAAAACATTGGCACAGTTATGTACCTAGGTGGAGATTAAACCAGGTAAAAACATATGTGTAGTTTAAAATTGGTTTACTTACATAATTTAAAAGCTGCTTCCTCTCAGCAAACAGACAGGGTGGGTCTGATAGTCTAAACAGAGCCAGGGATGGGTGTTTCCTTTTAAAGAGAATGTGGGTGTGTCAACTGTCCATCAAGCTAGGCCTGTGGGAGGAGTGTCAGGTATAAAACCCTGCTTGTTTCTTTGTTCAGGGAGATCAACGCTGGGCTAGCTGGCTGATCTGGACAGAGAGCTGGACTTTGTATAGTAAGCATTGAGGGTCTCCATAATTGCTGTGCAAGTATACGGTGTCAAAACATTATTACCTTCCTGACAATACAGAACCATAAAAAGGAAGAAGTTGTACGCATGTGCTTCTGCAGTAGCAGGCTCTTGCCACAATATATCTATAATATAAATGCCTAGTGGCGTGTGTTAGTTTGTCTGTGTGTGTGTGTGTGTGTGTGTGTGTGTGTGTGTGTGTGTGTGTGTGTGTGTGGAAAAAATAAAACCAAGCTGCAGCGCCACCTGCTGGGCGGAGTTATACACTGACCTACTAAATTCTTAGTGTGTGTGGAAAAAAAACCTCAGAAAGGGCTGAAATTTGGTATACTAAGATGTTTTTAATTTGTTAATTTAATTTGTTAATTGTTAAAAGTGTTTATAAAGATTTCAAAAAAATATATATATATATTTCTTGAAGGAGAAGTGACAGTTGGGAGTGGTTGGTGGTTGCCGGGGGTGACAGTGGGGAGTGGATGGTGGTTGCCGGGGGTGACAGAGCGAGAGGAGTGTGATACTCAGGACCGCTGAGAGAGATCCCTGTGTCTGAATAGACATCTGGATAGATGTGGCGATGAAAATGAATGATGAGGTGATGACATGTGGACAAAACCACGTTAAAAAAGGGCGCTTGCGTCGGGAAGTAACGCTCCTCCCCTGAGGAGGCCTGGGCTAGGGCCCAAATGCATGACAAGAACCTTTTTAACACCTTAAGTAGCTTGATTTGACTAGAATGCATGAGTATCATGCACGGGTTAACTTGTATATATATATATATATATATATATATATATATATATATATATATATATATATATATGTGTGTGTGTATATATATATATATATATATATATATATATATATATATATAGTCATGCTGTTTGTTGTGAAGAGACTTGCACCCAGATACAATTTCTTATTATAGCAACAATCCCCATTATAATCAGTGTGCACACTACAAATGTTGCACATTGTACAACGTCACCAGAACTAATATGCACACACGTCTCCCCTATTGCCACTCATACCCCCTGCTGCCAATCAATGCCCCTCATGTGCAATGCCTGCTGGTGACAGTCATGGGATGATAGGGGCCCTGAGATGGCCTAGGTATAAGGGTTGGTGGGTCTGGGATACAATGGAGGACATGAGAGAGGGGATTCTGTCTTACTTGCTGCATATGTGTGTTTCTACCATGTCACCGAGACGCTGGGCTGTAGTGTCTGTTAGGGGTTGTTTGTCAGTGGAACGCACATGCGTTTCACTGTGGAACTTAAGGGCTGAAGCATCAAACCCTTGTAAGTTAATATCTCTCTCTCAGGAGGCAGGTAGCGGGCGGCTGCTGCGCCCCCTTGGCCTTGCGCCCTGGGCGACGGCACCTCCCGCACCTGCCTCGTTATGGCTCTGTGCTGACACACAGCATTCTGGAGAACTATGTCCGTCCCTCTCTGTATAGATGATCATTTGGATCTCTGCACCAAGGTGGATGCAGAAGTGGTCACTCATATGTCAGATGCATCTTGTGATGCAAACAAATACAAAGATAAGTACTTACCTTATAGATATTATAGTTCTAAATAGCTGATGATGATGATGATGATGATGGATAGTGAGATACTCACAATCATGAATCTAAGAGATGGTGGAACCAGAATAAGATTCTGCTGAGAGAATGGGATGGTAAGATGAAATAAGAGGGTCTGGAACAGAACATAAAGCCCAGATGAAGGTGGTTATTAGGGGCTGTTTCTCCACTGCTCTCTCTAGATGCATTACATCCTCTGTACAGCGCTACGTAATATGGTGGCGTTATATAAATAAATGGTAATAAATAAACTAAAAGATGCACATGTAAACCAGGGTCTGAGAAGTCTGAATCAAATAAAGACATATCCAGCATGACATTACGCTCCTGAGTTATTTAATAGATAAATGAGGAAAGTGGAAACATTTAAACAAAATCGGGATGGGTGGATCTGAATATAATAGAAGTTCTTAGAGCTATTACTTATCATTGTAAATAACTTGTTATCAGCTATTTAACTCTCAGTTACTGGTGAATTATCAGCCCACAGGATCTTGTATCATTCAGGAGCACCTTCCATAAAAGCACAATAATACCGTCTTGTGTCCACTCGCTCTGCAGTACATGAATAAGTATATTCTGAACTGTGTGTGAAATCGGTCTGCGCATGCACCAGAACGGGATGTATACCAGGGAACGCAATTATATGCAATTCATGCCCGCATACAAGTGCCCCTTCAGACTGCCTATGTCTTACGATACATATTGAAGAGCAGAACGAGTCAGGAAGGGGCAGATTAACGTAAGCAATGCACAGGAGGACGTGCCGAGGTCGGGTGCACGGACATGGGGCCGATTTAAGTTCAGGACTGGTATTTTTAGCTGTATCACTTGCACCAGCTACAGGGCAGGTGTGAGTGACAACTGATAGTGATGATGGTCACATAGGCATGCTAGAACATGTGTTTGCAAGTAAGAGAAACATTAAGAACATCCTAATTATGTATTTTATGTAGAAAAAAGAATTACAATTTCTAGAAAAAAAAACATATTTTATAATGGTTACAGTATTAAGAGTTGTAAATTTATTTTGTAAAATATTTTTGTACATACGTACAAGTTACGTGCATTGTTTTTTTACACATAAGTTGTGTTCACATTGCGTTGGAAGATGAATCAGACCCACAGTAGTCTGCACGTCACAAACTGAGAAAGATAAATAACATTTATGACTCCATGTGATTACTGCCTTTCACTATGTAATGTAACAATAGATAGGAAACAGCATTCCAGGGACAGAATGGTCAACCTTCTACAACAGACATGTCATTTGTAGCCCTATCTCACAGTCACAGAGTTCTGCTTTGGGGCTGTGGGAATGCATTAAGCCCTTATCTTCCTTTCATCACTGGAGTATACACAAACCAGATGCATGCAAACTGCTGCTCTCCAGCTGATATGGTACTACAAGGCCTGCATCTCCAGACTGGCAGGGAATGCTGGGATTTGTAGTTCTCCAACAGCTAGAGAGACACAGGAACAAGTTCTCCAAATCGTCTCTAACCTGTGACTGATTTTCACTTAGACTCCAGTGTTCATTTGTTTCATTTACAGTCCACGGGGTAAATGTATCAAGCTGAGAGTTTTCTGGCGGGTTTGAAAAACCAATCAGATTCTAGCTATCATTTATTTAGTACACTCTACAAAATGATAGCTAGAATCTGATTGGTTGCTATAGGCAACATCTCCACTTTTCAAACCCGCCGGAAAACTCTCAGCTTGATACATTTACCCCCACGTTGTCGTTTCCTGCAGGTTAGTCTATGAGAGCTAAATAGATTGATATTTAGCCACCACACTAGCCCCATAATCTCCCCCGATGGATTCTCTTTGGATCCTAGCAAGGTCCAAGCCATTCTGGAATGGGTACATCCCACGAATCTAAAGGCTATCCAAATATTTCTTGGCTTCGCAAATTATTATCGGAGATTCATTTGAGACTTTTCTGATTTGGTGACTCCCATCACAGCTCTTACCCGCAAAGGGTTGTATTCCAGTAATTGGTCACCGGAGGCCATTGCGTCATTCAAAGCCCTTAATAAGGCATTTACTACTGCTCCGATCCTCAAGCATCCCATTCCACAGTCACCATTCATTATGGAGGTAGATGCCTCTGAAGTAGGCGCTGGTGCTCTCCTATCCCAGAGGGACCCCTGTGATCATAGATTGCATCCACGTGCCTTTTTTTCATGCAAAATTTCTGTAGCTGAGGTTAACTACAATATTGGCAACCGAGAACTTCTAGCAATTAAGTGGGCCTTTGAGGAGTGGCGCCACTGGCTGGAGGGAGCGGTTCATACAATTTCAGTTTTCACTGATCATAAAAACCTTTTGTATATTGAGTCTGCCAAATGGTTAAACTCCAGACAAGCTCGATGGGCATTATTCTTTACTCGTTTTAACTTTGTTCTAACATACAGACCCGGTTCCAAAAATACCAAGGTGGATGCTTTGTCCAGGAGTTTCATGCCTCATAAACTACCTGCTGGAGAACCGCAGTCCATTATTCCATCTTCCATTATTCATGCTGGTGTGACTGAAGACTTAGGTAACACCGTGCGTCAATTCCAGAAGCTAGCCCTTCTTGAAATGCCTGCAGGGCGTCTATTTGTTCCGGTGCATCTACGAAGAGCTGTCCTCACTGAGGTCCATAAGAACAAGTCGGCCGGGTATCTGGATATCTCCAAAACCCTTGAAATCCTTAAACGCTCAGTGTGGTGGCCTTCCTTGTCCTCGGATGTCGAGAGTTTTGTCCTTGCCTGTGAAGATTGTTCCAGAACCTCTCCTACAGGTCTACTTATGCCCTTGTCTACTCCTGCGAAAACCTGGACACATCTGTCAATGGATTTTATTGTGGATTTGCCATATTCTTCAGGAAACAACACTATGGGGGAAGTAGTGGACCGTTTCAGTAAAATGTCCCATTTTGTTCCACTGGCCAAGCTCCCCAGTGTTCAAAGTCTGTCTGTATCATTCGTACAGCATGTTGTCCGTCCTCATGGCTTACTGATCGATATTGTTTCCGACCGTGGCTCCCAGTTTGTTGCCCAGTTCTGGAGATCCTTCTGTTGCTTCCTTGGGAATAGCATCAGTCTCTCTTACCATCCTCAGTCCAATGGACAGACTGAAAGAGTTAACCAATCATTAGAACAATTTCTATGCTTTTATACCACTGAATTTCAAGACAATTGGTCATCTTTTCTCCCGTGGGTTGAGTTCGCATATAATAACTCGTGTCATTCCTCCACTCAGACCTCTCCATTTTTCTGCAATTTTGGTTTTCATCCAAGATCTAATTCCCTGTCCTTTCTCAACCATTCTAGCCTCCCAGAGATGCGTTCCATGGCCTCACATCTCAAGACTGTTTGGAAGAAAGCTCACGCTGCATTACTTTGGGCCTCCTTCAAGTCTAAAAAATTTTCAGACCGTTATCAAAAAAAAAGATTTAAGGTGGGTCAAAAGGACTGGCTCTCCACTCGCAATATTAAGCTCAAACAGCCCTGTAGAAAACTTGGTCCTAGATTTATTGGTCCATTTCCTATTGTCAAACAGGTTAATCCTGTTGCCTTCAGGCTAAAGCTTCCTTGTTCACTAAGGATTCAGAACACCTTCCATTGTTCTCTCCTGAAGCCTGCTATTCCTGTGTGTAAATCTAGGCTCCGCTACCTACGGAAATCTCAATCTGTCAACTTGGAGGATCCTCAGGAATTTGTGGTGGAAAAAATTCTGGACTCCAAAAAGGTCCAGGGGCAAATCCATTTTTTGGTTCAGTGGAAAGAACGTGCTCTGGAGGAACGATCATGGGTTCCGTGGAGATATTTACATGCTCGCAAACTCATTAGGGAATTTTTCAAGCAATTTCCTGATAAACCAGGGTGTCGGGGTTTCATAACCCCTCCTCAAGGGGGGTACTGTAAGGAGCCACAGCGGCTTTGGCACCGCCGTAACTCAATTCCCCTCTCCCTGATGTCCCGGTCGTCATGTCACTTCCGGGTATTCAGCCTGACCGTTGCCAGGGCAACGTTTGGATGCCTGTGGGCTGATTGTTAGTCTAATTAATAAATTAGCCTGCACCTGAGGATTGTGTCAGGGCAATTCCCTGATTGGCTAGTTTCTGTATTTAAGACAGGGAGGGCTTAGCCTCCCTGCCGGTTCCAGCGTTCCAGCACTGCACTTTTGCTGACCTGCTGTATAATTCCTGCATATCTGATCTACCGTTGTCACCCTCTGCCTGTACCTTGGACCTTGCCTGTTTGCCTGTGACCCTGACCTTTGGCTAGTATTCTGGACCTCGCTGTTTTGATACGGACCTCGGACCTCGGCCTGCCTCTGACCATTCGCTCCAGCCGGGCTGGCTCCCTGATAGCACCTGCGCTGTGGCCATCTTTGTTGAGCTTTTACTACTCTGAGCCTAGGACCTGCGGGCATCCGAGTATCTGTGAGCACATAAAGCTCTACGGGAAAGGTGAAGATCTCTACCCTATTCTGTACTAAAAGCTCATCTAGGTGGTCGTAGGCCATAACACAACCTTGGTCAGTGCAGTCTGTTTGGAGTGTTGAGAGCGAAAGCTTGACTGAAGGGAATCCAAAAGGTTGTTTGCTGTAAGAAAGTGTGTGAGGCAAGTGTAGGCTATTCTCTCGAGAAGATTGGAGGGGCATGGGAGCTAAGAGATGGGGTGGTAATTTGAGAGTTTGGGGCAGAATTTTGTTTTTTTCAAAATAGGAGTAATCACTGCATGCTTGATTAGTGAAGGAAAAATACCAGTAGAGATAGAGAGATTACAGATTTTAGTTATAGGTGGAATGAGCACAGGAGACAGGGACCTAACAATTTGTGAGGGTATGGGATCAAGAGGACAGGAGGTAGACTAGGAAGATGAGAAGAGAGTAGAAACTTCCTCTTTATTTGTGAGATCAAATAAAGAGAGAGTGTCAGAGGGTGCTACAAAGGAATTGAGCTGACTCGAGGGAGATGATACAATTTCAAGTCTGATCTTATCTATTTTGTTCTTGAAATAGGAAGCAAGATAATGGGCACTGATGGTAGTCGGATTGTATGGGGTGAGAGGGTTTAGAAGAGATTTAAATGTGTTTAAACGGCGTTTGGGGTTAGAAGCCTGAGTATAGATGAGAGATTGGAAGTATGTTTGTTTTGCAGTGTCCAGAGCATTTCAATAAGATTGGTAGATAGCAGTATATGTGATGAAATCAGTAGAGGTCCAATATTTACGCCAGTGACGTTCTGCTTTACGAGAAAGTTTTTCCTATTACTTTAGTGTGCCACGGTTGGCAACAAAGTCTACGCAGAGTATGTAGAGTCGCAGGAGCCATTGATCAAGGACAGTTGCTAGGGTTTGGTGAAAATTAGGTACTGCCCTATCAGGGGAGGAGAATGTAGAAATTGGGAAGAAAAGGTGTTGAATAGAGGTGGAAAACTGTTGAAAATCAATAAAGTTAATATACCTGCTCATCAATACTCACCAGTATGACTGGGGAATACCCATGACAGTGTGGGAATTCCCCATAATGTATAAATAGACCTTACGGCTGTATTCTATTCATTAGTGTTGGTCAGTTTGTACAGTGTCAAGCAGAAGTTGCGTAGTTTGTATATTGGGTTTATTTTTTTATTCAAGCATGTTCCGGATTTGGATTCACAATTATGGGGGCCCTTGTGGCCTGAAGATAAGAAGACTGCAAGCAACTAAAGGGGCCTTGATGACCAGAAGAACAGAAGATATTTACAAGCATGGACATTTGGATCTACAAATATTTAAGGACACGGCTTTCAAGTACATTTGGATTAAAAGCTGCTGACAAAAGAAGAAGTCAGATTGGTGAGTATTTTGGGTTTTATTATTTTTATTAAGTTTATGTAGTAAAAAAGAGGTTGAGTTATGGCAGCCAAGCATGACTTGGCTGCCATGGGTATGCGGGTGCTTGTAGTTATACAAGCATCAGTATGCCCAGACTGTTTATGGCACCCAGGAATGGCTGGGACTTGCCGTTCCACAAAACAAAATGGTGTCTGTTTGTTTTTTTAACTCTATAATCACCGATATTACTCTACACCCACCGCGCAGGGGTGTAGGAAGAGCTCTAGTGCTTTCAGCACTGGGCTGGTTGTTCCTAGAGGGAGGGGGGCGCATGTTTTTTTTTGCGGACCCCACTCCCTAGGTAATCCAGCTCAGTGCTGAACAGCCTGGGGTTGGTATGTCATTATGACAGGGGTACCCCTGCCGCGTATCCCCGTGCTATAGTGCCAACCACCCCTGAGTGCTGATTGTTTGAAAATTGGGTGGGCCCCACGCACATTTTTTTCCTATTTTCACGCAACCAGCAGTAGGCAGGCAGTACAAGGGTTAATAGTGCTCGGACGGGGGGACTCTATGCATATTTTTTCAACAAAAAAAATAACAAAACTTTTGCAGGGCCTCTTTGTGTTTTGTGGTGATTATTTTGAATTTCAGTGCCATTGCTGTTGCCCTTTAAAGGGTCAACATTTGCTGCACATCCACTGTAGAACAATGTCAATCTAACAGCAGTGACAATGAAAGTTTAATGCATTGTTTGATTTACTTTTTAACGGCCAACCAATCTATCAATTTTGTAGACGTTGGACTATTTGATGGACTTATACCTGAGTGTAGTACAAAAAAAAATCTTGAAAAAAAAAAAAAATCTACTGCCTTTTAATTGCATTTAAAATATAGTGATACTATACTGATGTGGGTATGATGTAGTATAACATACAATTATTCTACAACTTTACAATGGGGTCCATTTTGAAAATAGTACATTTTAAAACTAAAAACTGTGCCTTTTTATCTGCAAGCTTACATCATTAATATAGGGATAGAGGAACCCCAGCATTAGGAGGGTCCTTGTAGGTTATGCAGGCCACATGCTTTTAGGGCACGCTTGCATTGGAAGTCACTGTGAGAGCACAACAGTATCCAAATGTTTAGCCTCTACAGAGCAAACATCCTGCCTCTCTATGACCCAGGTAAGGTGGGAGATATTGTGCAGACGTGCTGTATGCTGCTTAATTTTGGCCATAATCAAATTTAAACAGTAACACCTGTATTACAGAGTAACAAAGCATTATTCCATAAGCTGATTTGAATTATACAGAGGGGTTGAGGAAGGTGTTTGCAATGATACTCCAAATTAATTTTTAAAAAAACTCTAATACTTTGTGGTTTAGCAATTTACTTTTTTTAACTTTTTTCATGATAGAATACACTTTCACATCAAAACAAAATAGATTATGTGGACAAATAATCTAACATTATCTTAAAGCTAGGTGTATGTGTTTTTTTCAAAACCATTTTCTCTTAATTGTAAGATGTTAACACAAAACAAAATATAACCAGGTTGCACATGTAAACATATTAAGAACAAAGAGCATTGCAATTATGAGTGTCCAACTAATTCGTAGTTTATCTTAGAACAAAGGAAATAATAATTTTAAAAAAACACTCTCTGACTTGCATGCATTTCATTAATGAAATATTGCAATTTTCAAATAATTTGCACCAAAAAATCATAACCTTATTTATTTATTTTTCTTACCTGCAGGCTCAGGAGACCTACCCCGGCTGCTGGAGGTTCGTCTCCCACCCCTGATCCGTATACTGGACCGGAAAGGAGTAGAGGGTAAGGAGGGGCTTGTGTAGTATTCAGGCTACTAGCAGTTGAGGTTGTGGACAGTGGGAGTCATGTCATGATTTGGCACAAAACTGAAATAAATTAGAAGACATTTCCCGCATTGCCCCTGTTCGATTATTTATAACAGTATGGATGTGGACCAAAGAGGTGTCAATGTGGTCCATTGAGCTGCATAAGGGCCTTTGCTCATCGTGCATATGCTGCAACACTTGACATCCTTTGCTCAGCTGCCTTTGGATTCCCCGCATTGAGTTCTGATAAAAAGTTACCAAGTTTGCCTGCACATTGCTAAACTCGCGTATAGATTCTGCCAATGTGGGTACAGTTTGTGGCTCCGGTGGGCTCGTGGTGGATGTTGTGTTGTGGCTGATGGTGGTGACTCAGGCTGCAGCTGGACTTCAGGCGCATGTGGCACAGTTTCTAGTAAGATGTATTCCTCAGGGAAGTCTCCACCATCTGCGTTTTGTGTCTCTCGAATACTCACACTTGGATCTTGTGCTTGTGATGTTCCTTGACCCAAAAAAAGACATTACCATTCTCTGTCCACTAGCAGATACAGGTAAATAACATTACAGGCAAATGATTACTAGCATGTGGTTATTCACAAATACAACAAACGTTGATTTACTTGCTACACACTCTTCCTCCTCATGTGGTTAGACTGTTGATGCTGCTGCTGCTGGTCTGGCTGGCGCTGCACTTGACAGTTGTTATGTGGAGACTGTGTGCAGACACATGTGAAATTTTACTTAAAATTCCTTATTTGTGTACTAATAAAAATCACCCTTCCTAATGAAAAACACATTGAAAAATGTTCTGACTTCTGTGTAGAGTTGTAAAAAAAACTTTTAAACAGGCTGCAGGATAACTGTTTAAACATAAAATTTAAAAAGTGACACCATTATACAATACTCACCAGCCAACACAGGTCTGTCTGTCTCCCGCACATTAATCCCCTTGAGGATCTTTATGGGGATCAGCTGCTTAAATTTCTGTTCATATGAAGTATATGTCAACACTAGAGGACCACCACCAGTGCCTATGAAAACAAGAATTAAATAGTCCTTTTTTTACAAAGGGGCACTACACCATAGTTTTTGTAATGTAGACATGTAAGAAAACAAAACATTTTGCTTCATACAATTTTTTAATAAAAATTACTACATATACTAATAGCCACAAAGGGCTTAACACATTAACCCTTTTACAGACAAAATCTTAAAAAATTGTATAAGCTGAGTAGATGACTAAGTAAGTGGTTAAAAGATGTGTAAATGAACACATCCTAAGTTAGCGCATGCTTATGTTTTGATATTCCCTTTAAGGTTTTCTAAGGTGATGATCACACTCTGTAAATGATGTACCAGAATTAGTGGGAAGTAGTGTGGGGTAAAGTAGATCCCAATATTCGGGATATAAACTTTTTAGTCAGGGGTGTAAATTTTAATATAATTAATTATTATTTGTAGGTTTTTTACAATGTGTTGAGCCTTTAACCACCCTATCTGATATATTCCTCAAAATCATACCCCCAGTACCTGCAGCAGCTCGTCGCCCCTCGGCCATCTTATCCTTGACCCACCATTTGATATCGCTTATCCTTTTGCGACAGTTTTCTATGGACCGTTTAATGGTCCCCACTGCAATCAACGCATCCGTCAATTGTGACCACATTTGTTTATTGTGGGTAAACGTGGTTTTTGCAGCGAGGCTGTCCAAAATGCGCTTATAGATGGGCACTAAATTGTGCACAGAAAAAACACAATTTTCTTCAAAACGGAACCGTACATTGTGGCCAGACTACGTTTTGCCTGCAGAAAGGCCTGGCTCTTCCTCCTGCTTCTCCTGACCTACTACCTCCTCTCTGTCCTCCTCCCCACTCTACCTAGTCTCCTCACCTCTCCTTCCTCTCACCATGTTTACACAAGGTGGACAAAAAATAAAACCACAAAACTGACAAGTGAAAAACAAGGGAAAGACATCACAACAAACAAATACACACACTAAGAAAACACAATAACCAAAAAAAACAGTAAGCAACCTAAAAAAAATGCAAACACAGACAAACAAGGGCAGACAATGAGCCAAAACCAAACAAACAATCACTTTTACCAACCTTCCCACACCAAAAACACCTCTCTCTCTCTCTCTCTCTCTCTCTCTCCCTCTCTCCCTCTCTCTCTCTCTCTCTCTCTCTCCCTCTCTCCTTAAACCCCTTTCAACTCAAATAAGGAAGTAGCTGGCATTTTATAATGTTAGTGAGGTCAAAGTCCAGCAGGTTTTGCAATTCAGACTGGCAACCAATCATAAATGAGAATTGTGTTTGCAAAGGAAATTTTCACTTAAACAC
This sequence comes from Mixophyes fleayi, assembly GCF_038048845.1. Classification (NCBI taxonomy): domain Eukaryota; kingdom Metazoa; phylum Chordata; class Amphibia; order Anura; family Limnodynastidae; genus Mixophyes; species Mixophyes fleayi. The sequence continues at coordinate 251,344,841 of NC_134404.1, read as the reverse complement.
AGGAGAGTTGGCTAAACACAAGTGTGTTTGAAATTCCAGCAAATCGCTAGAGAGGACCAAAGATTTTGAAGATCAGAGTAATAAATCGCAACTTAATTCATCTGGCGATTTGGAGACTAAAATCACGGAATTTTAAATCACAGAAAAAATTGCAGCTTAATACATTTACCCCCTGGACTGAAGTTAGAACCTGTGTAGCAGTAATATTATTATTAGTCTCTGATCATACAGCCTTACTCTAGACTCATTAGTATTTAGTCATCCAAATTAAGGGAGTTAAAAGTTTGTAGAGTAGTAGAAAGTCCTATTAGGAACTCTCCCTGGTTAGTCTTGATAGGAGAACATTTGTCCCCAAATGCTGTTATAGCATCCAAGTTGGGAGTTCCATAAGGCATTATCCATATATCGAATTTAAAGTATTAGCACAACATTGACGTTATTGTTCAGGAGAGAGATGTGTCTATAGCTTGCACCAGGGCCGGACTGGGACTAAAAATCAGCCCTGGCATTTAAAGCTAGAGATGCTCACTGACCCATGTGTTTTGGTTTTGGATCTGGATTAGCGTCGTGTTTTGGTTTTGGTTTTGCCAAAACGCCCTTGCACGTTTTGGTTTTGTTTGGTTTTGTTTTGCAATTTTGTTTAAAAATCAATGTTTTTGGGCATAAAATAACCAAATTTAGTGCTCCACCTGTTTCTTAGATAAGTAATGTAATTGAAAAGCTAATAAATTATGAAAAAAAACAGTTTAATTCCAGGTAGGCCGTCATTAATTCTACACACAAACCAGATTGTCTTCCTCTCCATCTATGCATATTGGCAATGCAGCCATCATCTTTGTGTGTATATTACACCCTACACTTATAGTTAAATATGTAAAGAAATGGACAAAGGCAGTTTGGTTTCTGTCTCTCTAGGCCCCCCTCCACTTGTAGAAAATAGTAAAAAATTCAGCCGTTATAGACTGTACAATATAAATTGAAATGGACAAAGGCAGTTTGGTTTCTGTCTCTCTAGGCACCCCTCCACTTGTAGAAAATACTAAAAAATTCAGCCACCACTACTACTGGATACCAGACAGCCTCAACTCTCCCGTGTTCTTCATGTTTCCAGTTCCACTTACTACTGCTTCCTGAGTATTGCTTCGTTGATTCTGGATTACCTGCCGTGCGCTGCACCAACCTGATTACCGCTTCCACCCTCCAGTGGTCTCTCCTCCTGCCGGCCTTCAGCCGTTCAGGTATCCCTGCACGTCTCTCTGACAGCCTGCTTTCCTGAACCGCGGTATGCATACTTTCCATTGACTTTGCTTTTGTATTGCATATCCATCTGGACTGAGTTGTGTTCTCCTCCGGAGCCTCCTATCCACTGAAGCTATTGTTTCCATTGACTTTGTTTCCTATTGCCTGGATAGCTATTGTGACTTTGTATACTTCAAGCAGTGCTTGTCAGTTATCGTTGGATTGTGGATATCATCGTGGGATCAAGTTTTGTGTGCCCCGTGTATACTCTGCTTTACATTCATCTCCTCGTGCCCCTCCTCACATATATATAGCAGTGGTACAACTTGCTGATGCAGACCACTGACTCCTGTTCCCTGTGACACCAGTTTCAAGTATCCTCTCACATAAGCAGTGGTACAACTTGCTATACGCAGACCACTGACTTCCCCGTTACCTACTTTCACCTGGATTCCATTCCTTCACTATAGACAGCGGTACAACTTGCTATACGCAGATCGCTGACTCTCACTACCTGCTCGCTACTCCTGGACATTCCTCCTCACTACAGCAGTGGTACAACTTGCTATACGCAGACCACTGACTTTCCTCACGTTTCCTTGTCCATCTGGTTCCTCGTGTACATTCATCTACTCATTACCAGTTGCTGCTAGTCATAGACTTTCCTCGAGCATTCTCTCACCATCTGCTGTTTCTTCTGTTCCGTTGTCACCCTGCTACCAGAGAACCATAGTACCAACTATATTACTCTGGTAAGTCCATCATCTGGTGATATCCTGGGCAAAGACTCCTAGTGCCCGTGACAGAAGCGAATTAAGTACTTGATCTACAAGGCCAACATACATTGTGGAATTGCTTGCTTTCATCTCCTCCTTCAGTTTCTCAAACTGCTTTTCCAATAGTCTAATTAAAGGAATGACTTGGCTCAAGTTAGCAGAGTCTGCACTCACTTCACACGTCACAACTTCAAATGGTTTCAGCACCTTGCACAGCACTGAAAGGATTCCCCACTGTGCAAGAGTGAAATACATTCCCCCTCCTTTCCCAATGTCATGGTTTGTGCAATACGCTTGGATGGCTTTGCGCTGTTCCTCCATCCTCTGAAGCATGTACAGGGTGGAATTCCACCTAGTTACCACCTCTTAAGTTGGTGGCAGGGCAAGTTAAACTGTTCTTGGAGCTGCTGCAATCTCCTACATGCTGTGGCAGAATGCCTGAAATGGCCTGAAATTTTACGGGCCACCAAGAGCATCTCCTGCACCTCACGGTTATTTCATAGGAAGCTCTGCACCACCAAGTTGATGGTGTGAGCAAAACAGGGAATGTGATGGAATTCACCCAGCTGTAATGCTCGCACTATATTGTTGGCGTTATCAGAAATGACATATCCTGGGGAGAGTCCAAGTGGTATAAGCCATGTATCAATCACATCTCTTAGTTTGCTTAACAAATTGTCAGCTGTATGCCTGTTAGTGAAGCCGGTGATACAAAGAGTGGCCTGCCTGTGACAAATGTTAAGTAGTGGTGTACATGCTGCTGCTGTTCAGGGGGCCCCGAACACACTACAACATTGTCACCACTGTCAGAGATGACCTAAACGGGTCCTTTCTCCTGAACTCCGGCTGCTATACCTTGTGGGTATCGATCGATAGAGAGACAGACAAGTTCAGATGTTTAGGCTGAAACTGCATCTGGTTCTGACCAGCCCTAAGTCAGAGTAGCTTTATTTATACATAGTTACACAGAAAAAGGGAGATAAGGAATACAAGGTTTGTGAAGGCATCTTGTCCATGTCAGCAGTTTGTGGGCATGATGTACAGCAGATGTTCTTATCTCAGTCACGTAGGCCTCAAGTGGGGGTCGTGGGTTCCTGGTACAGAGGCTGCTGGATGTGCACATTCTTGAGAAGAGACATGTTGACGAAAAGAAAAGAATGTAAGGCAAAGTTCATAGAGAATAATCTGCAAGCTGCAGATTATTCTTCTTTCAGCAGTAATTATACAAAATGCATTACTTCAAGAAGTTCATAAAATGTATATCTCTCACATAAACCCCTCTTTTTATCATTTTTATAATTGCCCTGCCTATCCTTTTGGTGTGCATGAAGCACTCCTGCACCCGACCTACTTCATTCAATTCAATGGAACCTCTAATAGGCCCTTAGAGGATGGTAAAGGTACATTCAATCAGGTCTATGGTTCATGTACACCTAATTCTTAAAAATAAAAAAAGAAAATGGGAAAGACTGAGGGGGGGAGAGTACAAAAGGGCCTTAAAGCTCAGAGAGGACGAGGTAAACCTCTGATCCCGGTTTGGGCTTCACATGTCTTTTAAGAGACTTTTTATTCAGAATGAGATCATTTTTGCACTTTTTCAAACAGCATTGGAAAAAACATAAGCTTAGTTTAAAAATGACATATAGCAACAACAATAAAGCGAATATCTTAGCTATCCATATTAAAATGCCTGAAATCCATGTGAAAATACCTGTGCCCCAATTGCTAGGATTTAACCATGAGAAGGCTGATGTCCACCAGCCATCATTTACTGTATCGGGGTCAAAATTTTCTTACCTGAAATTCTCCTTATTGAAACAGTATTTTGGTCTGACTCCATTCGTGCCTAGTTTTACTACTGGGTATCTGGTGGTTTTATACTTGTGGCTGACCATGCGTCCACATGAGTAGTTTCCCTCTCTTATTTTAGTCAGCTCTTCACTACTCAAAGGTATGGGAACCAGGGCTATATTTTTACTGATGGAAGGAGTACGAGAACATACCCAGCAGTTGCTGGTATTGGTTATTTGACTAATGGCTTTGTGCAAGTGTGCTATAACATTCTCTGGCTCTTCTAAATTAGAAAAGGCTGTAGGAAAACATAGAAAAATAACAATTTTTAAAAGGACCTTACTCCCCTTCATGGTTTTTCCTGGGTCACCGTAGCCTTTTTGCAGTGGCTGGCGTGGATCCACGGATCCTTCCCTTCAAGTTTCACAGAAGTGGGTGTAGTCAACAGAACTTGATATGGCCCCTCAAACCGTGGTTCCAGAGACCTCCTCACGTGTCTTTTTACGAAGACGTAAATCTCCTGGCACCAGGGCATGTGTTCCAGTGCAATCCTCTGGATCTGGGATTGAAGAGAAAACTCGAGAATGTATGTTAGTGAGGGACTTCTGTAGTTCTTTCACATAACTAGTCAGTTCACCTTGGTGTTTCACTAGAGATTGTGGAAAATAACACCCTGTCTTTGGCGGCCCCCCAAACAGTATTTCATAGGGGCTCAGCCTGTGTTTCTTATTAGGTGTTGTCCTGACTGAGTATAAGGCGAGGGGAAGGCATTGCAGCCAGGGCATCCCTGTGCTTTTCATGGCTTTCTGTATTTTGAGCTTGAGAGTGCCATTTAGCCTTTCTACCTTGCCACTACTCTGCGGGTGGTAGGTGGTATGGAATGCTTGAGCAATCCCCAAGTCTGACATGATAGATGTCATCACTTCTCCTGTAAAAGTAGTACCTCTGTCTGATTCAATCACATCTGGAACCCCGTATCTACATACTACCTCAGATAGCAGCTTCTTGGCTGTATTTTTCGCTGTGGCTTTGGATACCGCCCACGCTTCCGGCCAATTAGAGAATAGATCAGTAGCGACTAGGACATATTCATGTATCCCACATTTGGGTAGCTGAATGTAATCTATCTGTATGCGCTGAAAGGGGTAGAGGGGTTTAGGTGTCACCCTGGAAGGTACTGTTACTGTGTGACCAGGGTTGTGTGTGTTACAGATGGCGCAGGCCTTTACCAGATTACTGGCAGCTGTGCTGAAGCCTGGCGCGATCCAGTGTCTGAATACAGAGTTAATTATTGCGTCTTTTGAGACATGGGAAGGCCCATGCACTAGAGCAGCCAGTGTAGGAAAAAGGACTCTAGGGAGACAGTGTCTGTCTGTTGTGGCCCATATGCCCTCTATGTGTTCCGCCCCCCTCTTTTTCCACTCCTCTCTTTCAGATACTGCTGCTTGCTTTTGGAGGATTTTTAGCATTTCCAGATCTATAGGGAGGGTGGGGGGTGTGGTGGACACTAAATAGTGTTGTACTAGCGGTAAGTCTGCTGCAGCTCTTGCAGCCTGGTCTGCTAGTCTGTTCCCTCTTACTTCCATAGTCTGCTCTCTGGTGTGTGCTTTTACCTTTATGACTGCCACTTCCTTGGGCAGTTCTAATGCAGCAAACAACCTCAAAATGATTTCTGCATTTTTAATGGGTTTACCATTAAAGGCCATAAAGTGTCTGTTCTTCCAAATACTTTGGTAGTCATGTGCAACCCCAAAGGCATATCTGGAGTCAGTGTAAATGTTAGCTGTTCTCCCTTCGGCATACTGACATGCACTTATAAGTGCTTCTAATTCAGCTTGCTGTGCCGATTGACTTGGTGGGAGGGGTTGCTGGAGTACAATGTCTGTTTCTGTTGTAACTGCATAACCTGTTTTGGGAGAGCCCTCCTCATAGTACCTGGACCCATCTACAAACAGGAGTAAATCAGGGTTGCTAAGAGTCTCTTTAACATCCCCGGGAGGTTTAGTTTCCAGATCTATTAAGGCTAGACAGTCATGATCACAGAGAAAAATTTTTTGTTGTGTTTCCTGCTTTGTCACAGCCTCAATACTTTCTGTATTGTCTGTGTCTGCAGCATCACTTTCTGTACTGTCTGTGTTTGCAGCATCTATACTGTTACTGTCTGTGTCTGCAGCATCTATACTGTTACTCCCCTCTTTTATATCCATGCAACTTGGGAACAATGTTGCTGGATTTAAAACTGTGCATCTTTTTAGTGTAACGTTTGAGGGCGTCAGCAGTGCTACTTCATATTTAGTTAATCTAGCCACTGAGATGTGTTTTGTTCTGGCTTGATTCAGTATTTCCATGACTGAGTGTGGTACCTGAATGGCGAGAGGGTGATCCAGCACTATGTCTGCAACTTTTTGTAGCAATAAAGCGGCTGCTGCTACTGCTTTTATACATGTTGAGGCTCCCACTATGACGGGGTCTAATTTTTGTGAGTAGTACCCCAATGGTCTTTGTCTGCTCCCATGTTCTTGTGTTAGTATGCCTTGAGCGTGCCCTTCTTGTTCATGGCAGAGCAAGTTAAACGGTAGTTCATAGTTAGGTAGCCCAAGGGCTGGGGCACTTGTGATTAATTCTTTAATCATTTCAAAGGCTGCTTGTTGTTCAGCTGTTGACCAACATATATTGCAATCTTCTATTCATTGGAAGTTGGATCAATGCAATCTGGATTACCTAAATGGTCTTTTTTTTTTTCTGGAGATCTGTGAAGAAAAAAACTTTTGCATAGAGATTAACATTTTTTCACTAGGAATTACAGTAACTGTTATTAATTCACATTGAACAGCTGCTAATACGACACTTGTTTAAAAGTTTCTCTTTGTAGCTTAACTGTGACGCTATGCGTTCCATGCAATGAAAAACTGATTTCCTCAAAGAGGCAGTCCGTAATCTCACAAACAGGGAATTTCAAAGTGACGAGACCTGGGCGAGTGTTCAAAGCCACTCCTTTCTCATCATCTCTTTGTAAACCAAATATTCACACATATTTCCAGATTCTGTGATTTCCATGTTTAAAGTACAAATATATATTCACAATTCTCGCTCACAGATGACATTTTATCTCGTAACAATTCTTTATGGGCATAACAAACCCTCCTGATTTCTGAGAACATTTATCAGCGCCATTTTACACAGATAAAAACAGCTTGTAATATCTCTCCATGTAAAGCTCACTCCCACAATTCTCAACTTCATTAACAAAATTACTTTGTTCAAATATAGAAACAGCTTGTTGGACCCCAGCCAACTTTGTTCTGACACCAGTAATAGTGATAATGTACATTATTTACAGTCTTGTGACGGACCAAAGACTTTAAAACTTCTTTTGCATCTCTTCAAAAACATTACATTTACAACTGTACAGCTTTTTCAACCTTGAAACATGTCTCTTGTAAAACGGTCAAGACTGACAAACACGGATCTCCCTCACACACAGTAAGAAGGAGATAAAACTCATATACAGAGAAAGAAAAATTAACTGCTATCTTCCAGCCTACTGCTGTGGAACTACAAGTCCCAGCATTAGACTAAATACACATTAGCTTCAACATGCTAATATCAATCAGCACTCCGGACATATTTTTCCCTCTTGAAATATTGAAGCAATGTTACATACATTTTCAGATAACAAAAAAACAGCGTGCTTCTTATCTCAACACACTGAAAACTTTTACACAGAATAAGGGAGGGGCACATCTCACTCTTCAGCTGCGCAGCATTAAACATACATTTTTAGTACACAACCTACTTGATTCATTGTTTTAGTCATTATATCATTTAGCTTGTGATACATTTTCTATTTCATCAGTGTCACTTAAATTTGTTAACTGTAACATATCACAGCAATCATTGTCATTCTCTAATTCTTCTGACATTTTACACCATGCAACACATCTGTCAAAATAACCTTTTTCTTTCAGTGCTTTCTCATTGTCTTTAATTAGTTGTTTCCAAAATGGAACCTTTAATGTACCGGTTTTCAGACACCCCTGCAGCTTATGAACAGTTTTCTCATCCCTTTTGTGAAATCCTTGCCTTTATGCTTTCGCATATATTCTATGGGGTCTAGATCCCCGTACTTTTCGGATTTCTGTCCTGTCTTGAACCCTTTATTTCCCATGATGGGATTACCTTATGGTCCAATTTATTTTAAATGAGAAAACTTTTATTTGTTCCTGTCTTGCCTTACTACAAGTTTGCAGCGGGTCTGCCTTTCTGAATGTTCCTGACTACTTTCACTAAAATCCAACAAAAAAACACAATCGAGTATACAATCAAGATTATTTGCAGGGTCAACTGTGTGATCTGACTGAGTTCTGTGGTGTTATTCATGTGTATATATGTATCAGGTGTATGGCATAGAGAAGACAATATATCAATACATGTAACAATACAAGACAGATTACACACAAGTACCTTGATACTCTTAATAGTATCTGTTGCCAGAGTTCAGGGATCTCCGTCAATCAGACTGCAGTACCCTCGAGCTGGGATAATTCCCCCTCCACAGAGACAGCTCTAAGAGCAAAAATAAAGCTTTTTACTCACCAGCGCTGGATTAACGTCTGTCTGTCTGGAAAGGGAGAACCCCGTTGTCGGGAGGTCTGATGAATTGGAAATCCTGGACGAGCCCCCACTGAAACTGTCAGAGATGACCTAAACGGGTCCTTTCTCCTGAACTCCGGCTGCTATACCTTGTGGGTATCGATCGATAGAGAGACAGACAAGTTCAGATGTTTAGGCTGAAACTGCATCTGGTTCTGACCAGCCCTAAATCAGAGTAGCTTTATTTATACATAGTTACACAGAAAAGGGAGATAAGGAATACAAGGTTTGTGAAGGCATCTTGTCCATGTCAGCAGTTTGTGGGCATGATGTACAGCAGATGTTCTTATCTCAGTCACGTAGGCCTCAAGTGGGGGTCGTGGGTTCCTGGTACAGAGGCTGCTGGATGTGCACATTCTTGAGAAGAGACATGTTGACGAAGAGAAAAGAATGTAAGGCAAAGTTCATAGAGAATAATCTGCAAGCTGCAGATTATTCTTCTTTCAGCAGTAATTATACAAAATGCATTACTTCAAGAAGTTCATAAAATGTATATCTCTCATACCACCATGCGACCCCATACTACAGCAATACCACCAATTAAACAGGCACCAAAGTAGGAAACCAATGTTTTGCTTTTTTCAAATCTCCCACAAAATAGCAACAACAGAATACTTACACACATATAGTTAACAGGTACCCTTTTCCCTCAATTAAATAGTAATGGCAGAATTTTCATGAATCATTCCACATGAAATAAAACTCTAACAAATATATCAGAAAAAAAAAACTATTGAATGATCATTTGAACCCGCACGGCCGCATTAAAAGTATTTCCAACTACAGCAAAATGTCAGAGAAAAATATTTTTTTTACTACAGTAACTGGATATGCGTCTTTTCTATTAATTTTAAATAAAACAGTAGATAAATTAAGGGGGGTAAAGGAGGTGGGTGAGAGATAATTGGACGTGATCCATCAGTTTGATTAGATAGGAAACATTTAGATTATTTACCTGGAGACGTCTACCCCCTTGACTCACAGGCAGGGCCGACAAGAGGAATTTTGGGCCCCGGTACAGCAACTTCTTTGGGCTCCCGTCATATTCAACAATGAGAGACTTGCCTTTGGCAGCAGTTCATATTATGCCACACCGTAGTGCCCCCAGTTCATATTATGCCACATCATAGTGCCCCAGACCATATTATGCCACATAATATTACCCTCATAGTAGTGCCCCCAAATCATATACCATAAAGAAGTGGCCCCAAATAATATTATGCCACAATAGTGCCCACAAATCATATTATGCCACAATAGTGCCCACAAATAACATTATGCCATACAGTAGTGCCCCCAAATAACAGTATGCCATAGTAGTGCCCCCAAATCATTAGTAGTGCCCAGACAAAATCTAATTCACAATTAAAAATTGGTACAGCATATCAGATACTGAGAGTGTGAGTCCCAGAAGCAGCTTAATACACCATATACAATGCAAACAAAAATAGATACTGTATATTGACACAATCACAGATACAATTTATGACAAGCAGCGTTTTTTTCCTCTTAATTAAAAATCTCTGTACAGATAAATATGCAGGAAGCATTACAGCTCAATAATGAGCAATACATAGTGTCATTGGATACACAGTAGTTCAACAAAGAATGGTTAAAAACACATTGCACACAAGAAAATATATGAACTTACCTGATTATGGCATCCTATGTTCTGTTCTCCTACTGGGCGCGCTGGGCGAGGAGGGATCAGCAGCTGTCAGTTCACATGGCAAGTCGGAAGCAGGGACAGAGGGCAGTGGTTGAAGTGGAAATTTAGAAGTGGGGGTATGGAAAATATAAGTGGAGTATGAAGGCTTGATTTTTTATTTTTTTTAACACTTGTCCTCCCTGTCCATTCTCATTCTTCATTACTACTTGTGTTTTATGATGGCTGCATCCCTGACATTCCCATTCTTAAGATGTCTCTTCCTTTACACTTTCTTTACCTATGCCACTGCACCATCTTCTCCTTTGTCCCTCTCACTTAACCCCCTGCACCACCTTCTCCCCTGGCACTGACACGAGTTCCTGCAACCCCTTCACCCTGGCACTCTCACACCTCTTCCTGCTCCCCCTTTACTCTCTCACACCTCTTCCTGCTCCCCCTTCCCCCTGGCTCTCTCACCCCCTTCCCCGCTGGCTCTCACCCCTCTTCCTGCACCCCCTTCCCCCCTGGCTCTCTTACACCTCTTTCTGCACCCCCTACCCCCATGGCTCTCTCACTACCTTGCCCCCTGGAAATCTCACCTATCTTCCTGCACTCCCTTCCCCCTGGCTCTCTCACCCATCTTCCTGCACCCCCTTCTCCCCCTGGTTCTCTCACACATCTTCCTGCACACCCTTCCCCCTGGCTCTCTCACCCCTCTTCCTGCACAAGCTTCCCCCTGGCTCTCTTACCCCTGTTCCTGCACCCCCTTCCCCCTGGCACTCTCACACCTCTTCCTGCACCCCCAACCCCCCTGGCTCTCGCACCCCCTTCCCCCCTGGCTCTCTCACTCATCTTCCTGAACCCCCTACCCCCCTGGCTATCTCACCCACCTTCCTGCACCCACTACCCCCCTGACTCTCTCACACATCTTCCTGCACCCCCTTCCCCCTGGCTCTCTCCCCCCTCTTCCTGCACCCCCTTTCCCCCTGGCGCAACTCGCGGCATCCCCCTGCGCGAGAATAGCTGCACCTCCGCGACCCCCTGCATGAGAATTGCAGCACCCCATTCAGGAAAAAAAAAATCTAGAAACTGTGTCCACATTTCAGGGCACAGTGCAGAGGATAAAGGGAGTGGGAATGGAGGAGCCCTCTTCCATTGCGCAACAGAGGTGGCTGGTTCCTGGGGGGGAGCCAGCCACCAGGAAGCCAGGAAGTGTCGGGGCTGACCCATCTAGCCATCGGCCCTTCTGACATTGGCCAGAAGTGCCAGATGGCCAGTCCGGCCCTGGCTTGCACATTGATGTATATATTTCCCCTCTTTATGTACCACAACAATTGAGGCTTCAAGCATATTTTTTAAGAAGGGTCACAGAAAGGGTACAATACAAAGAGACAAACAGGAGTCAGATACTAGGAGACAAATCAGAACCAGATCACATGAGTTTCTAAGAGAGGTGAGCAACAGTAACAATTGATGAACTGGCCCAGTTTGCTGGAAAACATCAAGACCAGACACAGTTGATCAGGATCTAAATCCAATGATTAGAACTTAACCCCTTGCGGGCAGAATCTGGTATAGGTAAAGCAGCAGCCACAAAATAGATACTGAACTGCAGATGGAGGCAGATCGTCCCACTTAGTTCCTGGACCATTACGTGTAGAATTGTGTAAAAAGTATTTGAAGGATACAATGAAATTTTTTAGACAGCATAGTGGAGCTGGTGATGCTTTCAGAAGATTGTCATGATGATTGTATGCTCTTTATACACCCTTACACCTCACAAGAATGTCATTGAGGCGGTGAGGAACGCATTTACCCAAATTACACATAATGTTCCATCAGTGGCGTTTCTGCTGGAACTTCTTTAATTTAAAAATCTTAAAATTTAATTATTTTAAGTATGCTGATGGATAATATATGCAGGCAATGCAATGGTCTCTAATAGTGCCCCATCATATTCAAAAATCTTTTTGGCTGTGTATATGAACAGATAAATATCATGCCCATGTATGGTGCAAACATCCTATATTATAGAAGGTTGTCAAAGATATTTTTGGATGAAGACAATTTATTAGCTTGAAATATTTACATTGTTTTGTCTTATTTTAGTGTATCATTTTTATTTGATGTGTTTTTTCTTTGTCAATTGGATTCTTGTGTGTGAGCTGATGAGAGGAATATGAGCAGTAATGAAAGAGTTAATTCGAAGAACAGATGTTCCTAATCAGTGTTGTTGAACCAAGACATTTCAAGATTTTCTCCAAAACCTCTTTACATACATGAGAGCCTAAAGGACCAAGATACCATCTAGGAACCTCATCCATGTTACACCAATTGAGTTCATGGGAAGCTTTTGGGAAAATCAGAAACTTATGCTAAAATAAAAACAACAAGCAGTCCATCATCAGCTAGCTCCCTTCTACCTGCTAGATCCCGGCACCTGCAATCTACACCGACAACACCTTCCTCATCAATATCCTCACTAGTGATTGGAGTTAGTCCTGCATTCAAGTTGCTAAGGCTAGATGACTCCTCCACTATCCAGGATTCCTCTGAAGATTTCTTGAACATTTGTCCCGCTGCTGCTGCTGCTAGGGGTGGCTCTTCATCCCAGTAGCAGACCAAGAAGAAGACTACTAGTAGTTTACAACAATTGAATGTTAAACAATCCTTTGCAAGAGGAAGCAAGTATAAAAGCTGTCACCCAGTCGCAAAGCAGATCACAGACGCCATGGCAATTATGCTAGTATTAGATCTGCATTCAATATCGACTATTAATGCAGCTGGTTTTAGACAGTTAATTGAGGTCTTGTGTCCCTGTTTCCAAATTCCATCACAACACCATTTTACTAGAAAAGCTATTCCTCATATATACAAGAAGGTTCATAAAAATGTAATTATTGGGCTACAAAATGCCATTCTACCCATCTTACACTTAACCACAGATATGTGGACAAGTGGAAGTGGGCAAAATAAAGTTTATATGACCTTGGCAGCCCACTGGGTTGGGGATTGGCCCTCACCACCAGGAACAGCAGCAGCATGTACCCAAGTATATCACATTTTTCAGAGGCACGCTAATCTGTGTATCACCGGCTCCACAAAGAGGCATATAGCTGACAATCTGTTAGAAAAACTAAGAAATGTCATTGCTACATGATTTATCCCATGTAGAGTTTCCTCTGGCTATGTCATTTCTGATAATGCCACCAATATTGTGAGAGCTTTTCAGCTGGGTGAATCGCATTCCCTGTTTTGCTCACACAATCAACTTGGTGGTTGAAAAATTACAGGGATATGCGGGAGATGCTGTCTGTGGCCCATAAAATTTCGGGACATTTTTGGCATTCTGAAACAGCATGCTACTAGAACAATTTAATTTTCCCTGCCACCAAATGAAGGAAGAGGTGGTAATAAGGGGTAGAATTCAACTCTTTTTATGCTTCTGAGGATGGAGGAACAGCAAAAAGCCATAGACGCCATGTCATGTCATGGCCACAAGCCATGACGTTGGGAAAGGAGGGGGCCTGTATTTTAGTCCAGCACAGTGGAGAATACTTTCTGTGTTGTGCCAGGTGCTGAAACCATACGAATTAGTCACCAGTGAAGTGAGTTCAGACACTGCTAGCTGAGCCAAGCGATTCCCTTAATTAGACTTTTGGAAAAGCAGCTTGAGAAACTGAAGGAGGAGAAGAAACAAAGCAATTACGCTAAGTATGTCGGACTTGCAAATCAAGTACTTTATTCGCTTCGCCAGGATTCAAGAGTTTTCAAAATCTTGAAATCGTACCACTACATTTTGGTGACTGTGCTTGATCCTAGGTTTAAGAGCTATGTCTTTTCTTTGTTTCTAACTGACCCAGGTCTCAAGACATGCAAGGAGCTCCTGGTGAGCAAGTTGATAGCTCAAGTGGTACGTGACATGATGGTGTCTCCTCCTTCAGTTTCTCAGACAACTGCTGCTAGGAAAAAACTTAGATTTCCTTGGAGACCCAGGAATGATGCAGATGACTCAACACAACATGTTGACATCTGGTCTAAACGAGTTGACCAAAAACCGTGACACCTCTGCTGTAACTCCACCAGATCAACATTCAAAGAATGGTGGAGAATTATTTTAAATACAACATAGAAATAAACACATCAGACAGTCCCTTTACATACTGTAAAGAAAAAAGACAATTTGGAGACCCTTATACTAACTCGCTTTGCTATACTTAAGCTGCCAACCTCCAGTGTGTGCTCAGAAATACTTTTCAGCAGTCGGGAACCTTGTCAGCAATCAGCGTAGGAGACTACTTCCTACCTAACAGTATTATTAGGTCACCAATTCACATGGTGGACAGTATGATTAGGTAGACTATTCAAATGTGGACAGTGTTATTATAGGGCTAGGGATATGGTTAAGGATGGGTCTAGGGACAGGGATAAGGGCATGTCTAGGGATAGGGAGAGGGTTAGAGTTCGGGATAATCCTTTCTACATTTGAATGAAACCTAATAAATACTGTCTACATTGCAATTGATGTCCTAATAATACTGTCAATGTCATTATATTGTTGAGTCTTTAAATTCATCTACTCTGCTGCCCATCAATTATATTATATCAATCCAACATAAGGGTGAGTGAGAGGTCCAAAGGACAATTCTATCTTGCTCCACTTTTCTTTTCTACCACTGCTGTGTGGCAATGTTTCCCTAAATGTGCTATGAACTGCCATGTGTTTGTGCTGTTACTAATCGACAGAGCAACCAGGCAGCTCGCTGCAGTCTTACAGTTTATTGACAGCCCTGTTAGCTTACCTGCCTTAAGCTCATTGTTAGTTTGTTTTGTGGGGGCCCAAACAAACCAAGCACTTCAGCCACAAAACTGGCTCTCCTTGCCGCTAAAGTGCTTGTTTTGTTGAAGTGTGCAGAGGCAAACGCAGGATTTAGAAGGGGGGGTTTCCGCCCCCCCGGGGAAAAAAAAATAGAGCGAGAGAGCTGCTGCGCATGCGCAGCAGCTCCATTTCAGCGAGTCTGTCAAGCAGCATCCGCGGCAGTGCTGTATTATACTACAATACAGCACTCAATACAGCACTGCAGCAGACGCTTCTTTGACAGCGCCGCGGCTGCTGTGGAGTACCGTTGGTTCCCGGAGGGGAGGGGTTTCTAGGGAACCAGAAACCCTACTGTGTGCGCCACTGGTGTGCATGTCCTGTTTATGATCCAACATAAAGATGGGTGGAAGGGCTCAAGGACAATTACATCTTGCACCACTTTACTTTTCAGCTACCCCTATTTGGCAATGTTACCTAGATGTGCTATAAACTGTTGTGTGCTTTGCAAAACTTTGCTTTCCCAAGACACCAATTGGTAACGCAAATGAGTCAGCACAACATTTTGACATCTGGTCTGGTCTAAATAAATTGACCAAAATTCCTGACACCTCTTCCGTAACTCCACCTGATCCTGCTATGAACATCCAAAGAATAGTGAAGGGTTATTTTAATGACAGCGTACAAATATACATGTCAAACAGTCCCTTTACATACTGGCAGGTAAAAAAGACAGTTTGGAGACCTATGTACAAACTCGATTTGCAATACCTAATCTGCTCACCCTTCAGTGTGTACTCAGAAATAGTTTTCAGCACAGAAGGGAGCCTTGTCAGCAATCGGCGTAGTAGGCTACTTTCTAAAAATGTGGAAAAGATGATGTTCATCAAAATGAGCTACAAATTCCATGAGGATGGCCAATTACATCAAAGATCAGAGACTTCTCTAATGGTGGATTCCAGCGGGGATGAATTAATATTGTGTGAGGATGATGTACGCACTGATGAAGGTAAGTATAATGATAACAACATCTTTCCACTGTAGAATTCATTGACAGCACTGTTGAGCTTAAAGCAGCTAAGCTATTGGTAGCTTGTTTTGTGGGGGCCCAAACAAATCAAGCACTTCAACCACAAAAGTGGCACTATTTGCCACTGGAGTGCTTGGCTTTTTAAACTGTTCATGTCTTTTTTAATATCTAACATAGAGGAAGCTTCAGACTGGCCCGCCAGGGTATTTCCCTGATGGCCCCAATGCCTATCAGCTGCACTGATAATTTACCAAAAAAATTATAATTTTTTGGAATACTTGTACTGGTGGGCGAGCGGGAAGGGGGGGGTGGGGTGCGCATGGGGGGGCATTGGCGGTGTGCACAGGGGGGGTTAATGATAAAAACATATTGGTGGTCAGTGGACAGCAACAGGCAGCCAATCGCTAGGCTGCCTGTTGTTGTACAGGGCCCCCGCAATACTGTACAGCAGTCAGGGAGAAGGAAGTCTTCACCTCCTTTCTGCTGATCTGTGGAGAGGAGCAACGCGGCCAGCACTAATAAAGGTAAGTTATCAGGAGTGGGGTGGGGGCTGTACCTATTAAGCTATAGGGATTGGGGGGAGGCTGTACCTGTTAAGCTATAGGGAGTGGGGGGAGGCTGTACCTGTTAAGTTATAGGGAGTGGGGGGGGGCTGTACCTATTAAGCTATAGGAAATGGGGGGAGGCTGTACCTATTAAGCTATAGGAAGTGAGGGGAGGCTTTACCTGTTAAGCTATAAGGAGTGGGGGGGGGCTGTACCTATTAAGCTATATGGAGTGAAGGGAGGCTGTTTTTCCTATTAAGCTATAGGGAGTGGAGGGAGGCTGTACTTGTTAAGCTATAGGGAATGGGGGGCTGTACCTATTAAGTTATAGTGAATGGGGCGCTATACCTATGAAGCTAAAAGGGATTGGGGGGTCTATACCTATTAAGCTATAGTGAGTGGGGGAGGCTGTACCTATTAAGCTATAGGGGGGGCTGCACCTACCAAGCTATAGGGAGGGGGCTGCCTATATCAAACTATAGTGAGAGGGACTACCTATGCCAAACTATAGGGAGAGGGTCTTACTACATTGTGTGATAGGAGGTATTAAAGTAATTCTATTGTTTTAAAATAAGCATTTCCCACTCAATTGTATGTGTTTCCAAAGCACAAAGTGATTTATTATAGTAGATGTAAATAGTCAACAATTCAATACATTATTATATTATGATGAAGTACAGTACAGCCAATACCAAAAGATAAGTACATACCAATGCAATCGCTTGCGCACGCTGCGCACCCACGGGACCCGGTGGACAGTATATCTGTTAGAATACTGTGTCAGAGTTGACTAAGGGCCAGGGTGTGTGCAGCTATGATTATATACAGTACAGTTTTACACTTGAACAATAGAGATGACGTAGATTGTTTCTATAAGTCCAGACGTTGGGTGGGTCCAGTGTAAACAGATCATAGGTTGATTCAATCTAAGGAATTCAAAGGTAGCCAGCATCATACAAAGGATTATTCCCTAATATCAATAACTAAAGTATGCAATGTGCGATCTCTTCGCCGACTGCACCGGACAGCTGCTGATGATTAGGGGATCAATATGATATCAGGCATGACACCTTTCCTATAACCTAAACCTTTAATAACACTGCAATGTACATATAATCACTATATATATATATATATATATATATATATATATATATATATATATATATAGACTAATAATAAACCAAATACTATCTGCTCCTGAATTACAGTGTAACAGAACCAATATGAATTGTATAAATAACTAAATGTTGTAATGCTAGTGTGTGCGTGCGTATTTTACTCTGCGATCGCATCACGCCACATGTTACGTGGCGTACGCTTCGCAATACGCACGGCAAACCAATATTAAACCAATATACTTTCGTTCATCCAATTATACGACTTCAACAGTCCACCCTTTGAAATTATAATAAACTATCACCTTAAAGATGTTATATGCAGGATCTCAGTACCACGTTTCATTGTTATGTAATACAAATCCCCCTTGGTGTATGACCACGCTGTTTGTAGATCTAAACAAGTTATCATAAAAGAGAGTCTTAATCCTCTAAACGATTTCTTCTTTTACTATAAACCGTACACTTCTGGAGTTAGGAGATAACCTTTTGTATGCCCTTCAAGGGTGCAATAAAACACTTAATACATTATTTGGAAAGGTACAAGGTACAGTAGAACATGTATCAGCTATACAGAATTCTCTACTACATTTCTTCAAGTTTAACAGGTTCTTCTGCCCAACGCATGTCTTTAAGTTCAGAATACATTTAAACACTTCATGTTCATCAATAGCATCATCCTATGTCTATCAATAATGTCATATGCAATCTCCTTCAGCCTGCGTTAATATACACACTTCTAATAATGTCATCAGTTCTTTTCATCAACACTTGTGGGCGGGCTATTGTCTCTTCGTTCTTCCCAGTCTCGCAATACTCAGATTTAACAGTGATCGGCTTGCAAAGCATTGGGAGACTTCAGACACCTAGGACACCTAGGTGTCCTACTTTTTCCCTTAGTGATCTCCCGCCTATAGTTCGGGTACCTCAAGAATATTTAGTGGAAAGAGAACTAATCCTACTTGATATAATCACTGAGGCACGTGTGAGCACGCCCAGCACTTTGTTTGGTCTAAAACCTTACCCTCCCAAGAATGATAATCATTCTCAAGGATGCCTTCTCAAGTCCGGATATTACTGGACTGGCATCGATGGGTGTATCTCTTTTCTAACCATGGGGTCGCCGTACTTACGGACGTAATGCTACTCAGACAATAGCCCCTCGCACTTTCTCCAAGCTCCAAGGTTTCTAAATTTTCTTTTACCCCTGAATTGAATAGAGTAATTGGCTGGACTGATTATGCTACTAACTTCTTCCTCCCCAATACCTCCTTATCATTACCTGAACCAGTCTCTGTCACCTGCTAATAATCAAAAGAATTAACCGCCCTGAGAAGAGAATGAAATGAGAGAACACAAAACAGAAAAAACTACAACTTCATGCTGGACAGCAGTCTTAGCCTTTGGCTCAGGTGCTACTAACTGCATTCCAGGCCTTCCAGAACAGACTCATGAGTGCCCTTGGACCTTTCTCTGAGTATTGGCCCATCTGCAGTGGGTGGAATGGGCACCAGTGTGTCTCTGCTACCCTTGAAGCCGTGATGCTGGTAGCCTACACCTGGTACCTGTCTGTCAAATAACCTAAGCTTAAGAAATTTCTGCTCCACAACTTACTCTCCCGATCCAACATCCTGACAGTTAGTGTGACTTTTCAGAAAACAGTGTTTTGGACGTTCTTGGTTGCTGTCTCACTATTTACCTTCTCTCAAGATCTAACCTAGCCTCCCAGTTACAATCTCATCTCACGAGGGGTCAAGAACATTTCAAAAACTGACAGGTTAGGAGTCTGCCCAGGAGTGATCTCTTGGTAGCGGGAAAGGACTAGTGGCCGAAGCTATCAGTCACTTCAATCAAGTTCCAACTCTTAATCTATTCAATTCGTTCTGCCGAGTACCACTACTTTATGTTCACACTGGTTTATGGTTAATTGAAAGTATGTGATTTGTTACCACTACTCATACATTATACCTCTATTATTAATAACATGAATACCCCTATCATCTATTATAACTCTAGGACAATCACATTGAATAACAAAAGTTTTGAGTATGACACAGTAATACATTAGACACATTTCAATACACCTTTACCCAGACATATTTCATTGGTACACCAGTGTATACTTGAGGATCCTGCATGGTGGTAATTGGATGATGTGTATTTGTTTTACCTGGAGGAAAACCCATCAGCAGGAGGGATATGGGATGGCTCTATTGGTCTACCTTGTCCATCTCTCCAGAGTCCACCAGACTCCTCACCACATCTCTTCACCTTCCAGGCAGTTTATCCCTCAGGTAACACAAATCTTCATATATTAACCAATATGTGTATGCGTGCATGTGTGTGTGTGTGTGTGTGTGTTCACATTTTAGAACTAAAACAATACAACGAAAAGCAAAACAAAACTTAGATTTGTTAACTGTCACATAAAACCCTGCTGTCTATTTGACAGCTATGTTCGCCCTGGTGTAACAGCCATGTATGGTCGTGTGTGTAAGTGTGGACCTTACTAGCAGCTACTTCAGTTGGTAACTGTGTCACTGTATAAAGTCCTCTATGTAGTGTCCTAATCATGTGCTGGTATTGCTATAAAACGATTTCTCAGTCACCTCAACATCCCCCCCATAACTAGAAAAATGCTGAAGACCAATGTATATCAATCGATTTTCCCTCTGCCAACTCACATGTCATTCTCAGTACCTCATATTCAGCTACTTGACTAAGTGGGAAAGGCAAAGGGGTCTATTTCTATAACACTTTCTTCAAATATAACAGTATCAAGTACATGCCTGTCTAACAGTGAAAAAAATATAAAACATGAAAATTCTACATTTTCTAGGGTTTCACATTATGTCGTATCTTGTGGTAAAAATCCTACTCCAATGTTCTATACAGAGATGCATATCTGTATGCCTAACCTCCAACAATCTCCTATCCACCCTTTGTGTCTCCATATAAAGGCACATTTTTGAACAGGAGGCACGAATCATAAAACAAAAAAAAAACAACACAGATATGCAATCTATAAAACATGAATCGTATTTCCACAACAGAACCTTTCGGCTTAAAATCAGCAGTTTCTATACACATGAAAACAAAACCCCTGAATGTTTCTGTAACTCATGTCAATCTAGTGTGTGTATCTCTGAATTTGTCTTATGTAAAAAAATAAAAATATGTTTTAGCCCCATTGTTGAGACTGTGTCTGATTTTATCTCTACCAGAGCAGAGAGAGAGAGAGAGAGAGAGAGAGAGAGAGGTACTAGTGTTTGTGTAAAGAATGAGAAATAGGAAAGCAATGAATGATGGGAATATAAAGATTTGAATACAAACATACATGCAGAAAGGGAGATTTTTACAACAAAATGACAGCTGGATTGGACTCTGACTCTATGGGGAAATGGCTGTGTTCATTCCACTGCTCCCCTTAGCTATTTGCTAACTATGACTCCTCCTCATACTTGACTAGGGGGTCTTAACAGTGCAATCCAGTGTCGTCCGTCATTTGTTCATTAAGAACTCGGTATCTCATTGACTACATAACTTTTCAATAGACTTTCCTAACTTATAATAGAGAAATGTAAAAATTAACTGTTGATGACTCGTCTGAGATACCTAAACGGTATTTTGGAGCAAAGTATGTATATACTTCATTGTTCGATAATGATTCTCAGTCAAACAAATTAGCATGAGACACTGCAGCCTAAAACAAAGAGTGTTCCATTTGTCTATTGTTAATTAGTCTTTCAAGAGTAATTCTTCTATTTCTCTATCTCACCCCTTTTAAACGCTAGTCTATACTTCTTTTGTCTGCCTTTATCTGTGAAGAAAAGACAAGATAGTTATCTTTAAACAACAAACAAACCAAGCATTCTCATTCTTTACCATCGGCCAGCGATTAGGAAAACAAGCATTTGACAACATAAAACAAACAAACAAAATCAACAAAGATTACTTTTTAAACTCAGTTTCTTCCTAAAAGTACACACTAATACTTACCATAGATTAAACCCCCCCTGGTTGTAGGACTGCAATGTCTGACCTGAACTCTAGAGTTGGTTATAGTGTTCCCCCAAAGTATTAATGGCTATGGGGTGTGCAATCAATTGTTGGGGAACCTCTGAAACTTGTGTACGCCTCCTTTGTGGGTGTCTATGTGGTTCCCAACCCAGGTATCCCTTTTTTTTTCTACACAGTTCCTACTCCTGTGTCCCTTCTTAAGGCAGTAAAAACACGTCCTTGTCATGTCTGCACAATCTTTTGCTAGGTGTCCTATTTTATTGCATTGAAAACACTTCCTCAACTCATGTTGTTTCTCTTCCTTTTTACAATCTCTTGCGAAATGGCCTTCTTCGTTGCACTTAAAACACCTGATTTTTCTATGTTTCTTATTATGTGGGTTGTAAGCTGGTGGTCGGGTGTGCAGACCCTCTAATGCTGGGATACTTACCATCATTACCCTATCACTTAGTGTCTCTTTCTCTTTATTCATACTTCTATCATGTTCTATAGCTGACTCCCTGAGAGCACTTACAGTGATTCCTTTCCAGTTTGGTAATGAAGTTTGCACCCTTCTTTTCAAGTTTTCCCTGAGGCCATCCATTAGAACTTTAACAGCAACCTCTCTGTAGTGTACATTATCTTTTATGTCTGGTACCCCAGTATATTTGCCCATTTCTATTAGAGCTCTGCAAAAATAGTCTGTTGTATTTTCACTATCTTTTTGCTGGATAGTAAAAATTTTACTCCAGTCCACTATCACTGGGAAATATATGGCCAACCGTGTGATTATTTGTCTTATATTGTCCTGATTATCATCCTCGGTTAAGGATTCATCCTCCTCCAACATACAATCCTTAATGAACTTTTGTATATCAGTATTGAGTGGAAGACAGGTTTTCAATAATACTCGCCAATCGTTATTAGTTGGCTCATACATATTACCATAATATCTAATAAACTGCTGACATTTGGTCAAATCTTTCCTAGGGAAATCAGACAAAATTGAAAATGTTTCAGACCTAGTGCATGTATCATGCTTTGCTACATGTTTTAAGGGAACGTCACCATCTCTGTCCGCTTTCCCATTGGGAACTGTTGTAGTGCAGACAGGATGTAAGTCTACCAAATGACTATGTTCTGAACTAGTTGCTGAAATTACTGCTGCAGTACAATGGATGTCTCCCCCTGTGTTAACCTTTTCATTATTCTCACTACTTTCAGCCGCTGCCCCTGCTGGTGGGACCGTCCCTCTTCTTTGTCCTGAAACATTACTTTTAACATTACTTAAAACAACATACAGGTTACTAGTTACAGTTTTCATATTTTTGGTATTGGCTGTACTTCCCGCCCCGACCGAATTTATCGGGGGCGTGTTTGCGCTCAGTTCGCCACACTTAGCAATGCACACTTCCGGAATGCTTGTTTTCGGTACGCTTACTTCCGCTGAACACGCGTTTTTCGTTACACTCACTTCCGCTGTGCGTTCGCTGCTCTGCCACGTGTTACCTTCCATTTGCCACGATTTTAAACAATGATTATGTGCATTTCTCACTTTCGTTGACTTAATCAACCTACTTTATCTTTTACGGTATTTAGTACCTCTGCATTAAGACTCCCTGTTGTTGGGAAAGGCCTATCACAATCTTTGGTCATTTCGACCCACGTGTCACAATACACAGTTGCGTATGCACCATATTTTTCACACATGAGAAATCTCGCTGACTCAATAAGACCTTCCTTAGGCAGTACAATGGCCATCTCTAGCGTATGCTTAGCACCCATGTTGAACAATACCAATCTATGCAGAACGCTTTCAACAATTTGCTACAAACACTCTACCGCTAGAGATCTCTTACTGGCCATGGTCGTATTTGCTCAAGCCGCGTCCACTCACTTCCTCTTGTTATAAACAAGGACCCCTAACACAGACAATATCACTGTGGGACCAAAGGGCTATCAGCTCCTCGATACCCTGGCTAAACCACAAAAATCTGCTGAGTTTATTATAACTGGGAGAACAAAGTCAATAAAATCAACCAGCCTTTCCAACATAATTCCTCCTAGCTGCTTCACCAATTCGCACTGATGGTTGTCATGCGGTTAGATCGCACAGCCTACAAATACTAATTATTAGCAAACCTTGCGATCTATTGGTAGCGCTTTGCGAAAACTCGGTTTTCGCATTCGGTATACCTGCCCTGTATACCGTCCTTCAGGTGGGCAATCCGCCTCGTCAGACAGCAACTGAGTACAATGAATAATAACAGTGTATCTACGTTACAAAATCACACGCTATACACCTTTTCTGCGCAGAAAATTGAAAGTTCCCAACAACAGTAATAATG
This sequence comes from Mixophyes fleayi, assembly GCF_038048845.1. Classification (NCBI taxonomy): domain Eukaryota; kingdom Metazoa; phylum Chordata; class Amphibia; order Anura; family Limnodynastidae; genus Mixophyes; species Mixophyes fleayi. The sequence continues at coordinate 251,320,878 of NC_134404.1, read as the reverse complement.
TCTCAGAGGTTTTCACAAGTAATTATACTATGCACATATACTAACTATCAAGACGATTGTTTAACCACGTGGCAAATCTACCGGAAGTTTGCGTACGCACAGCAGGAAATACACATACTCTCAGCAATGCAATACACTTTAAAACGTAAAACAACAATAAAAAGAAACATTTTTCTTTCTTGTCCCTAGATTCCAATTAGCGTTCCTTCAGTCTATGCAACAACGGACATTCGGTCTCTCAACACAAAGTGAACCACAGGTCTTGAACACATTACGTTCTTTCCTGCCATGCGACGCGTCCGTCAATCCACCCTTTGTTGAGGAACCGAATACCGTGAGCGTTGCATACCTGCCGATAACGTAACTCCTAAACTCACGAGCCCCCAATTATTAAAGTAATTCTATCGTTTTAAAATAAGCATTGCCCACTCAATTGTATGTGTTTCCAAAGCACAAAGTGATTTATTATAGTAGATGTAAATAGTCAACAATTCAATACATTATTATATTATGATAAAGTACAGTACAGCCAATACCAAAAGATAAGTACATACCAATGCAATCGCTTGCGCACGCTGCGCACCCACGGGACCCGGTGGACAGTATATCTGTTAGAATACTGTGTCAGAGTTGACTGAGGGCCAGGGTGTGTGCAGCTATGATTATATACAGTACAGTGTTACACTTGAACAATAGAGATGACGTAGATTGTTTCTATAGGTCCAGACGTTGGGTGGGTCCAGTGTAAACAGATCATAGGTTGATTCAATCTAAGGAATCCAAAGGTGGGGGTCGTCTCTCCAGGGGGTCTGCTCCTTTCATAGCCAGCATCATACAAAGGATTATTCCCTAATATCAATAACTAAAGTATGCAATGTGCGATCTCTTCGCCGACTGCACCGGACAGCTGCTGATGATTAGGGGATCAATATGATATCAGGAATGAAACCTTTCCTATAACCTAAACCTTTAATAACACTACAATGTACATATAATCACTATATATATATATATATATATATATATATATATATATATATATATATAGACTAACAATAAACCAAATACTATCTGCTCCTGAATTACAGTGTAACAGAACCAATATGAATTGTATAAATAACTAAATGTTGTAATGCTAGTGTGTGCGTGCGTATTTTACCGTGCGATCGCATCACGCCACATGTTACGTGGCGTACGCTTCGCAATACGCACGGCAAACCAATATTAAACCAATATACTTTCGTTCATCCAATTATACGACTTCAACAGAGGGAAAGGTAGGGGGGTCTTTTTTAATAGCACATCAGTGGAAGGTAGGCAATAAAATTAATGGTGGAGTTTAGGTAGGGGCTAATTATTTAATGGGTGCTATTTTATTTGTGGGGTGATTGTGGAGCAATTTAATTTACTGGTGGGGCTATTTAATTCAATGCTGGTGGTTTGTGGCTATTAATTGAATGTGGGCAAAGTTTGGGGAGGAGGGCTATTTAATAAATGTGAATATTAATTATTTAATGCCAGGGGTGGTTGTGGGAAATAGTTATGTGAGGATACCACCCTTAGCTGGGATGGCAGTTACCCTCTGTGGGATTCAACTCACTTGGGTAGACCAGAATATATCCAAAATAAGACTTTATTACGATAGCACAATACCGCAAGATGTTCGCAAGTTACAGGGTAAATGGTAGCATGTATCCTCCAGCAGTCTCTTTCAGTCAGCACTCCAAAGTAATAATCTCAGCCTGGGTTAATGGCTCACACCGACCCTTTCCTGGTAGGGTTTCCTCCAGCAGCACCACAATGCCTGGCCCAGAGTCCTTTTGGCTGATGTCTTGCACACAAGGATCCTCCAAGCTAGAATAGCTCCCCTGGCATTCTCCTCTCCCTATATTCTTCCCTGTATACACAGGAAGTAGGGTCAAATGTCTCAAACCTTCCCCTTACAGCAGGGACACTTTAGCTGATAGACATACTGTCCAGGTTACCTTGATTATACCATAGAATGTCTTAACCCAATTAGCTATTTGGCTGGATACACTAAACATGGGCTTACTTATTACAGCAGGGAATGACACTGCACGCTTACATGAAACAATAAGACTTTTGACACATTGTATCAGCAGTTTTACGCCATCTGAATCTGTGATACATTTTGATGCAATAACATTTATATTGATACATATCCCAATGCTATTTCACCGAATATATTATTGTGGAGGCACATTGCATATCATTTAGATGTTCTAACCTCATTACCTCTCAGATTACCTGTTGACCTAGCTAATTAACATGGGCTGCCAACTAGTTAACTCAGCCATTGTCCTGATTACAAACCCTCATAACAATGGACATTTGAGACAAATGGTAATCACATTAGCTAACACTAGCAAAATGACTGCTGCTGTCCTGTTATTTTCACACAGTATGGCAATATTCTTTATATTTATACTACATGCAATATTGCAGGTAATAGCAAGGGCAAAATGTACCTAATAACATGAAATAATAATACACATAATACACCGATGCTCTGGTGTATATACTTAGACTGGCCAAGGATTAAAAAGTACATTAAACCATGAAAAACGGGTGATGAATACAAAGTTCTCAGTCCAGTAGCACCCCGTTTCCTCAAAAGTTATATTAAACGCAAATGCCATTAATTTATTGCTGGGGCTGTTTGGAGGGAGGGAAATAGGTTTATTTATAAAATGGGAATACTACTACTTTAATCTTGGGGTTCATTGGAGGTTTATGGATCTATTTACAAAATGGGAATACAATTATTCTAATGTTGGGTCTGGAGGAAGGCCTAATTATTGATTTAACGCTGGGGCTGGTAGGAGTTCTCTAAATTTCATGTACCCATTTTTCTTTTCAAATAGGGCCTCCAACATTCCAGGATCCAGACAAGCAGCAACTGACCTAAAGACACCAGCAGCCACAAGTGGTGAAAGGGACAAGAACAGGTAGGAGAGAGCAGGACATTCTGCCAACTGTCCTGAATCTGGTTATGCAGTCCTAAATATGGGTGACTGTCTCACTTAGTGAGGATGTGGTCCGACTGCAAGGACAGTTGGTAGGCATATCCTGCTTCACACTGTACTACTCATAAAAGGCAGAGCTGTGTGCACCTAACAGTAGCGCTCACAGTTTTGCCTGTGTATTTGTCTAAAATGATCACACACCCCTTTCTTAAGTGCCCCCCTCCCCCCAGAGCCTTATTCCAGCTCTGGTAAAACTTTATTGGTTCTTGCATTGATTCCATTGTCTGCTTTCTACCTTGTATTGGTCCCATTCTCAGATCACTTCGTTGAACATATGGCCAGCCCCCATTGCTTTGACAATATCATTAATCCTTCTTCTTTTGCACTTATTACATCACCAGCAAACCCTTGGAATAGCTCTCCCTTCACTTATGCCATCGTCTGGCAACCCACCCTGCACTGTTATTAATTCAAACACCCCCAATCACATGGCACATTTAGCAATCTTTAAGAGAATGTAAAGTATTAATGAAAAGATGAATTCAATCGACTGCAGGACAGGACATTTGAGAGGAGTTTGGTGTGGTTTCTTACTCAATAAAAAAAAGCACTACCAGTAGCCCAAGAAATAATATATTGTTAATTGGAGAGGGGGACCCTATCACAATTTAAAGACCACTACCAGTAACCAAAAAATATATATAATCTTAATGAGGAGAGGGTCTGACATAAAGCAGCACTACCAGTAAACATAACACACTATACTGTTAATGGGGGGATCTGACATAAAGAAGCAATACCAGTAGACATAATGGGGGGTGGGGGTTCTGAGACAATAAAAAAGCTAATGCAACCTGTGCACAAATAATAATAAAAAACCTTACTAGAAAACATTATGTATACCGTTATTGTGGTGGGGGGATGACATAAGCCAGTAAATGAACACAAAAAACGCCCTACTAGAAAACATTATATATACTAGTATTGGGGTGGGGGTTGTCTGCCATAAGCCAGAGTACAAATCTAAAATAAATGAAAGTCCTATTCGTAAATACTATATATATATTATTATTATTAGGGGTGGGGGGTTCTTGCAGGGTCTGATTATCCAACAAGTTGACTAGGCTGCAGCCTAGGGTGAAAAATTGTGACAGAGAGCTATAAACTGAAATTCACTTTAAAATATAAGGATATATTTGTACTCCAAAGTAAAAAGTAAACATGTAGAAGGTTTTAATCTTGACGTATTCACATGGTAAAGGTTGGAGACAATGAATCATCTTTGGGCAGGCATTTGAGAATAAGCAAGTAGGAAAGACAGGGATGGTAACAGGTGCAGGAGTCACATCTTTACCCTCAGTAGCTCTTGTTCATGCCTCTATTCTTCTATACAGTTTTGATTTTACAATGACAATTAAATCAGTGACAAACATTGCTGTGACCCAATTAAAAAAGCCAAGTGCATTGGAGTTTTATCTCTAGTTCTTTTACATGATGCATGTGAAATTGGCATTAATTGTAATGTCCACTTTCTCTTTATGGACCACACTATGGTGCTATACTTTGTTCTCAATGGGCTGATCACACTGATCACACTCCCTTTAATGACTGACAACACCCTCATACAGTTGGCCACACCACAATGTAGTGGGCCTCTAACACTGCATTCCCCCAGTTGGCACTTCAAGGCCCAGTCCAACACTGCATAAGGGTGGGTGGGAGGGCCCAAGGACAATTCTATCTTGCACCACTTTTCTTTTCTGCCGCTGCTGTGTGACAATGTTTCCTACATGTGCTATGAATTGCAGTGTGTTTTAGCCGTTGCTTTGGCGATTAGTAACTAGCTAGCAAGCTGCAGTCTTACAGTTCATTGACAGCACTGTTAGCTTAGCTGCCTTAAGCCCATTGGTAGCTTGTTTTGTGGGGGGCTCAAACAAACCAAGCACTTCAGCCACAAAAGTGGCATTCTTTGTCGCTGAAGTGCTTGGTTTGTTAAACTGTACCTGCCACCCCTTCTGTTTCTTTGTGAGTTTGTTAAACCTTTTTAACATATGGTTGGGTGGGAGGGCCCAAGGACAATTACATCTTGAACCACTTTTCTTTTTTTTTTGCACTGTTGTGTATGTGTTTCCTAGATGTGCTGTGTACTGCTGTGTGTTTGTGCCATTGCTTAGTATCCAGCCAGATCACTGCAGTCAGGCTGAAAATGGATGAAAATAATATTGTGACCTGTAAGGTGTTCAAAATTTACTGGAAATGACTGAAATGCAAATTATGTGATTTTAGTAAAGAGAGAGCTTAGTGAAATGGTTACTCATCTGAATGCTCTATATTTCCCTGTGCATTTTATATTTTTGTAGGATGGATTTTCTTGATGTATTGTTTATGTGGGGTACTTGGTACAACATTATTTTGCAAACCAACGGACAGTAACCAAATGTTACATGCTATTTGCTATTCATAACCCATGTGGGGTGAAACATTATTTACGTATAAAAATAGTCAGGTTCGGGGCGCTTGTAAAGGAAAGATATATCAATTTAATATGGATAGGTCCACAATACGCTCCGGCCGGAACGAGACAGCTTAGATGTGTTAAACAATTAACATGCATCAATTGACACTGCCGAAAACAATGATAATGGTAAAAAACACTACAAACTCAGTGTGATTGCAAATATGGTTAGAGTGCACTTGCAAGCTACTAAAATATGAAATGACAATTGATATGAACCGCAAAAAGAAAATGTAAGGAAATATAATGTCCAGAGTTGTAAAATAAAAATGTTGGTGATGATGAAAAATGCAAGCAAAAATGAAATTGGTAGCCGTTACTCACATGAAGCAGGGATGTCTGGCTGTCTATAATGCAGACAGGCACTTAGTAGCGGTCCCAGAGTCTGTGCTGATGGGGTTAGATATAACGTTGATTTCAATGATAAAAAGCACCTAGCAGAATGCCAATTTTTAAAAACAAGAATGAGGAAGAAAGTTCTTCTAGTTCCTAAAAGGAAATCCTCTCCTTTTTGTTGAAAGAAAAAATGATCCCGCTCAAATAGCGTGTGCACGCTGCGGGATATCTTCGTGTTGAGATTAAATGTATGGATATCAAAATGCCTCCAATAATGGACAGGTACCCAGCAGAATATAGGTGGTGATGATCCAAATGTAGTCCTCCTAATCCCCAACGTAGTCTCTCTCTTTCTCAAAAAGTTGAGGCTAAACAGGGGAAGCGGTAGTGCCGCTACGGATGAGCGCATACATGTTACAGGCTGGTCTCCGATGTGGATGTCTGTATATGGTAATGTAAGATGCTAGCATGCTAGTAAGTTGAATAAAACTGAGTTGAGGGACAGTCTCCAACGCGTTTCGCCCGGTGGCAATGGCCAGTGGGCTTCCTCAGGGATAGTAATGTCCAACTGGTCTTCCTAGCCAGTTTTTAAAGAGATCCGGATGTGCCAATCAGCCAAGAGGCAATGGAGTAATTAAGTAATTAGTGAATAAATCTGAGTACTGGTGATTGCACAACAATCCAACAGGCATGATGGAAAAAAACAAAAGAAAACGATAGTGCACTAGTTGCAAAACAAAAAAGAGCATGTTTGAACATATATAGAAAAATATATATAAATAGATTTGGTTGCATAAATATTAATTGGTGATGTACATGGTATATATATGAAATGAACAAAAATAAATAAATAAAAATAAAAATAAATAAAAATAAAAATAAAAATAAAATAAAATAAAATAAAATCATAAAAATATTTAAAAATAAAAAAAAAATAAAATATATATATATATATATATATATTTTATTATTGCAATAGGTGCCATGCTTGCAAAACTATTAATCATAAGGGAACAAAGCCCATCACCAACTTCCACTCTCATACCACAGGTGACTCCTTTCAGATCAAAACCAAAATCACCTGTGATACTATGGGTGTGGTTTATCTGTTGGAGTGCCCGTGTGGACTACAATATGTAGGGCGTACTATCCGGAAACTTCATGTTAGAATTTCAGAGCACCTTCGCAACATCACCAATCAGTTAGATAATCATACCATATCATCTCATTTTCTTAAACATCATAACCACGACCACACTAAACTTCAGTTTTTAGGAATATGTAAAGTTCATAAACCTTGGAGAGGTGGAGATTTCATTTCCCTCATTTCAAAAGAAGAGGCGAGATGGATTTTTAATCTTAAAACCCTGATCCCAAAAGGATTGAATGTGGATTTTGACCTGGGTTATTTTCTCCACTCATAATGTATCCACTATATTTGTCCTTATACACATTGATACAATGGGAATAATATGCCAGCTATACCATATTCCCACTTTATTTTTATTTTTATACTTATACTTATTTTTATTTTTATAATTATTTTTATTTATATTTTTTTAATTTTTTTATTTTTATTTATTTATTTATTTTTATTTTTTTATTATTATTTTTTTATTATTATTATTTTTATATATATATATATATATATATATATTTTTTTTTATTTTTATTTTTTTATTATTTTATTTTATTTTTTTATTTTTATTTTTATTTTTATTTATTTTTATTTATTTATTTTTGTTCATTTCATATATATACCATGTACATCACCAATTAATATTTATGCAACCAGATCTATTTATATATATTTTTCTATATATGTTCAAACATGCTCTTTTTTGTTTTGCAACTAGTGCACTATCGTTTTCTTTTGTTTTTTTCCATCATGCCTGTTGGATTGTTGTGCAATCACCAGTACTCAGATTTATTCACTAATTACTTAATTACTCCATTGCCTCTTGGCTGATTGGCACATCCGGATCTCTTTAAAAACTGGCTAGGAAGACCAGTTGGACATTACTATCCCTGAGGAAGCCCACTGGCCATTGCCACCGGGCGAAACGCGTTGGAGACTGTCCCTCAACTCAGTTTTATTCAACTTACTAGCATGCTAGCATCTTACATTACCATATACAGACATCCACATCGGAGACCAGCCTGTAACATGTATGCGCTCATCCGTAGCGGCACTACCGCTTCCCCTGTTTAGCCTCAACTTTATGAGAAAGAGAGAGACTACGTTGGGGATTAGGAGGACTACATTTGGATCATCACCACCTATATTCTGCTGGGTACCTGTCCATTATTGGAGGCATTTTGATATCCATACATTTAATCTCAACACGAAGATATCCCGCAGCGTGCACACGCTATTTGAGCGGGATCATTTTTTCTTTCAACAAAAAGGAGAGGATTTCCTTTTAGGAACTAGAAGAACTTTCTTCCTCATTCTTGTTTTTAAAAATTGGCATTCTGCTAGGTGCTTTTTATCATTGAAATCAACGTTATATCTAACCCCATCAGCACAGACTCTGGGACCGCTACTAAGTGCCTGTCTGCATTATAGACAGCCAGACATCCCTGCTTCATGTGAGTAACGGCTACCAATTTCATTTTTGCTTGCATTTTTCATCATCACCAACATTTTTATTTTACAACTCTGGACATTATATTTCCTTACATTTTCTTTTTGCGGTTCATATCAATTGTCATTTCATATTTTAGTAGCTTGCAAGTGCACTCTAACCATATTTGCAATCACACTGAGTTTGTAGTGTTTTTTACCATTATCATTGTTTTCGGCAGTGTCAATTGATGCATGTTAATTGTTTAACACATCTAAGCTGTCTCGTTCCGGCCGGAGCGTATTGTGGACCTATCCATATTAAATTGATATATCTTTCCTTTACAAGCGCCCAGAACCTGACTATTTTTATACGTATCTAACATTGTTGGGAGTTTAGGGGTCCCCCACACACTCTCAGGTTCGCATTTGGCTGCTTTATATAATTGGAGGGAGCGCAGCCTATCCCTCTTTTTCAACCATTCTGAAACATTATTTAGATTAAATGATTTTTTTACATAGTGTCATAGCATCTAAAATGTATTTGTACTTTACTATGTCCCACTACAGGTGCTTGTATGCTCTGGAACCGACGCAAGGAGTTTCCCTGCTATAGTTTGATTGGTTGTGGCTTGTACTATTTTCAGCAGTTACACAGAGATCTCACCCATTTGCTATTACCAGATCAGGCTATGAGTGCTGGTTTCACTTTGGGGTGGGGGGCAGGGCTGGAAGGGTTATGCTGGTATTATTTTTAAATACATTTTAAATACCAGTCATCATCATGAAGTCGACTGGCATATCTAGTATATGTTGCATCAAGATACACTAAGGGCATGATGCTGAGCTGAAGTTTACCTCATACTTGCCTACTTTGGGCAAGTTCTTTCCGGGAGAGTGGCGTGACTGGAGGGTGGGAGGGGGCAGGGCCCAAATGAGCCATTTTGGCCCCGCCCCCATGATGAAAATGATGTTTTGTCGCGGGGGGCAGGGCCAAAATGACGTCATTCTGTGACAGCAGTAGCGGGATGCCTGCTCTCCCGGGAGTCCGTGAGACTGACCCGAATTTCGGGAGTCTCACGGACATTCTGGGAGAGTTTGTAAGTATGGTTTACCTACAAAGAGAGCATTCACATATGCAGACTTGCATGCATCTGGCACTTGTGTGTCTTTACAACTGGAGAAGTGGAAAAAGGAAGGAAGGGGTGTCTAATATAGGCCAGGTAGGTAAGGAAGGGGTGTCTAATATATATCAGGTACATTAAGTATACAGGTACGTTATTGCAAATGTGACTGAGGCAGACCAGCATGGAGGGGCATATATGCCTGTCAGTAGCCGTATATGAAGCTGTTAGGTGCTTTCTGCATTGACCATTAGTAACCCCGGATTTTTAGGACCTAAAAAACTAAAATTAGGTTTTTGCAATCCATGTTTTAGGATTTTATAGGTTTTAAAAATATAAATTTAAGAATTTATACATTGCATGAAAATAAAACAAAACCATACAATATATCCTTATTCCTTAAGCCCTTTGGTAGCTTGTTTTGAAACAATGTGCCTTTATTATATGTGAATAACATATAAATAACTACTCATTTGAAACTCCTATCATGAGATTTAACAATGAAATACAATATACCTTTATGTGTGAAACGCTCTGCCGTATATGAAAACTACTCATTTGAAACTCCTAAGTTAGTACATTCCTACTCCTAACATGACACTGACCAATAAACTACTAATATACAAACACGCAGACATCGAGCGAGACTAGGGTCAATTTAATAGCAGCCAATTAACCTACTAGTATGTTTTTGGAAAGCAATGTGGAACAATATTTTAGATGTGCCAGTAGATATGCAAGGTAGAACAGATGGCAAAATATCAGAAGTACACTCGGATAGAGGGGTCACCATCCATACAATCTTTTTTTTTATAACCATTATGAGCAATAAGTGTGTACCAGAGGCTACTGGGTACTATTTTATCACTTTTGCCCATTAGGAACCAGATAGATAAATGGTTATGTCTGATGTGAACCCATGGAGGTGGAAACTAGTATGAAATGGCATAGACACCCCGATAATTGACGTGTAGATGAATGGCACCATTGTGACTGATGAGTACTGAAATAAATATGTGTCCTTTGATTGGAAGGACTGCAGTGGTAAGGATATCAATTATGATTTCAAAGTAGATGGACCTTTTAAATGGCCTTTGGGTGAAGCAGTAGATGAACAGTGTTGGACATTCTCTCAGTGGGTTTATCTCTCCAAAGCAAAACCTATCAAATGTGATAGTGTCCCAACTGTCTTCTCCATGTAAAGTAATAATGGACGTTTAATCCGTACTGTACACTTGGAGAATTTCAGTAGAGGACATCAGAGTAGATCACTGGGATCACACATGTGAAACTTTTGTGAGGAATCAGATAGATAGGTGGAGTCAAGACAGGAAGCAAGAAGAGATGATGGGAAATATGGAAAGATAGGAGGAATAGAGATCTTTTTGACACAGATCTGAAACTAGGGGCAATAGGATCAGGGACTATGAATACTACATATTTGGAGGTTCTGAGGAGTGAATTTGGGAACCTGGCACAGCATATAGGAGATGGTATAAGTAGTTAACTAGATGTAAATCACAGCCTTGAGGACTTACAGCATGCTCACATAGATGCCACAACCTCTATATCTTTAGCCCTTAAGGAAAAGTGTAGGCGGATAGTTGTGGGTCTAATTGGAGAAGAAGATAGAGCTCAGTTGGTTCTGATATGTAAAAAGGCTCAGACAATCTAAAAGAAATTGGGCCTGATTTATCATGTCTTGATTTTGAGCGTATCGTACACAACATCACTCTGCGCATGCCCATCCGCTGCATCTTCATGCACAAAGGACACTTACTACATCCTATGGCTCCGAGGAGTAAACAGGCTAAGGAAGGGACGTTTTGCCATAGCCACTTTACAGTGTGCAAAACTCAAGCGCACACAGCCACATCCGAATCAAAACCTAAGCACCTCACAGTTACTTACTTTTATGCCGTATCTCTTGCACCAGCTGTAGGGCTAGTCTTTGTTCTGTGTCCTAGTGATATCGGGCCTGATTCATTAGCAATCTTATCTTGCGCGGAAATTGCGAATAGTATTTTAAGATTGGTCTACGACACGCTCTACCTTCCCCTCAAATGCAACTTTTTAGGGCAAGGGGCATTTTTGATTTATGACAATGTTTTTTTTGCAAAAATGATTCTGGCCCACAGGACACATTCATTCACATTATTTGCATGCTGCACATCTATTACTATGAATGCCCTATCACTTGGAGGGGGGGTTGATTTGGAGGGGACAGTCACCTTTGTGGTAAATGCAACTAATGTCTGCAAAACCTTTTCAGCATCTTCCACTTTTATGTTATTATGTCAGCTTCCCTAAAAGTATTACAGTGACTTAGTGGCTAGCACTTCTGCCTTACAACACTGGGGTCATGAGTTCAATTGACAAATATGGCCTTATCTGTGTGCACTTTGTGGCCCTTAATAAGAAAAATAAAACTAACAAAAAAGGAACTTTGAACCTTAACCAAACCATGTTTTTACCCATGTAAAATAAAGCTTAATGAATATGTTTAAAGTACAACATTATTTGCAAAAGTCAAATGAAGACATGTTTTATAATTACATTAAAAAAACAAACACACCATTTTATTCTATTTTTAATAAACAAAATTAAATAACAAAAACATGTTAAAAAACAAAATAAAAATGTAAATTAATTATAAAATTTATTTAAAACTAAATGTATTTATTTTTGTAATTTGTGGTGTTTTTTTAATTTCTTTATTATATTTTTTTTGATGAGCGAACCCAACGATCGTGGGTTCCCCTCCCCAGTTCTGGTGTCTTCTGTAGCTGTTAAAAACAAGAGAAAAAAACACAATTTGCATGTTTACGCTATTTATCATACATTAATTACTTTTTGGGGGTTGTTTGGCAGAATCAGCTGAGGTGTAAAGTGTGTGGTAAATTTAAACTGTCTGCAAAGGGTAATGGGATGCTGAACACATTAGTAGCCAGAGGACTAATACTTTTTGGTGGCATATATATTATAAGGGCACATTAAGGTTGCATCTAATAAACCAAATTCTGCAATGTTAAATCTGTGAGAGGGGGGGCATGGTGTTTGAGGGGCTACATTTTAAAAAGTGTTAAAGCTATTAAGCTAAAATTTGGCATGCCAATGGAGAGCTGTCCATAGGTGCCACATGCCAAATTGCAGAAGAAAAGATAAAAAAAAAATGACAAATTAGTAATAATCTAAAGTTTAAAATCCTACTGTTTTTTCCACTTCCTGCTTTGTAAAAGTCACCGATTTTCAGGCTTTTTTCTGGGAGAGCGTTACTCAGTGTACAGGGTGTTTTAAGACTTGGGGTTTGTTTTATTAGAAAGCTAATAGGGCAGTGGAGTGTCTTTAAGGGGTTAAAATTTGGAGAAAGTTACAGGTTTTTTTTATAATTTGGTAAAATATGCCCCATTTTAAAGATAGGGAATTTCACAGAATGTCGTAACATTGCGCATGTCAGATAGAGGTGTGTGCTGGGTGTACTCAAAGTGGCTTCACTTGTGAGTACAAACATGGCTGACTTTCCTTCTGCACAGCGATTTATTTCAGTAAGCTGTAGAGGAATTAGGAATATTTATTTGCTATAGATGGGCTGATTAGGTCTAGGGGGGGAGCACTGTATCATTATTAGGGCTGGCACCACTCTCATTCCAAAATTGAATCCCCCTAGCGGTGCTGAGCGGCGGATACAGAAACCACTTTCAATTTCCCGCCCCCTCAGTGATGTCAGTTAATTTATTCACTGCACTGAGCTGGGCACGGAATATTTAAAAGTGCTCCAGTGTGTATGGAAGACAGTGGAGAGGAGTTACACAATAGGTGATTGCAGTCCCAGACTGATCATTGCTGTATATCAGAAGTCACACTTTACATTATGGAGGCAGCATGGGGTTTATGACCAGATAAATAGCAGAATTTTCCACCAGGTGTGGATGCAATAACATCCACATATGTACTGCTAGATAGCAACACTTGGCCAATGTATTACAGCCCCCACTGTCTCCCTAAGGCACTGAAGTAGTGTACAACACCTCTTGTCACCCAAGTCAGTGCACCTCCAGAAGCCACACTGTACTGTTAAATCGTCACTGTGACAGCCCTGTCAATATATTATAATAGTCTCTCTCATATTAGTAATCCTGGACTACACATATTAACACTATAACCCCCCCCCCATTTGAAGTAAAAGCCACACCCTCCCTCCCTCATGATCTCATTCTCTTCCTTTCTGACTGTTCAAGAGGAGGGCACACACAGTCTATCTAACCCATCGTATCAGACAGAAAAGTTCCTATTGTCTATGTAGTCCGTAGCTTGCAAGCAGCCCACACATACTACAAGTGAGCAGGCAGAAACAGTCGCTAATGCAAAGTGATGAGAGACAGCCAGCAGCTCTGTGGATGTGTGCACTCCAGCAAGCCACTTTGTAATACACAAGACAGCCTTCTTCTCCAGGATGGTGTCTAGATCCCTTTGCCGTAAGGACCCTATAATATATGTATGGGGCAGGGACAAGGGACGGGCTCAAAGACAGTGGGGAGGGTTCACAGACAGTGATTCTCTGTCTGGCGCAAGGTTTGATGATAGCCTCGTGGCTCTCTGGCTGGCAAGGTTTTGGAGGGGTTTAATGGGGAGCCATGAGGAGAAATACTGGGGGAGACATGAGGATGATGTGCAGGGGGGCATGTTGGGGGAATGCTGGTTTGCAGGCGGGGCTTGTGAGGGGAACACTGGTTTGCAAGGGGAGCATGTGAGGGGAACGCTGGTTTACAGGGGGGCATGTGAGGGGAACGCTAGTTTGCAGGGGGGGGCATGTGAGGGGAACGCTGGTTTGCAGGCAGGGCATGTGAGGGGAATGCTGGTTTGCAGGTGGGGCATGTGAGGTTAACGCTGGTTTGCAGGCGGGGCATGTGAGGGGAACGTTGGTTTGCAGGGGGAGCATGTTGGGTAGAACGCTGGTTTGCAGGGAAGACATGAGGATAAATAATGGGGGAGTCATGAGGATAAATAATGGGGAGACATGATGAGAGATACTGGGGGAGACATGTGGAGAGATACTGGGGGAAACAGAATAAATAATGGGGAGCCTTGAGGAGAGATACTAGGGAAGACATGAGGATAAATAATTGGGAACCATGTGGAGAGATACTGGGGAAGAAAGGATAAATAATGGGGAGACGTGAGGAGAGATACTGGGGAAACATGAGGATGATGTGCAGGGGGGGCATGTGAGGGGAAAGCTGGTTTGCAGGGGGGGTGTTAGGGGAATGCTGGTTTGCAGTTGGGTCATATGAGAGGAACGCTGGTTTGCAGGCGGAGCATGCGAGAGGAATGCTGGTTTGCAGGCGGGGCATGTGAGGGGAACGCTGGTTTGCAGGGGGAGCATGTGAGGATGGCACTGGTTTGCAGGGGGGGGCATGTGAGAGTAAGGCTAATGTGCAGAGGGGGCATGTGAGGGGAACGCTGGTTTGCAGAGGGGGCATGTGAGGGGAATGCTGGTGTGTAGAGGAGGCATGCGAGGAGGGTGCTGGTGTACAGGAGGGGGAATGTGAGGAGGGCGCTGCACTGGCTGGTATTGACAAAAAACAGGTAAAAATAACATGTAATGATATGGCACGTGCCAGGTTGCCCACCATTGCAAATCATGTCCTTGTACACTGTTCAAATGAGCTTTTGATCAGGTATTCTTTATTCTGTCCAATTTTTACATTTCTAGTACCACAGTCCAATATCAGAGGCCATGGCCTTCACATGAGAGTAGCCAGACTGGGCAGCAGAACTGAATGCCATGGGATAAGTACCAGCTATTTAGAATAGTTTTGTGACTTGTACATTGATTTACAATCGACCCTGTATGGATTGTACCCATGTGGTTAACAAAGAAAAATGTTCTATAAATATAAAAATATCTAAAATGCAATTTTAAACAAGCCATTGTTCTTTTATCTGAGCCATTCACATAAACAGTACCACCATAATAAATCATTTTTAATAATTTTTAAGTTGAGTTGTATTAAAAACAAATGTACAATGCTATTTAATTTGGATATAGTTTTTTATCACTCATTTAAAAAAGATTTTTATTTAAATAATGATGTATCACCAATACAGAGATGGGCACATGTTTACAGGACTGGGATCATCGGAATAAATACGAACAATGGACTTGAGCGTCAAACTGATATTTTAAAATACAATTTCTTGGACTGCTCTGAAATGATAACAGTGTTTCATGGAAACTTTTTTCAAAATTCATACATAAAGTAAGGTTCTTGTTCATTTGAAACATGCTGAATGCTAATTTTGCCTACTGCATTTTTATTAGATTTAATTTTATGAGCAAACGATTCCATAGATTCAAAAATGTTATGTTCTTTCTAATAGCGTTTGTGTTTCAATGTTTATAAAGACTGAGGGCTTTCTGATTTGAGCACACCCAAACAGGGGCTGTATAAAAATAGCGCCCACCTTTTTCAAACACAGTGACATTTTCACCAGTACATAGACAGTGATCACTTTATCTTAACCAACCAGCACCTATAATTTTATTTTATAGCATCTGTAAACCCCCTTTTAAATACTGAGTGCAGCATTGGTACTTTGGCGATTCGGAACTCCCCCCTCGCATGTATCTGCCACTTGGATGTTGATTAAAACATCGGATGAGAAGTATAGATTTATAGCCTATAAGAAATGCAATATTATACATTTCTGATCAATATTTTTAAGAATTTATATATTTTTTAGGTATGTGGGGTTCAATTTGAAAGGTTCCCAGTATTACGGCAAATACAAGGAAGACATACCCCACTTTTTAAAAAATCATCCAAGGGATTTTATTAAAAAAAAAGTGATTACTAAAATGGCAAGCAACCTTTGTCGAAGTCAGCAAATTGGATAAAGTCATTTCAATTGATATCGAGAAAACTTGATCGTCCTTGTCTGAAATTATGCGTAGAACACGCTGCAGCGTGGAAAGGCGTATCCAGCCGCAACACGTGGCAATAACAGTTTTTACACTTTAGTATACATTCGCACCAACACACACATTTGTAAATAGTACACATATTTTGTAGTTGCAACACATAGTTATTTATGTCTAAATATAGTAGTGTTTATGTGTAATATTATAAGTTATATACATATTAGTGATACATATGGTTCAGGTTAAAAGAAATGTGTCATGTCTAATATCATAGTAATCCCCTTTACATCAGCAGCTGTTCTGTGCATTCGGCGAAGAGATCGCACATTGCATACTCTAGTTATTGATGTCAGGGAATAAACCTTTAATATGATATTAACTGTCAAATGCTAATAGACTGATTGTAATTGGAGTGTGGCGGGAAGAACAGAGCCGCAGTTTGGCGGGAAGAACAGAGCTCATCCCCTGGAGAGACCCCCAGCTTTGGATTCCTTAGATTGAATCAGCCTATGATGTGTAACCCCCTGGACCCTCCTGATGCCTGGACCAATAGAAGCAAGCTATACCACCTACATTGTTTCACTGTATCTCTGTTTGCATATAAGCAGTAGCTCTCATGTAGTGTTCAGTCACCTAGACCACAGACTTCAGGACTGATTGACTGTACACTGGATCCAGAGCGCCTGCGATAAGTAACGGCTGTACTTACTATTATTTTGCTTGAATTATTCTGCTACCTTTTGAGAATAAATATTTGTGAGTTGGAAACACAAATTGAGATTCGACAATCGTTATTGGATAGCGACAAAACGCTCATAACAATCAGAGCGTGGGTGATAGTTTCGGTGGCATCTTGAGAGAGGAAGAGACTGTCGAAGTCGTATAATTGGATAAACGAAAGTATATTGGTTAATATTGTTTTGCTGTGCGATTGCGATCCGTACGCCACCTAACACGTGGCATGGTGCGATCGCACGGTAAAATACGCACGCACACACTCGCATTACAACATTTAGTTATTTATATAATTCATATTCATATTGGTTCCGTTACACTGTAATTTATGAGCAGATAGTATTTGGTTTATTATTAGTCTATATATATATATATATATATATATATATATATATATATATATATATATATATATATATTGATTATATGTACACTTCAGTTGTATTCAAGGTTCAGGTTATAGGAAAGGTATCATGCCTAGTATCATATTAAAACCCTATTCATCAGCAGCTGTCCGCTTCCATTGCCGAAGAGATCGCATATTGCATACTCTAGTTATTGATATTAGGGAATAAACCTTTATATGATGCTGGCTATGGAATGCTAATTGTAACTGGAGCATTGGCGGGAAGTAAGGAGCTCATCCCCTGGAGAGACGACCCCCACCTTTGGATTCCTTAGAGTGAATCAGCCTATGACCTGTTTAGCCTGGACCAGTGTCGGACTGGGGCATGAAGGGCCCACCGGGGGAATTCAGTGATAGGGGCCCACTATATTGGGGTGTGGCCAACTTTAGGAGTGGGTGTGGCCAGTAAAGGGGGTGTGGTCAGGCTATGGAGGACAACTTATAGCACTATTTTAAATGTGCACCTTTTGCATTAGACCCTGCCCATTCTACTGGTAGGGAACTACATGGGACCCATTAATAAAACACTTGTGGTTTGGAAGAAACTCCAGTACCAGCTCCTGTCGTCTCCTAATGCACCAAGACAGTTACTTATGATAAGTGCATCATTTGGTTACCTCCAACCCTCGCCTCATATGTTGTTATTGCCCATCATGTATTGAGCTTATTAAAAGCCATTACAAGGGCTACACAAACCAAATAATAACATCATCAATTAGAAGACATAAACTGCACAATTAATTTTTTAGTACAATGGTTACCAACCTGTTGTTGCTGTGACATGTCCTGGAATAAAAGTCAATTCATAAAAAAACAAGTGATTGTAATTCTCAACTAATCTCAGTGAAATCCATCTAATTTCATTTTAAATACGGTTGATATATGCCTATAATACTTTCACTATATCACCCCTAAATTCTAAACAGGACAACCATCAAAAAGAATGCACAATAGGCAAAAGGAAAAATATATAAATATAATTATGTTCTCCTATGCATGTGCCTTTCTACACTAACATACAATATAGACCAACATATTATACAACCCTGAATGATTATATTTTCAACTGGATGCAATTGGAATACTAGACTACATGAAAAGCACCCTTCATTTGCCAGATCTTGTATACACAGTCTGATTATTAAAATGACTCTTTGTTATAATTATTTTTTAAGGACTCTTACAGAATATGCCACTCGTCAAAGACCATACACACAGCATCAGTGCTACTACGGTTGCGTACTTCACCAATGAATGCTTGTTGAGAAGGGAAATTTTAAAAAACAAAAAAATGAACAGAATACAGCCCATCCAAAGCCTGTCACATTTATTCCATATATGCTGGTATGCTGCCAGTGTTGTATGAAAGAGAATATAAATATCAAAGGACGGGCGCAAATGGGGGAAGGGTAAAGAAACACAAGGATTGGGTCAATGAATAAGTCAAGGGGAAAACGGTCCCAAAGTCATTAAAGGATGTTGGTCTTCTAGTTCCACCTATACCGATGTCCCAGATGGTAAACTTACATCAATGTGACCTTTTCTATTCCATACAGTATTTGAATAATGTGTCCTCTTGCTTCAAAAAGCACCACCACGATGTACTTTTACTCCCCTCTAAACCTGTTTCTTCTCCTCACCAGAGTGCACATATGGGAGACCAGGGAGAGAACAGAGAAAGATCTCATGGTGTTTTACGTTCTCTATTTATTAAGTTAAAACATGGGGTTAAAAACACTCACATTTTGTATGTTAAAAAGGTATCTTTCAGTCCATATGTTTCCTCGATCAAACGGCAGTATCCAGCTTCTGTATCCCAGCCACGATCAAACTGGCTGGGCTTCAGATAACCCGGGGAAACTCTGCAGCGTCAGAGGGGGCGTGGTCTATTGCGTCCAGTGTTGCATGAACCTATGATGACCAAACTGACCTTGGATCAGTATGTTGATATCAGGACGTCCTCCTCCCCTGCTCAAACTGCTGAAAAACACACTACCGCGCCTGGGCTCTCTGCATCTGCGCGGTAGTGTGGTTACAGGAGATGTGACCGCCGCCGCCATCTAAACAAAGTTCAACATCAAGCTCCGCCCTAACAACGGAGGGGGCGGAGCTTCAACCCCGCTGGGCCTACCGGTGGATTGACCGGCTGTCCGGCGGGCCAGTCCGAGGCTGGCCTGGACCCATCTGATGTTTGGACCTATAGAAGCAAGCCACGTCATTTGCATTGTTCTCTGTAACACTGACTGTGTATATATGATCATAGCTGTGCACCCAGCTCTCAGTCTTCACTGATCACAGTATTCAAAGGTGAATCACTGTCCAGGGGTGCCCGTGGTTAGCGCAGCGAGCGCATGCGATAAGAGCGCGGTATGTATGTAACTTTTGGTATTGGCTATACTGTACTGTATCATAATATAATAATTTATTGAATTGTTGACTATTTACATCTGCTAAAATAAATCACTTTGTGCGTTAGAAACATAATACAATCGCTTGGGCAATGCTTATTTGAAAACGATAGAATTACTTTAATAATTTGGGGGCTCGAAGGTGAGTTACGTTATCGGCAGGTATGCAACGCTTACGGTATTCGGTTCCTCAACAAAGGGTGGATTGTTGGACGCATCGCATACGGGAAAGAACGCAATGTGTTTAAGACCTGTGGTTCACTTTGTGTTGAGAGACCGAATGTCCGTTGTTGCATAGACTGAAGGAACGCTAACTAGAATCTAGGGACAAGAAAGAAAAATGTTTCTTTTTATTGTCGTTTTGCGTTTTAAAGGGTATTGCATTGCCTAGTGTATGTGTGCTTCCTGTTTAGTGTGTATGAACTTCCGGTATTGTTACCACATGTTTAAACAATCATGTTCATAGTCTGTTATATAAGTAACATAGTCTACATATGTGTTAATATGTTCATAGTCTGTTATATAAGCATTTGTTAAAACCTCTGTAAAACTACCATTGATTGGGAAATCTATTTTCTGTGCAGAAAACAAAAGGTTGTATGTGAATGGTATGCATAAAGATAAGAGAGGAGTTTGCATACTGTTGAAAAGAGATAGATAAGGGAAGAATTTGCATACTGCTGAAGACAGACAAAGAGGTGATTTACTATTGAAAAGACAGAGATATCGGTTGCTGCCTGACCAGGGGGACTGGATGGTTGTGTTTGAAATAAGAACACTATTATAGGTAGTATGGGGATTTTTTATGTAACATGCGGTGCAGTTTAATATGGTAGTATGTGGATTTTTATGTAGCACACGGTGTTATAGGTAATATACAGTATTCTAAGCTGTATATGGTGTGGGTTCAGGTAGTATGTGGAATTTTATGTAGCATACGGTGTTATAGGTAATATACAGTATTCTAAGCTGTATATGGTGTGGGTTCAGGTAGTATGTGGATTTTTATGTAGCATACGGTGTTATAGGTAATATACAGTATTCTAAGATGTATATGGTGTGGGAATAGGTAGTATGTGGATTTTTTATGTAACATACAGTGCAGTGATATTGGTAGTATGTGGATTTTTTATGTAGCATACGGTGTTATAGGTAGTATACAGGGTATGATGTGATAAGTACAGCCAATACCTAAAATGTTAAGAATGTAACCAGTAACTTGTATCCTATAAATTACGTTAAGGATAAGCTATCAAGGGAAGAAGGTGAACCCACCGTCATTTCGGCCACTGCCCATGCTAGTAACATGCAAGAGGCTCCACATGGACAAGGAAAGGGAACGGTTCCACCAGCAGGGGCAGCGGCTGAAATCGGTGAGAATAATGTAGAGATTAATAGAAGGGGAGACATCCATTATACTGCAACAGCAATTCCAGCAACTAGTTCAGAATGTAGTGATTTAGTAGGTTTGCAACCTGTCCGCACAATAGCAGTTCCCAATGGGAAGGCAGACAGAGATGGCGTAGTTCCCATAAGACATGTAGAAATGCATTGTCCATGGACTAGATCTGAACTGCGTGGAATTATATCTGAGTTCCCAGACCCTAGGAAAGATTTAGACAAGTGTCAGAAATTTGTTGGCGATTTAGGTTATGCACATGAGCCAACTAATAAAGATTGGCGAGTGGTGTTTAAGGCGTGTCTTCCTCCCGATACTGATATACAAAAGTTTATTAAGGATTGTATGTTGGAGGAAGAGAAGTCCTTAACAGATGATGATAATCATGAAAATATTAAACGCATAATCTCTCAGTTGGCCTTATACTTTCCTGTGGTAGTGGACTGGAGTAAAATTTTCACTATCAAACAACAGGATAGTGAAAATGCAGTGGACTATATTTCTAGAGCTCTGATAGCAATGGCCAAATACACTGGGTTATCAGACATAAAGGATAATGTACACTACAGGGAGGTTGCTGTTTCAGTTCTAATGGATGGCCTCCGAGAAAATTTGAAAACAAGGGTGCAAACTTCATTACTGAACTGGAGAGGGATCACTGTAGATGCTCTCAGGGAGTCAGCTATAGAACATGATAAGAATATAAATAAACAGAAAGAGACACTAAGTGATAGGTTAATGATGGTAAGTATCCCAGCACTAGAGGGACGGCACACACAACCACAGCATAATAACACCTGGTTTAAGGAAAAGAAACAACATGAGTTGAGGAAGTGTTTTAGATGTACTAAAACGGGACACCAAGCAAAGGACTGTACAATGACAAGAGCGGAAGCAAAGAGACTTGGCCCATCTAAGGGGGAATCACACAGACACCCACAGAGACGGCGCACACAAGTCTCAGAGACTTCTCAACAGTTTCGTGTGCACCTCATAGCAGCCAATGCCTTGCGGAAGAACCATAGCCAACCCTAGAGATTAGGTCAGACCTGTAGTCCTACAACCAGGTGGGGTTTAATTTGTGGTAAGTATTGGTGAGCAGGTTTAGAAAGAAAAAAAAACTGATTTAAAAGGTCATCTGTGTTGATTTTGTTTGTTTGTTTTATGTTGTCAAATGCTTGTTTTCCTAATCGCTGGCCGATGGTAAAGAATGGAAATGTTTGTTTTGTTTGCTGTTTTGAGATAACTATCTTGTTTCCCTCTTACAGATAAAGGGTACACAAAAGAAATATAGACTTAGGGCCTGAGTCATTAAGGCAAAAAAAGAAGTAAATGTTCTCTGGGACAAACCATGTTACAATGAAAGGGGTGCAAATTAGTTTATTATTTTGCACATAAGTTAAATACTGGCTGTTTTTTCATCTAGCACACAAATACTTCATAGCTTTATTATTACACTGAAATTTAAAGTTGATCTAGGACATGTCCTACCCCTACTGTGAATCTGTCCCCACATTTTAAATTTACCTCCCCCTCCAATGTAACATGGTTTTGCCCAGGTGCAAATGTTACTCCTTTTTTATGCTTTGCTCTCCTTAATGACTCAGGCCCTAAGTGTTTAAAGGGGTGAGGTAGAGAAATAGAAAGATTACTCTTGAAAGACTAATTAACAATAGACAATTGGAACACTCTTTGTTTTAAGCTGCAGTGTCTCATGATAATTTGTTTTGCTGAGAATCATTATCCAACAATGAAGTATATACATACTTTGCTCCAAAATATCGTTTCATGTATCTCAGATGAGTCATCAACAGTTAATTTTTACATTTCTCTATCATAAGTTAGAAAAGTCGGTTGAAAAGGTATGTAGTCAATGTGATACCGAGTTCTTAATGAACAAATGACGGACGACACTGGATTGCACGGTTGGTTTAAGACCCACTAGTCAAGTATGGGGAGGGGTCATAGTTAGCAAATAGCTAAGGGGATTAGTGGAATGAATACAGTCATTTTACCATAGAGTCCAATCCAGCTGTCATTTGTGTTGTAAAATCTCCCTTTCTGCATGTATGTTTGTATTCAAATCTTTGTATTCCTATTATTCATTGCTTTCTTATTTCTCATTCTTTACATCTATGCTAGTACCTCTCTATCTTTCTTTTTTTTTTCTCTCTCTCTTTTTCTCTCTCTTTCTCTTTCTCTCTCTGCTCTGGTAGAGATAAAAACAGACACAGTCTCATCAATGGGGCTATGACATAATTTTTTTTTTTTTACATAAGACAAATTCAGGGATACACACGCTAGATTGACATGAGTCACAGAAACAGTCAAGGGTTTTGTTTTCATGCGTATAGAAACTGCTGATTTTAAGCAGAAAGGTTCTGTTGTGGAAATACGATACATGTTTTATAGATTGCACATCTGTTTTTATTTTTTTTGGTTTTGTTTTGGTTCGTGCCTCCTGTACAAAAATGTGCCTTTATATGGATGCACAAAGGGTGGGGACAGGAAATTGCTAGAGGATAGGCATACAGATATGCATCTCTGTATAGAACATTGGAGTAGGATTTTTACCACAAGATACGACATAATGTGAAACCCTAGAAAATGTAGAATTTTCATGTTTTATCATGTACTGGATACTGTTATATTTGAAGAAAGTGTTATAGAAATAGACCCCTTTGTCTTTCTCACATAGTCAAGTAGCTGAATGTGAGGTACTGAGAATGACATGTGAGTTGTCAGAGGAAAAAATCGATTGATATACATTGGTCTTCAGCATTTTTCTAGTCTAGGGGGCGATTTTGAGTTAACTGAAAAACCTTTTTATAACAGTACCAGCACATGAGTAGGACACTACATAGAGGACTTTATACAGTGACACAGTTACCAACTGAAGTAACTGCTAGTAAAGTCCACACTTACACACACGACCATACAATGCTGTCACACCAGGGCGAACATAGCTGTCAAATAGACAGCAGGGTTTTATGTGACAGCTAACAAATCTATGTTTTGTTTTGTTTTTCGTTGTATTGTTTTAGTTTTAAAATGTGAACACACACACACATTCACGCATACACATATTGGTTAATATATGAAGATTTGGGTTACCTGAAGAATTTCTCCAGGTGAAACAAATCCACGTCATCCAATTACCACCATGCAGGATTCTCGAATATACAGTGGTGTACCAATGAAATATGTCTGGGTAAAGGTGTATTGAAATGTGTCTAATGTATTACTGTGTCATACTCAAAGCTTTTGTTTTTTAATGTGATAGTCCTAGAGTTATAATAGATGATAGGGGTATTCATGTTATTGATAATAGAGGTATAATGTATGAGTAGTGGTAACAAATCACATACTTTCAATTAGCCACAAACCAGTGTGAACATAAAGTAATGGTACTAGGTAGAACGAATTGAATAGAATAAGAGTTTGAACTCGATTGAAGTGACTGATAGCTTCGGCCACTAGTCCTTCCCCGCTACCAAAAGGTCACTCCTGGGTAGCCTCTTAACCTGACGATTTTTGAGATGTTCTTAACCCCTCTTGAGATGAGATTGTAACTGAAAAACTAGGTTAGACCTTGAGAGAAGGTAAATAGTGAGACAGCAACCGAGAACGTCCAAAACACTGTTTCCTGAAAAGTCACACTAACTGTCAGGATGTTGGATGGGGAGAGTAAGTTGTGGAGCAGTAATTTCTTAAGCTCAGGTTATTTTACAGACAGGTACCAGGTGTAGGCTACCAGGAGCACGGCTTCAAGGGTAGCAGAGACACACTGGTGCCCATTCCACCCACTGCAGAGGGGCCAACACTCAGAGAAGGGTCCAAGGGCACTCATGAGTCTGTTCTGGAAGGCCTCAAATGCAGTTAGTAGCACCTGAGCCAAAGGCTAAGACAGTTGTCTAACATGAAGTTGTAGTTTTTCCTGTTTTGTGTTCTCTCATTTCATTCTCTTCTCAGGACGGTCAATTCTTTTGATTATTAGCAGGTGACAGAGGCTGGTTCAGGTAATGATAATGAGGTATTGGGGATGAAGAAGAAGTTAGTAGCATAATCGGTCCAGCCAATTACGCTATTTTATTCAGGGGTAAAGGAAAATTTGGAAACCTTGGAGCTTGGAGAAATTGCGAGGGGCTATTGTCTGAGTAGCATTATGTCCGTAAGTACGGCGACCCCATATTTAAAAAGAGGTACACCCAGCGATGCCAGTCCAGTAATATTCGGACTTGAGCAGGCATCCTTGAGAATGATTATCATTCTTGGGATGGTAAGGTTTTAGACCAAACAAAGTGCTGGGCGTGCTCACACGTGCCTCAGTAATTATATCAAGTAGTATTAGTTCTCTTTCCACTAAATATTCTTGAGGAACCCGAATTATGGGTGGGAGGTCACTAGGGGAAAAGTACAACACCTAGGTCCCTTAGTCTGGAGTCTCCCAATAGTTTACAAGCCGATCACTGTTAAATCTGAGTATTGGGAGACTGGGAAGAACGTACAGACAATAGCCCGCCCACAAGTGTTGATGAAAAGAACTGATGACATTATTAGAAGTGTATATATCAACGCAAGCTGAAGGAGGTTGTATATGACATTATTTATAGACATAGGATGATGCTATTGATGAACATGAAGTGTTTAAATGTATTCTGAGCTTAAAGACATGCGTTGGACAGATGAACCTGTTAAACTTGAAGAACTGTAGTAGAGTATTCTGTATAGCTGATACATGTTCTATTGTACCTTGTACCTTTCCAAATAATGTATTACGTGTTTTATTGCACTCTTGAATGGCATACAAAAGGTTATCTCCAAGCTCCAGAAGTGTACGGTTTATAGTAAAAGAAGAAGTCGTTTAGAAGATTAAGACTCTCTCTTATGATAACTTGTTTAGAGCTACAAACAGCGTAGTCATACACCAAGGGGGACTAGTAGTACATAACAATGAAACGTGGTGCTGAGATCCTGCATATAACATCTTTAAGGTGATAGTTTATTATACTATCAAAGGGTGGACTGTCAAAGTCGTATAATTGGATGAACGAAAGTATATTGGTTAATACTGTTTTGACATGCGATTGCGATCCGTATGCCACGTAACACGTGGCATGGTGCGATCGCACGGTAAAATACGCACGCACACACTCGCATTACAACATTTAGTTATTTATATAATTTATATTCATATTGGTTCCGTTACACTGTAATTTATGAGCAGATAGTATTTGGTTTATTATT
Source organism: Mixophyes fleayi (assembly GCF_038048845.1). Taxonomy (NCBI): domain Eukaryota; kingdom Metazoa; phylum Chordata; class Amphibia; order Anura; family Limnodynastidae; genus Mixophyes; species Mixophyes fleayi. Next base: position 251,294,233 of record NC_134404.1, on the reverse strand, counting down.
AGTCTATATATATATATATATATATTGATTATATGTACACTTCAGTGATATTCAAGGTTCAGGTTATAGGAAAGGTATCATGCCTAGTATCATATTAAAACCCTATTCATCAGCAGCTGTCCGCTTCCATCATCGAAGAGATCGCATATTGCATACTCTAGTTATTGATGTTAGGGAATAAACCTTTGTTAGATGCTGTCTATGGAATGCTAATTGTAACTGGAGCATTGGCGGGAAGAAAGGAGCTCATCCCCTGGAGAGACGACCCCCACCTTTCTATTCCTTAGAGTAAATCAGCCTATGACCTGTTTAGCCTGGACCCATCTGATGTTTGGACCTATAGAAGCAAGCCACGTCATTTGCATTGTTCTCTGTAACACTGACTGTGTATATATGATCATAGCTGTGCACCCAGCTCTCAGTCTTCACTGATCACAGTATTCAAAGGTGAATCACTGTCCAGGGGTGCCTGTGGTTAGCGCAGCGAGCGCATGCGATTAGAGCGAGGTATGTATGTAACTCTTGGTATTGGCTGTACTGTACTGTATCATAATATAATAATGTATTGAATTGTTGACTATTTACATCTGCTAAAATAAATCACTTTGTGCATTAGAAACATAATACAATCGCTTGGGCAATGCTTATTTGAAAACGATAGAATTACTTTAATAAGACGGATGCGGGCGATGTTGCGGAGTTGGAAGCGACAGGCTTGGGAGAGGGATTGTGACAATAAAGAGAAGGAGCGGTTGGCAAGGTATGAGGTGAATCAGTTATGGACAGGACTAGAGAGGCCGAGAGAGAGAAGAGTTTGCAGCATGAAGGGGAGGTCCATGGTGTCAAATGCTGTGGAGAGGTCGAGGAGGATGAGTAGGGAGAAGTGACCCTTGGATTTGGCTGATAGGAGATCATTAGTAACTTTGGCCAGGGCAGTTTCGGTGGAGTGGAGGGGGCGGTAGCCGGATTGGAGAGGGTCAAGGAGGGAGTTGTTCGAGAGGTGTCTGGTGAGGCGGCTGCAGACAATCCACTCAAGTAATTTGGAGGCATAGGGGAGAAGAGAGATAGGCGATAATTCGCAAGAGACGTGGGGTCAAGATTGGGTTTCTTGAGGATAGAAGAGAAAGGAATGTGTTTGAATGAGGGGACTACGCCAGAGGAGAGTGATAGGTTGAAAAGTTGTGCGAGGTAAGAGCAGGCAGTAGGAGAGAGAGCGAAGGAGGTGAGAGGGGATGGGATCAAGAGGACAGGTAAAGGGTGGAGAGGAAAGAATAAGGGAGCGAACTTCTTTACCTGATGTAGGGGTGAAGGAGCACCAGAGCTGGTTGATAGAGGGTAGTGAAGGTATGAGGGTGGCGGGAGAGTGATGGGAGGAGATATTCTGTCTGATGACCTCAAGGTGGCAAACAGGTGGCAGGGATTGGAGGACTGAAAAGAGATAAGGGACTTAAATAAGGATTGTTTAGCGAGGGACAGGGCAGAGCAGAGAGAAGAGAGGATAAATTTAAAGTGAAGGAAGTCAGCCAGGGAACGAGATTTCCTCCAGAGGCTTTCAGCTGTGCGAGAGCATCCGGATCCAGGAAACAGGAAGCTCTCTCCTCCTCCACTGCTTGATATATTCTTTCCACGACCACTCCCACCTTATCTCAATTGGCTGATTCCATCACAGACTTAACACCTAATGGTAAGTAACATTGTCAGCTCACAACACATGCTTTTAAACTCCTTCGGCTTAATGGCCTCTCTCACACTAAAATGCATAGTGTTGATTCCCCTCTTATGTGAATCCCCCTTTCGGGTTAACCTTGCACCACACTTACCAACCAAAAAATAAAGACACAGACACCGACTTAAGTTTGGAAATAAAAAGGTCCTTTTATTTTTGTTATTATTATTTTTAAATTATTTTCTTTATTTTTATTTTCTTTATTTTTATTTTCTTTTATTTTATTTCTATCAAAATCTATCAAAAGTTTCTATCAACAATTTGGACCTTTTTTATATAGGTGGCGAAGAGCAGGGCAGCCAGCTAAAACCAACATAAACCAATAGATGGAAGATCGTCTCCTTTCCATCAACCCAGGTTAAAACCTTATCTATTGGCCGGTACTATCGACTATAAATTAACTCAATACCCTCTGGACTCAAACTGGTTGAGCCCTTTCAAGGCAAAACGTGATACTACTTACTAGAGCATCAACGAGTCTGATAACGACGAGGGAACCAAGGCTACATCGCCAACACTTAAGTACCGTATGTTTAACAAACCATCTGACTGCCATGCTCTCCCACCACAGCCGTGTGTTCTATGGGCCGCGCGGCCCGCCACCTAAAGAAAAAACTAACCCCCTCAACTCTGAAAAAATACTTTCTAAAAAAAAACGTTCCTTCTGCCGACAAATGAACACCATCCGCTCTGAAAAGATGCCTCTTGTCCACCGTTAACCCAGGATGACTTATAACTACCCCTTGCATGCCTTTAATGTTCTGTCTCGCGTATCCGTTTATTTTTTTAACCACCCTTATCAATGTGGCCGGGGGAATAGATGACCTTCAGGACAAACGAGGTATTATGTTAGACCAACAAACCTTCATTGAAGGCCAACGGGCATGTATTTCCGCAAGAACCTCACGAATGTCTATGATTAGATCCAGGGATTTACCTCTACCCACGTCATTACCTCCCAAATGAATAACCACTATATTGGGGGTACCGTGATCTTCTATTTCCTTACCTAACGTGGGAATCAACTCCGTCCATACATGCCACTTTTACCCAACCACCGGATGTCAACTGGGTGCCTGAAACCGGACCACCTATCCGCTTATCTGTGTTTCGCTGCCCAAAAAATAAACGAATGCCCCACGACCAATTTTTGCGTCATCTTCACCGTAGAACCTAGAACAAAATAAATAATCTCATCAGATCAAAACCATATCTGAGACCCGTAATGACCACCAACGAAAGGAACGTATTCTAATCTGCTATCAACTTGCTGAAATAGCCCCTCCCTAATAGAGGGGCCACCCCAGCTCAATTGGAGTACTCGCAACAGAAACACCTCCTTCATTAGCTTCACCTTTATACCCTCTATGAGGGCCATCTGTTCAAAATTCTTATCTATTTTATTTTTATTTTATTTTATTTTATTTCTCAAAAAACTATTTAATTCTTAAACCTGGAAAAGGAAAATTGGTAACCCACATGAAGGTAAAAACCCCTTATAACCCTGGGAGGCACACACACTAATCAGGCCTTGCCAAGGAAACAAGTAGAGAAAATCCCTTCACGCCCCCGTTCAACACATCGAGCAGCATAGCCCTGAGTCACCAAGTGATAGAGGAGAAAAGATAAGAGTAAAGCGATAGAGAATACTGAAAGACATGAGGAGATGCAAGACTGTGTATAAGAGCCCCCTTCAAAGGCTCATTTGTCAGGCCGGATGTATTTCTTATAGGTCTGCGACTTCCATCTCCCTAGCGCTCAGTCTCAGTGACAGATGCACCTCTAACTGCAGCGGCAGTGGCAGCCCCTATCCTGAAGGAATGTGTACCATAGTCCACCGGGTTCAGACCTATTTCCCCTAGAGCATGTTTCAACAAAGCGTTAAACTGAAATTTAGTTAAAGGGGTCTTATCCATATGAATTAACCACAAACCCTCCCCTGTGGGCCGGAGACTAGCAAATTTATTGGCCAGCATGACCGGGCATATAGATGTTCCTTGCTGCGTTGTAATTGCTAAACAATGGCCTCTGCCTAACTGATCTGTTTTTGACTTAACTATCTTACAGCGAATCACATTAGGTTGCAAAATCACATTTCTAGAAAGCAAGGCTCCACCTATGTCATTCTTAGATCTGGCTACTAGCTCGCTAATTCTAAAAGCACCGTAATACGCTACTGAGAAAGCTAACCCAAACAGCAAAGCCTCGTAATCATCCATAGCTAAATTATGCAAGACCTCGATCAACCTAGCTAAAATTTTGCCGTCAATAGGCCGGCGAGTTTCATTCTTTATTGGCTGTATTCTAGCCCAACCTTTCAAAGCCTTTGCTATAATAAATGACTTCGTGGGATCCTGCATACCATTTAGTCTAGCCATGAATGAAATACCGGCTAACAGGGACCCCATCTTAGCTTTAGAAACCACTTTGTTATACTGATTCCACATAAAGCCCGTAATAGAGGGAATCTGACCTGACATGTTGCTGTTGAAAGATGCCTGGTAACCCAACCAACGTTCCCATGCCCCTTGATAACACCTTCTAGTTGCAGGAGCCAAGGACGCCTCCGCTAGCCATCTTATCCCTACCGGATCATCTGCCAAACACAAGGGGGACACTGTAAGCCGGGTACACGTGCATGCGGGGCCAGAGACCTAAAACGTTGCCAGTCAAAGTGAGAAAGAGCGTCTGCTATCTGGTTATCCACGCCAGGAACGTGTCGTGCCCGAAAACTAATGTCAAACTCTAGACATCTCAACACCAAGACTCGCAACAAGTTGATCGCTGGGCGTGATGAGGCGCTCTGCTTGTTGATAGCCTGGACCACACCTAGGTTGTCACACCAAAATACCACACTCCTTCCACGCAACCGGTCAGACCACAACTCTAATGCCACGACTATGGGGAACAACTCTAACGCTAACAAGTTCCGGACCAACGGCTGAGGCTGAGGGGCCTCCCATGACCGCGGCCAAGACGCGGCGCACCACTCCCCTTGAAAAAACGCACCAAAACCTTTCGAGCCTGATGCGTCTGTATGCAAGTCCAAAGATGTACTGGATACTGAGGGTGCAGGCCATACTCATATACCGTTGAAAACTGCTAGAAACCGTCTCCATACACACAAATCCTCCCCAATTTCCTCAGACAGCCGTACCTGGGAATGGGGACTACGAAAACCCGACGTTACAAGTTGTAATTTTCTACAAAATACTCGGCCCATAGGTATCACTCGGCAAGCAAAATTGAAGGATCCTAACAGAGATTGAACTTTCCGCAAGGAGCAGGACGGGGCCGCCATAATTTCTTCAATCAGGGACTGTAATTTAACAACTTTATCAGAGGGTAAACAACAACAACCTTCTATTTTGTCAATTTCTATGCCTAAAAAAGACAAGCATGTGGCCGGGCCCTCTGTTTTGTCTGCAGCTAATGGTACGTCCATCACCCGGAATAGCGCTTGCGCTGCATACAAAATGTCCTTACAACAAGGGGAATTGGCTGGACTTATAAACAAGAAGTCATCCAGATAATGCGCTATGCCGCGGTGTCCCGTCCCTGCCCCGACACACCAGTGGAGGAAGGAACTGAAAGCCTTGAAATATGCGCATGAAACTGAACAACCCATTGGCAGGCATAGATCCACATAGTACTCATTACGAATTTTAAACCCCGTAAATTTAAAGGACTTGGGAAGCAACGAAAGGAGGCGAAAAGCGGATTCAATGTCCAATTTAGCCATCATCGCTCCCTTGCCAAATTCCCTCACTATGGTTAACGCATCATCAAAGGACTGGTACACCACTGAGCTAAGTGTAGGGTCATTCGCATCATTAACTGACTTGCCCGCTGGGTGAGACAAATGCTGAATTAATCTAAATTTTCCCGGGGTCTTTTTTGGTACTATCTTGACCGGGGAAATGACTAGATCCTGAATGGGGGGGGGATGGAAAAGGACCCACCATGCGCCCCAGGCCTACTTCCTTTCCCACCTTCTCTGCCAGAATGTCAGGATGTAAATATGCGGAACAAAGGTTCCTGGCGGCGGTCCCCGCCACCCCACTGTCGATGGAGAGGCGGAAACCGAGGCGAAATCCGGGTAAAGAGCCAGCCACCTACAAAGGATTGGGAATATGATGGGAGAATCTGCCTTAGACAGAACCCCCCACCCCTCCCCGTCCCCTACCAACGCCAACGGTGCCCCTAGGGCAGTCTTTGAGGGGATGGCTTCCCCTACAATTGAAGCAGGCGTGTCTGTATCGGCATGCCTCCCCCCTCCCGCATGAGGAGTTATTAAAGGCAAAGCACCGATTCCTTGAGGACAGGGGAGCAACACATCTCCCCCCGTACTGAAACCTAGTTAACTGTGGAGGGCCATACCCCATGTGCACCCCTCCATTTGGGCTCTATTAAATCTCATCCAGATTTCCACATCCTTATAGGCCAGAGGCATATAACATTGGCCGTGCACCTTCTCCCGGAAAAGCTTATCATACAACCTCCAGGTCCCGGGGCGCTCACAACTATGCATTTCATTAATCAAATGGAGATATTTCCAAACGTCTATAATTGCATCTGGTCTCGTTTCCAAATAACAAGCCGAAAAACCGCAATACCCCGTTAACCAGTCAGAAAAATTTGTATATGCATTGTGGAAGTCAGCAAATTGGATAAAGTCATTTCAATTAAAATCGAGCAAACTTGGTTGTCTTTGTCTGAAAAGATGCGTACGGTACGCTACGGTGTAAAAGGGCACGCTACGGCGTAAAAGGGCGTACGCAGCTGCAACACGTGGCAGCAACAGTATTTAGCCTTTTACATACATTCGCACAAACACGCATACTTGTAAAATAGTACACATTAATGGTATTTGCAACACATAGCCATTTATGTCGAAATATAGTAGTATTTATGTTTTATATTATAAGTTAAATGCACATTAGTGAAATATATGAAACAGGTTGAAGGAATCATATCATGTGTGGTATCATAATAAACCTCTTAACATTTTCTACTGTTCGGTTCACTCTGCGAAGGAGTCGCAGAGTGCATTCACAAGTTATGAATGATAGGGAATTATGAACTACTTAAGACTAAGGAATCTTGGCGGGAAGAGCAGAGCATACCCCCGGGAGAGATGACCCCCCTCCTTTGGATTCTTTGGATGAACTAGCCAATGATTGACAACCCCTTGCACCTTCCTGAAACCTGGACCAATAGAAGCAAGCTATACCATCTTCATTGTTTTACTGTATTCCTGTGTGCATATAAGCAGCAGCTTCTCATCTAGTGTTCAGACATCTTGTCCCCAGACTTCAGGATTGAATGACTGTACACTGGATCCAGAGCACCTGCGATAAGTAACGGCTGTACTTATTATAGTTTTCGCTTGAATATCTACTGCTACTTTAAGAGAATAAATATTTGTGCGTTGGAAACAACTCGAGATTCGACAATCGTTATTGGTTAGCGACAATGCGCACTTAACAATTTTGGGGCTCGTGAGTTTTGGAGGTTTCGTTGCCAGGGGATACGCAAGACCAACGGATTTCGGTTCCTCAACAAAGGGTGGAGACGCGTCATATACGGGTAAGAACGCAATGTGTTCAAAACCTGAATTTTACTCTGTGTTGTGAAACCGAATGTCCGTTTTGCATTGTTATGGGCACGCTAACTAGAACCTAGGGACAAAAGAGAAAACTGTTTCTTTTTTCGTCATTGTGCGTTTTAACTGTATTACATTGCTTTGCGTATGTGTATTTCCTGCTGTGCGTACGCGAACTTCCGGTACATTTTCCACGTGGTTAAACAATCGTTTTGATAGTTATTATATGTGTATAGTATAATTACTTGTGAAAGCCTCTGAGACATTATTACTATTGTTGGGAACTTTTAATTTTTTGCGCAGAAAAGGTGTATAGTGTGTGATTTTGTAACGTAGATACACTGTTTATTATTCATTGTGCTCAGTTGCTGTCTGACGAGGCGGGTTGCCCAACTGAAGGACGGTATACAGGGCAGGTATACCGAATGCGAAAACGTGGTTTGCGCAAAGCGCTACCAAAAGATCGCAAGGTTTGCTAATAATTAGTATTGGTAGGCAGTGCGATCTAACCGCACGACAACCGTTAGTGCGAATTGGTGAAGCAGCTAGGAGGAATTATACTGGAAAGGCAGGTTGATTTTATCAACTTGCGCTCCCAGCGATAATAACTCAGCAGATTTTGTGGTGAGCCAGGGTATCGAGGAGCTAATAGCCCTTGGGGCCCACAGTGATATTTCTGTATTAGGGGTCCTCGCCGGGTGCGAGAAAAAGCGAGTGGACGCGGCTAACGGAAATACGTCCACCGGGCATTAGAGATCTCTAGCGGTGATTGTAGCAACAGGGTTGAAATTGTTGGGTGGAAAGAACAGAGCATTGCGGTGTGTCTGTTTTCCGTGTAGAAGGTATTGTTCAACATGGGTGCTAAGCATACGCTAGAGATGGCCAGTGTACTGCCTAAGGAAGGGCCTATTGTTTCAGCGAGGTTTCTCATGTGTAAGAAATATGGTGCATACGCAACTGCGTATTGCGACACGTGGGTCAAGATGACCAAAGATTGTGATAGGCCTTTCCCAACAATAGGGAGTTTTAATGCAGAGGTACTAAATACTGTAAAAGATAAAGTATGGTTGATTAAGTCAACGAAAAAGAGAAATAGACATAATGATTGTTTAAAATTGTGGTAAATGGAAGGTAACACGTGGCAGAGCAGCGAATGCACAGCGGAAGTGGGCGTGGCTAAAAGCGCGCGCACGGCGGAAGTAGCCGTTGAGAAGCGTGGCGAACTCAGCGCAAGTGCGCCCCCGCCACCTTATGTGGCGGGAGCGGTAAGTACAGCTGTTATTAAAACTGAAAAAAGAGAAATTGCCAAGTTATATCCTGTCTTAAGCCAGTTCAAAACCAGTGTATCAGAAGAGTAAGATGAACCCACTGTGATTTCAGCCATTGCTCATGCTGTTAATATGCTAGAGGTTCAGCGTAAGTATGGGAAAGGAGCAGTGGCTGAGATAGGTGAGAGTAGTGTGATCACTAGGAGTGATAGCGTTCTAAGTATTGATACAGGAAAATCTTGTAGTGTCTCCTGAAGACAGTGAACCAGTGGGTGCGTACCCAGTCCGCACAATATCAGTTCCCAATGGGAAGGCGGATAAAGATGGTGTAGTTCCTTTAAAGAATGTTACCATGCATTGTCCCTGGACTAGATCAGAATTACGTTCCATTATGACTGAATTTCCAGATCCTAGAAAAGAGTTGGCAAAGTGTCAGAAATTTGTTAAAGACTTAGGAAATGCACACGAACCAACCAATAAGGATTGGCGTGTAGTGTTGAGGGTGTGTTTTCCTCCCCATACTGACATACAAAAATTTATTAAACATTGTTGGATGAAGATGACACCTTGACTGATGAGATTAACCAAGAAAATATAGAACAAATACTTAGCCATCTATTTTCCAGTAGTACTAAATTGGAGTAAGATTTTCACCATAAAACAAAAGGATAGTGAAACAGCCTCAGATTACTTTGCTAGAGCTATAGCAGCGATAACACGGTTCACTGGGATATCCATAGGTGAGGACCCACATCACTGAGAGGTAGCTGTAGGAGTATTAATGGATGGCCTTAGAGAAAATTTAAAGACGAGAGTACAAACCTCATTACCTAATTGGAGAGGCATCACAGTAGATTCTCTTAGGGAGTTTGCTGTGGAGCATGACAAAAACCTTTTTAGAAAAAAGGAAGAGAAAAGTGATAGGTTAATGACGGTAAGTATACAGGCTCTAGAGGGGATGCATACACGACCACCAGCATACAACCCATATAACAAGAAACCTAAAGTGATCAGGTGTTTCAACTGTAATGAGGAAGTACATTACATGAGAGATTGTAAAAAGGGAAGATTCAATGCACAGAGGGGTGGGTCACGTAGATATCCTCCAAGGAGGAATTCACATGGATTAGAAGACTCACATCTACCCGCGCATATTACAGCAGCAAATGCTGCGCGGGAAAGCAATAGTCAGCGCTAGGGGTCAGGTCATACCTGTAGTCTACAGCCAGTGAGGTTAACTGAGAGTCAGAGAGAAGAACCAACAATGATAGTTGACATAGCTGGTAGGAAACAAACTTTTCTTGTAGATACAGGGGCGAACAGATCTGTGATAACCTCTCCTTTTAATCTACAGGTGACCAGTAAAACTATTCCAGCTATGGGGGTAACGGGAAGAGTGTTACATTATCCTCTAACTAAACCCGCTGAAGTTACTATCGGGCCTCTGCACACTAAGCATTCGTTTCTCTTGGCTGCAGCGGCTCCTACTAACTTGCTAGGGAGAGACTTGCTATGTAAAATGGGATGTGTCATATACTGTACTTCAGATGGTGTGTTCCTAGATATACCCGAGAAGGTCGCTCATGAGGTACAGGACATATTGGACACCCCTCAAAGGTTAATGTTACACTCTACTGTTATAGGACACAGTCCATCTCAAGTAAAGGGGATGTTGCTGGAAATACCAGGTTCACTATGGACCAGAGATGGACAGGACACTGGACTGATGGCAAACGTAGCCCCTGTCATTGTCAATCTAAAAAGTGGTAGGATAGCTCCAAAAATCCCACAGTATCCATTAAAACCGGAGGTGGAACTAGACGTATATCCTGTTATTGAAAGGCTGTTACAACAAGGGATTTTAATTCGTACAGCCAGTACAGCAAATAGTCCCATTTTCCCTGTGAAGAAGAGTGGGGGAGGGGCTATAGATTAGTCCAGGACTTAAGGGGAATTAATAAAGTTGTTGAGAGCCAATTCCCCGTAGTGCCGAATCCAGCTGTCATCCTCATGCAGATTCCACCGTCTGCTAGTCATTTTACTGTCATTGATCTATGTTCTGCTTTCTTCTCAGTCCCTCTTCACCCTGACTGCCAATACCTTTTTGCATTCTCCTACCGGGGAGTGCAATACACATGGACCAGACTACCCCAGGGGTTCATTTACAGCCCCAGTATTTTCTCCCAAGCCTTACATGACTGTTTGCAATCCTTTCAACCCCACAATGGGTCTGTTCTAATTCAATATGTGGACGATTTGTTGCTGTGCTCTGATTCTTTTATGTCATGTTTACATGATACTAAATTGTTGTTGCTCCATCTCTCACAAACAGGGCACAAGGTGGCAAAGGACAAATTACAGCCATGTCAGACTAAGGTCAAATACTTAGGACACTGCCTCACTAAGGGGCTAAGACACCTGACAACCGTCAGGATTGAGGCCATACAACACATGACTCTGCCGCAGAGCCAGAAGCAGATTCGTACTTTCCTGGGGATGTGTGGATACTGTAGATCCTGGATCCCAGGTTTTTCTATTCTGACATTACCATTGCAGATGCTAGTCTCTTCGTCAAAACCAGAACGTGTTGTACACACAGAAGAGTCAGAGAGAGCGTTCTTTAATCTTAAAGATAGTCTGACTAGAGCACCTGCATTGGGAATACCTGATTATGAAAAGCCTTTTGAGCTATACTGTATGGAAGCTGATGGTTGTGCAGCAGGTGTCCTCACACAGAAACATGGTGATGCTAGCAGACCGGTAGCATACTACAGTGCAAAATTGGACAATGTGGCAAGATCACTCCCAAAATGTCTCAGAAGTGTAGCAGCAACTGCACTTCTGGTAAGTAAGAGCGAGGATGTAGTATTAGGACATAATTCAACTGTCTATACACCCCATGCTGTATCAGCTCTGTTAAATTCAGCCCAAACCAGACATGTTTCTTCAGCTAGATTCACAAAGTGGGAACTAGCTCCGATGGCACCCTCAAACATCACCATCAAACGATGTAGCACCTTAAATCCAGCTACATACCTTCCGTATGTGTCTCTAGAGACACAAAGGGTGGGAGATGAGGAGACCCTGGTCGATGATGAGTTAGGCAAGAGTACTGACACGCATGATTGTATGGAACACCTGAATCAGACCTTTACTGCAAGGCCCGACATACATGACACCCCCTTAGAAAATGTAGATTTTACGTTTTATACAGACGGGAGTTGTCATAGACAGACAGAGACGGTAGAGCTATGTACTGGTTAAGCTGTGGTAGACGATCAGGATGTGGTAGAAGCTGAACCCCTTGGCCCACCTCACTCAGCCCAGGTAGCGGAACTAGTAGCACTAAGGAGAGCGTGTGAATTGGCAGAGGGTAAATCAGCCAATATATATACTGACTCTAGGTACGCCTTCGGGGTAGTGCACGCCCTTTGGCGTCTTAGAAACTTTATGACAGCAGCAGGTAAGCCAATGGCACACTCACAACACATAAAAGGACTTCTGACAGCGATACAGTTACCCAGAACAGTAGCCGTCATAAAGTGCAAAGCCCATACCTTTGAAGAAGACCCAGTCTCATTGGGCAACAATAGGGCAGACGAAGCTGCTAAATGGGCAGCAGGACAACCTATGACTGTATCGACTGAGACTGTGATGGTTTTTCAGACATTAGACATGCAGAAATTAATTGAAATGCAATATTTGTGTTCCCTGCAGGAAAAGGCGGTCTGGAAGGCGAAGGGATGTGGTCAAGAGTCCTCAGGACTCTGGAGGGATGGACAAGGTAAGCCTGTAGCTCCCCGAACATACTATCCAAGCCTGGCTGAAGCAGTACACGGTCTGACTCACCTGGGTAAAGAAGGTATGTGTAAACTGGTGAGAGCATACTGGTGTGCTCCTGGATTTTCCTCTCAGGCTGGTAAGAAAGCAATGTCATGTCTTACTTGTTTGAGGAAAAATGTCGGGAAAACTATTCCAACTGAGCCATCCCACATCCCTCCTACAGACGAACCTTTTCAGGTAATACAAATTGACTATATCCAACTACCACAGTGCAGGAATCTAAAGTATGTGTTAGTGTGTATTGATGTGTTTTCCGGTTGGATAGAAGCATATCTGGCAGCCACTAATACTGCTGTGTTCACTGCAAAGAAAATTGTACAAGATTTTGTATGTAGGTTCAGTATTCCTAGAATCATTGAAAGTGATAGGGGTACCCACTTTACTGGTGATATCTTCCAAAATATGTGTAAACTCATGGGAATCGGTAGCAGACTTCACACCCCTTACCGACCACAAGCCAGTGGTAAGGTGGAGAGAGTAAATGGTACTATAAAGAACAAGCTTGGTAAGGTAATGGCTGAAACTGGGTTGGCATGGCCTGAGGCTTTGCCATTGGTCCTCCATAGCATTCGGACCACTCCTAGACCTCCTCTTTATCTGTCCCCCTTTGAGATACTGTTCCGACAACAACCTCATTTGATCGTGAGTCCACAAGACGACTTGAAGTGTAATAATGAAGTGACTGTACAATATCTTATAAGAATGAGTAGACAGCTAAAGCAACAACAACAAAAACTAAAAATGCTGTCACCTGGTATGACAGAAACGAACTGTCATGATGTTGAACCTGGAGACTATGTTATGATCCGCAATTTCTTACGCTCAGGTTGTTTAACAGACCGTTGGGAAGGCCCGTACCAAGTGCTGCTGACCAGTACTACATCGCTGAAAGTTGCAGAGAGAGACACTTGGGTCCATTCCACCCACTGCAGGAGAGTCCGTAACCCGGAGAAAGTGCAAGATAAAACTGAGACCGACGACATAAATTTGTCACTTGTGAGTCTGTTCCAGGAGACCTAAAGCCTGCAGTCGAGACACCTGAACCAGAGATGTTGCCCCAGAGCTATCTTTCCAGAGATGGAGTGGCGGTTTTTGTTTTTCTTTTGTTCCAGGATTTTCCTTGTTTTTACTTTTTCTAGGACATTCTATTTTTGTGAAGGAGGATGGAGGACGGAGGAGGGTTCTGGTAGTGATGCGGATGAGATGGAGGCAGAGGAAAAGTTATTAGGATACTCAGAGCAGCCCATTATCAAGCTTGGTCCAGGGGACATGAAAAGGTCTGCTAGCTCAGGAACTCGGAGGCAGTGTGAGGGGCTATTGTCTTATGAGTATTGTATCTGCAAGTTCTGTGACTCCCTCGTTGAAGAGAGATGCATCCAGCGATGTCAGTCCACCAGTAATCTGAGGATTATCACTCCCTGGTGGGTAAGGTGCTAAACCAAACCGAGTGCTGGGGAAAATGTGCCACAGGGGCAGCACAATATAGGACTAGTGCCATTCCCTCTAAACATATCTGAAGTACTCGAATTGAGGGGTGGGAGGCCCATAGACGGGAGGTACAATAACACTAGGTTCCCTAGTCTGACGCTTCGACAATACTCCATAAACAGATCTCTGCTGTGTCTAAATATCTCACATGCAAAACGTCTGGAGAATTGGGAAGCTGACCCATCAGATCAGACAATGGCTCGCCACACTCATTTTAGAGGGAGACTCACAAGGTCACCAATAGGCAGGAATGTTGATGTAAGTCACAAATTAGGGCGTATAACCAAACATAAGAAAGTTTCCATTGGAAAAGTCTCTATAGATAATTGTAAGAATGTCATCCATGCGGACACGTGTCTCGAGCAAATGAAGACACTGGGCATGGGTAGTTTTAGCAAAACTCTGTGTGATATAATTCCTTATGTTCTCCCTGATGATGTGTATTTTGTTTGTGGAATGTAAGCTTATTCCTGGGTGACTCCGAGTTCCAAGGGCTTGTGCTTCTTAGCTAAACTGGTTCCTGAAATCATGACTATTACTCATGAAGAAATGGTTGGCATTCACAAGACTACCTCACCACCATACATACACACACAGTATGAACACCGTGGCAAGAGAAATATGATTCCTGGTGAGGAACCCATAGCTACAAAATTGATTAGTGAAACTGCTGGTTTTCAAGTTATGGTTGCTCTAGATCTCACCAGGACCACTCGGGGAACATTAAACTTTAAATATATCCAAGACCTAGCTAAATTAATAGATAATATCACCGAGATGTATGATGACACTTTCAGGTATACTGGAAGGGAGCTACAAGCATACAAGAAGGAGTTGGTGCAACATAGACTGGTACTAAATTATCTCACCTCTATTACTGGTGGGTACTGTGTGACACTGGCCACCCAGTTCGGTGTAAAATGTTACACGTACATCACCAATAATACCCTAAGGAGGTTATAGGCCAGAAGATGGATGAAATTCTGCAACTGAAAGGGGAATTTCGAAGGAACCATAACTCTTCGTTATATGAGGTCGGGAAAAGGGTGGCAGGTTGGTTCTCGTGGTTAAACCCTGTGAAATGGTTCTCCGGTCTGGGGGAGTGGGTACAGGAAATGGTTGCTAGTGTAGGTAAGCTCCTTCTCCTTATTCTGGGTGTCATCTTAGCGATTGGTTTATGTGTCAAATGTGTTCCTACTGTGTTGAAGTGTGGAAAATGGTCTCCTAGGAGTAACACTGAGAAAGAGACTGAAAGGGTGGTACCAGATACCGGAATCATGGTCTGTGAAGAAGTATTGTATAATCCTGAACTTGAAACGGTGATTGGGTGATAGTTTGTTACACTATCAAAGGGTGGAGCTGTCGAAGTCAGCAAATTGGATAAAGTCATTTCAATTAAAATCGAGCAAACTTGGTTGTCTTTGTCTGAAAAGATGCGTACGGTACACTACGGCGTAAAAGGGCACGCTACAGCGTAAAAGGGCACTCTACGGCATAAAAGGGCGTACGCAGCTGCAACACGTGGCAGCAACAGTATTTAGCCTTTTACATACATTCGCAAAAACACGCATACTTGTAAAACAGTACACATTAATGGTAGTTGCAACACATAGTCATTTATGTTGAAATATAGTAGTATTTATGTTTTATATTATAAGTTATATGCACATTAGTGAAATATATGAAACAGGTTGAAGGAATGATATCATGTGTGGTATCATAATAAACCTCTTAACATTTTCTACTGTTTGGTTCACTCTGCGAAGGAATCGCAGAGTGCATATACAAGTTATGAATGATAGGGAATTATGAACTACTTAAGACTAAGGAATCTTGGCAGGAAGAGCAGAGCATACCCCCTGGAGAGATGACCCCCTCCTTTGGATTCTTTGGGATGAAATAGCCAATGATTGACAACCCCTTGGACCTTCATGAAACCTGGACCAATAGAAGCAAGCTATACCATCTTCATGGTTTTACTGTAATCCTGTGTGCATATAAGCAGCAGCTTCTCATCTAGTGTTCAGACATCTTGTCCCCAGACTTCAGGATTGAATGACTGTACACTGGATCCAGAGCACCTGCGATAAGTAACGGCTGTACTTATTATAGTTTTCGCTTGAATATCTAATGCTACTTTAAGAGAATAAATCTTTGTGCGTTGGAAACACAACTCGAGATTCGACAATCGTTATTGGTTAGCGACAATACGCACTTAACAGCATCCTCGCCAACTCCCCCTCTTGTGCACGCGGCCGCCAACTCTTTCTGTGTGTCCGCTGTCAGCTCAAATATGTCAACATAATACCCTCTCTTTATCTTATGTCTCATGCTGCGTCTAATTCCTATCGACAAGGCTGTGTTCTCACATTTCACTAACGGGCCTCCTGTTGGTGCGGGAGAGGTGGTGTCTAACCTGTCTCTGCTCTTCCTCTTAGCTCCCCCAAAATGAGTGTTTAGTATTTTAATCAGCTTGCGCTGACCCTGCCTAGAAGAAGATGAAGCTGACTCATCACTGGTAGTTGAAATGCTAGAATCAGACATGTATTGTGTGTTGCATATAGTGGAACCCTCATACTCACCAGCCGCTCCCTGTGCCTCCTGTCGAACAGCCCCCGCTACGTCCTCATCCTCCGATCCGCTCTGCTGAGCCCCCTGATGCGTTGCTGCCTGCACCGACTCTTCTCCATGCTGCTGAAGACTCGCTGGCCCATCCTCGTCCATCTGTGCCACTGCCGAGGACAGCTGCCTCTGTGAAACTGGATGAGAAGACACGTTAGCACGCGGGGGAGACAAATCGTGCGAAGTGTGAGGCGGGACCCCTGCAGGGGTGACTAAGGGCGGTGCATTCATGAGATGACCCAAGAAACCAGTGGGAGGAGGGACACCCTGACTCCCATCACATAGCCGCTCAGGCCGGGGAAGCTGAGGATCCGTACCAGAACACACAGCAGAATCATAAAAGGAGGGTCTAGGATACACGTGAAGGTACTGACCAGACAAGGAAGGATACGGGGCCGACCAATCACTTCTGCCATCTAGGACGGGTCTAAAACCCCTCGGGGGGTATGGCAGCGACCCCTGGGTGCCTGCACTGGCCGACATGCACTGATTAAACTGTGACGTGTAAAAGGCCAGCTGCCCGCTAGCTGATGGGCCCGAAGACCGGATACCAGAAGGAACTGAGGCGGAAGCCTGATGTTGAACCGCTCCCCAGTTATCATATTGCATTTAATAAAATGGGGAGACACAATACACTTTTTCTCATAAATCACTGTAGAATAGATTCAATATGAATATGAATTATATAAATAACACTGAGGTGTACATATAATCATAATATATAAACTAATAATAAACTAAATGCTATCATACCAGCTAGTTATACATCTGCAGAAAACTTATGGGCACAACTGCTAGACCAGGGGGTAAATGTATCAATATTAGGGTTCTTCAACACCCGCGTGTTCAGCCTCTTCCGTGATTAAATTTCAAGCGGTGCTGCATTGTAAAGGGAAGTTAACCCTTTACAATGCAGCGCCGCTTGAAATTTAATCGTGGAAGAGGCTGAACAAGCGGGTGTTGAAGAACCCGCATATTGATACATTTACCCCCAGGTGCACAATCATGACAAATGGTTTATTAATAAGCGAAAAGTGTTTAAAAAAACCCATAAAAGGTTCCAAATGTTGGTTAAATTAGTCCAAGTATTTGAGGACACAATTTGGAGACCGGAGCATGCAGAAATGATAGCTAGAAGCATGTTGACTAAAAAAATTAATGTAATAAATCAGGAAGATAGCTGTAAAAATTGTATGGATAAAGATAAGGAAATCGCTGAGTTATGCGCTGACCTTAATACTGCAGATGAGTGGATGGCTTCTACTGAAGATTAAAAGGCACAATTACAACAGGATTTAGAAAGTAGAGGCCAAATGATCATAGATATGCAGGGTTTAATAACTGATCTCTCAAATTCGATAAAAGAGCTATCTAAAAGTAATCCTCGAGTCTCTACAAAGTTTATACCCACAAAACAAATTTGTGTTTTTAATAGGGAAAGTGGTAGTACAGCTGGGTATCAAGTAGGGATGTGCACCGGCGACTTTTGAGGTCTCGTGTTTTGTGTTTTGGATCCGAACTTTCTCGATGTTTTGGGTTCGGATTTGTTTCGCAAAACACCTGCCGAAAGGTTTTGGTTCGGATTTAAGGTTTTGGATTCGGATTTTTTTTGAAAAAAGCATAAAAATTTAAAAAATCAAGTTTTTGGGCTTATTTTCACTCCTACGCTATTATTGACCTCAATAACATTCAATAACAAGCATTTCCACTAATTTACCATGTATTCTGAACACCTCACAATATAGTTATTAGTCCAAAACGTTGCAACGAGGTATCTTTCTGGACTGCGTAGTGGAGTGGTCCCCACAATATAAATTAAAAACCCGGAACTTGTATGATTCGCACCAATAATGTACCTGGACTGCGTAGAGGAGTGGGTCACCACAATATATATAACAAGAAAACCATCAACTGGTCTTAATCGCACCAATAATGTACCTGGACTGCGTAGAGGAGTGGGTCACCACAATATATATAATAAGAAAACCATTAACTGGTATGAATCGCACCGAATAATGTACCTGGACTGCGTAGAGGAGTGGGTCACCACAATATAAATTAAAAACCCTGAACTTGTATGATTCGCACCGAATAATGTACCTGGACTGCGTAGAGGAGTGGGTCACAACAATATAAATTAAAAACCCTGAACTTGTATGATTCGCACCAATAATGTACCTGGACTGCGTAGAGGAGGGGGTCACCACAATATATATATAATAAGAAAACCATCAACTGGTATGAATCGCACCGAATAATGTACCTGGACTGCGTAGAGGAGTGGGTCACCACAATATAAATTAAAAACCCTGAACTTGTATGATTCGCACCAATAATGTACCTGGACTGCGTAGAGGAGTGGGTCACCACAATATAAATTAAAAACCCTGAACTTGTATGATTCGCACCAATAATGTACCTGGACTGCGTAGAGGAGTGGGTCACCACAATATATATAATAAGAAAACCATCAACTGGTATGAATCGCACCGAATAATGTACCTGGACTGCGTAGAGGAGTGGGTCACCACAATATAAATTAAAAACCCTGAACTTGTATGATTCGCACCAATAATGTACCTGGACTGCGTAGAGGAGTGGGTCACCACAATATATATAATAAGAAAACCATTAACTGGTATGAATCGCACCGAATAATGTACCTGGACTGCGTAGAGGAGTGGGTCACCACAATATAAATTAAAAACCCTGAACTTGTATGATTCGCACCAATAATGTACCTGGACTGCGTAGAGGAGTGGGTCACAACAATATAAATTAAAAACCCTGAACTTGTATGATTCGCACCAATAATGTACCTGGACTGCGTAGAGGAGGGGGTCACCACAATATATATATATAATAAGAAAACCATCAACTGGTATGAATCGCACCGAATAATGTACCTGGACTGCGTAGAGGAGTGGGTCACCACAATATAAATTAAAAACCCTGAACTTGTATGATTCACACCAATAATGTACCTGGACTACGTAGAGGAGTGGGTCACCACAATATTATAAAAAAAAACCTACACGGGTCTGAATTCCACCCAAAAAGTTTATGGACTGCGTAGTGTAGTGTTCCCCACAATATTATTTAAAAATTTTGCAGCAACAGTCAACGTTGTTTAATAGCTGATACACCTCTATCTGGACTGCATAGTGGAGTGGCCCCGGTACCCAATTTGGTACCGGGGCCACAATACCTCCTCCAACCATGGTACAGACCATTCGTCATTGAGATCCCATCAAGTATGTTAAAGACAGACAGGGTCGAAGTGTTATTGGTTGACTTTGTAAACCAAAAAACTGTCCCTGTTGCACATAGTCGTGCAATGAAGACTGACTTTTTCATTTAAAGGCACCATCTTTCAAGTGTAGTGTTTGTAAGTCATATTATACTTTTGGTAAAATTTGTTTATTTTGTTTCTCTTTATGGTAACTACTAATAGAATTAAAGTATTAAATAGAATTAAAGTATTAAATAGAGTGGTATAGAGTGGTAGTGTGGTATAGAGTAGTCCCCACAATATAATAATAAAACCCTCAACTGGTCTGAATTCCACCAAACAAGTATCTGGACTGCGTAGTGGGGTGGCCCCGGTACCCAATTTGATACCGGAGCCACAATAAAATAAATACACCCTCAACTGGTCTGAATTCCACCAAACAAGTATCTGGACTGCGTAGTGGGGTGGCCCCGGTACCCAATTTGATACCGGGGCCACAATAAAATAGATACACCCTCAACTGGTCTGAATTCCACCAAACAAGTATCTGGACTGCGTAGTGGGGGGGCCCCGGTACCCAATTTGATACCGGGGCCACAATACCTCCTCCAAGTTCCAAGTGTAGAGTTTATAACATCTTAACACTACACTAATTCTAGCACGTCAAAACCTCTTGTTTTAAATAATGACAGGGCATTTAACTTTTGATTTAATTTATTGAATTTGTTGGCATTTTCTTTTACTTTTTGAACATGGCAAACGACTGTTGAATGGTCACATAATACCCAAAAAATAGTTGCAAGATGGAATTGTCCTTGGGCCCTCCCACCCACCCTTATGTTGTTGAAATAGGACATGCACACTTTAACAAACCAATCATTTCAGCGACAGGGCCTACCAAACAACTGTGGCTGAAATGATTGGTTTGTTTGGGCCCCCACACCAATAAAACAATTCATCTCTCCCTGTACAAACTAAACAGGCTCTACTGAGGAAAGATGTCGTCCTCATCCTCAACCTCTGATTCCTCTCCCCCTACAGTGTGTACTTCTTCCTCCTCACACATTATCAATTCGTCCCCGCTGGACTTCACAACCACAGGTCCCTCTGTACTGTCTGGAGGGCAGTGCTGTACTTCATTGAGGAATTGATTATTCATTTTTATAAACATCATTTTTTCAACGTTGTGAGGAAGCAACCTCCTTCGCCGCTCACTGACCAGGTTCCCCGCTGCACTAAAAACTCTTTCCGAGTACACACTGGAGGGGGGACAACTCAGTTAAAACATAGAGCCAGTTTGTACAGGGGCTTCCAAACTGCCTTTTGGAGTTCTACCACGTCACTACCTCTAGTTAATTTAGATCGCAAGGCTTTTAAATATAAATACTTTGAAGATAAAAAAAAGCAGGCTGCACAGACTGTGGAGCTAGAAAGTGAAATTAAATGGACCACGTTACTTTGGGGGCTATCTATGCCCCCCCCCCCCCGCCCTACACTTGTAGTTGAATATAAATAAAGCAGCCTGCATAGACTGTAGAACTAGAAATTCAAATATACAAAGAAATGGACAAAGGCAGTTTGGTATCTGTCTGCATCAGATCCCCTCTCCACTAGGAGTAAAACAGAAAACTTTTCAGCCGTTATATAATCTAGAATATAAATAGAAATTGAGAAAGGCAATTTGGTATCTGTCTGCATCATAATCATCAACATCCTCCTCAGCGCCAGCTACATCAATATCCTCCTCCCGGTGTACAACATTCACACCTTCATTAGCCAAATCTGTAACTGGACTGTGGGTGATCCTTCCAGCATATGCAGAGGGCGTGCTGCAAATGCTGGATGGAGTCACCTCTTCCCGTACAGTGATGGGAAGGTCAGGGTTCACAACCAACAACACCCTTGGACTCGCCTTGGGGATTTGTGATGTCTTCTGTTTAGAAGGCAGAGTTCTTTGCTGTTTTGTTGTTGTTGCTGACAGCATAACTCTCTTAAATTTTTTGTAGTGGGGGGGAGGAGGAGGGCTTAGATCCTTGGGTGAAGCTGGACCACTAGTCATGAACACGGGCCAGGGCCTAAGCCGTTCCTTGCCACTACGTGTCGTAAATGGCATATTGCCAACTTTATATTTCTCCTCAGATGATTTTAAGTTTCTCTTTTTGCTATTTTTGGAGAACTTGGGCTTTTTGGATTTTACATGCCCTGTACTAGGAGATTGGGCATCGGGCTTCCCAGACGACATTGATGGCATTTCATCGTCTATGTCATGACTAGTGGCAGCAGCTTCAGCATTAGGACGAAGTGGGTCTTGATCTTTCCCTACTTTATCCTCCAAATTTTGGTTTTCCATTATATCTAGCACAAGAGAGCGTACCCCTAAGCCACACACACTCGGCAAAGCCTTTAAAAATTATATGCAGCACATGAGAGTAGCACTGGACTTATACTGCTGAATCAGAGAACTTTGTAATAGCAGTACCACTGGACTTATACACTGCTGAATCAGTGAACTTTGTAATAGCAGTACCACTGGACTTATACTGCTGAATTAGTGAACTTTGTAATAGCAGTACCACTGGACTTATACACTGCTGAATCAGTGAACTTTGTAATAGCAGTACCACTGGACTTATACACTGCTGAATCAGTGAACTTTGTAATAGCAGTACCACTGGACTTTTACTGCTGAATGTGTGAACTTGGTAATATTGCAGTACCAATGGGCTTATATACTGCTGGATTGGTTTTGCAAATTTGGTTATAATTATTTTTTTTTAAAAAAAATTATTTTAATTTTTTTTATAACTTTTTTTTTATTTTTTAAAAACTTGGAAATAATGGGGAAATAACTATGCCCTTAGAAGCACAGAGCACAGGACACAGCACCACTGGACTGAACAGGACACAGCACAGGACCCAGCAGCACTTCTGAACTCAGCAGGACAGAGCACAGGACACAGCACCACTGGACTGAGCACAGCACAGCACAGCACAGCACAGAACTTAACTGAACAGCACAGAACTTAACTGAACAGCACGAGATATAGCAGGACAGAGGACCACCTAACACACCCTCCCTCTACCCGGATCAATGCCTGAGTGAAGATGGCGGCGACTAGCGGGGAATTTATAGGATCAGAGTATCGCAAGATCCGACAACGGGATTATGAGTCAGAGCCTCAGTTTCAGATTTGAATTTGGCGCCAATACCCGGATCTGTCTCGGATCCGACTCGGATCGGCAACGTTCGGGTGGGCTCGGATTTCATAAATCCGAGTGCGCTCATCTCTAGTATCAAGCAGATTTATCTGGCTTAGATCTCACTGCACCACTACTTGATACACAAGACGTAAGATCCCCTGTCATTTACCCAGTGATACGCACACTGGAGTACACCCCAACACCAGTGGGAAATACTGTTGGTGCACCGGCACAAGACCAGAAGAGTGGATGGGATGTTATAGATTCCACTCCTGTCTTAGGGCTAAGCAACAATGGTAGCAAGGATTTGATCTCTTTGAATCAACCTTTTACAGGTAATTATATAAAGAGAACAAAAATCCTCTTGGAACTCAAAAAAGAATTTCCTCAATATGATAGCAGTTTAGACCCTTTTACCTCATGTGATATTTTTGAGGGCCATTGCACTCAACTTATTGTGGCCCCAGAAGATCGCATGGATCTCTTCAAGTTGTGGCTACCCACTTACCTTAGTCAAAGGTATGAGACCACTGGGCACTCAGCCCCAGGAATGGTCGTTACCATGACAAAAAGGAAAGAATAGCTGCTATTATGTTACTGACAACAGGGCATAGGAAAGTAACTCCCAATATCCTAAATAGTTTCAAACCTACAATACACCATGAACCTTTAGCTTTATATGGTCGGTTTGAAGCTATGTATAGGACTGTAACTAACGACCATATGACCCATATTCCACCAGGCATGATTCGCACATTTGTGGAAAAATTTCCATACACAAATGTCAATCTGAGAACAAATGCTCAAAGGGAAACTACACTTACAGGTGCAGCTAGAATTATTGAGGAAACTTTGAGATCCAAGAAATCTGTACATATTAGGTAACAGGGTATTTCTGGTGGTGTAACGCATGATCACCACCAGACCTATCCTGAAAATCGCCCTAAAGATGTTCAGCCTTCTGCTCCAATAGTAGAGGATGAAGATCAAGTGTGCTACAGGTGCAGACAGAAAGGACATAAGAGAAGAAACTGTCCTAAACAATCTATACAAATGGAAACACAAATGGTTTCCAAAAGAGATATAATAATTCAAAAGAACAAAAGGTCCGTCAGTTGCACAACCACGGAAGTGTGTAGCAGCTGTAAATGTGCAAGCAGAAAACGGTCTGCTTCACAGGTAACATCACAAAATAAAGAGGATTCTGTTACGAGCCACGGCGGGCTTGTAACAGAGACCGTCACTTCCTGTTTTCGTCCCGGCCATTGCCTAGGTAACCCTGTCCATGTTACCTGCTTCGGACCCAGACCACGCTAGACATTATACCCCGCTACTCTGCGCTACGGTATGTTCATACACCTGTACTACTCTGATTGATCTACGAGGAGCATACAACCTTATACGTATTAGGGACGTGGACAAATGGAAGACCGCATTCAACACCCACTCTGGTCACTATAAGTACCTGGTCATGCCTTTAGGTTTATGCAACACACCTGCTGTCTTCCAGAATCGAATTAACAATGTTCTACGTGAGTTCTTAGGACGCTTTGTTGTGGTATACCTGGATGACATCCTGATCTATTCTTCATCCGTGGACCAACACCTCCTTCACGTGAAACAGGTCCTTTCTAAACTTCGGCAGCATCAACTCTTTGCCAAGCTAGAAAAGTGTGATTTCGAGGTCCAAAAGGTCTCATTTCTAGGATATATTATCTCCCCGGATGGGTTCTTTATGGATCCCAGCAAGGTCCAAGCAGTCTTAGATTGGGTACGCCCAACCAATTTGAAGGCCGTTCAAAGATTCCTGGGCTTTGCAAATTATTACAGAGGTTTATTCATTCCTTCTCAGACCTGGTAGCTCCTCTTACTGCCCTAACCCATAAAGGGGCTGATGGCGCTAATTGGACCTCTGATAATATAGCCTCCTTTGAAGCCCTGAAGTCTGTCTTTGACTCTGCTTCAGTCTTAAGACACCCCAATCCTGACTTACCTTTTGTCATCGAAGTGGATGCCTCTGATAGAGGTGCTAAAGCTGTCCTGTCCCAGAAGGACCCTCGGAATCATAAATTGCACCCATGTGCTTACTTCTCACGAAAATTCTCAGCTGCTGTAAGAAATTATGATGTGGGCAATCAAGAACTTTTAGCTAAAAAATGGGCGTTCGAAGAATGGCGACACTGGCTGGAGGGTACTGTTCATGTTATCTCCGTGCTCACAGATCACATAAATTTGTTATTTATTGAATCAGCCAAATGTCTAAATTCCAGAAAGGCACGCTGGGCCTTGTTTTTTACCTGCTTCAAGTTTATTACTACTTACAGACCTGGTTCCAAGAATGTTAAAGCGGATGCACTCTCCTGCAGCTTTGATTCCTCTCATGCTCCACCCGCTGTTCCGCTCTCTATTGTTCCTTCATCCTCAATTCATATGGGATTGACCCAGGATATGGGTGCTGCTCTCCACCATTTCAAAAGAATCGCCCCTCCTGAGACTCCTTCGGGTAAATTGTTTGCACCAGTCCATCTCAGGAAGTCTGTACTATCTGAAGCTCATGAAAACAAAATTGCCGGACATCCTGGAATTTTCAAAACCACTGAAGTCCTCCAGCGCACAGTTTGGTGGCCCTCTTTGACCGATGATGTTAAAGAGTTTGTGCTCTCTTGTCGAGATTGTGCTAGAATCAAGTCTTCCAGAAGCTCTCCATCGGGTCATCTTATGTCTTTGTCCCCTCCAAGTAAACCTTGGTCACATGTGTCAATGGATTTCATTGTGGATTTACCCTGGTCATCCAGTCACAATACAATCTGGGTGGTGGTAGACCGATTTAGCAAGATGGCCTACTTCATCGCTTTGGCAGGTCTACCCAATGCTCAAACTCTGGCATCATTATTTATTCGCTATATCTTCCGTCTCCGCGATCTGCCTGAAGATATTGTTTCTAGCCGTGGGTCTCAGATCATCGCTCAGTTTTGGAGGTCTTTCTGCACCCACCTTGGCATCAACATCAGTTTGTCTTCTGCCTATCATCCACAGTCAAACGGACAAACAGAAATAGTCAATCAGTCATTGGAACAATTACTCCGATTATATATTTCCAAATTTCACAACAATTGGTCTTCTTTACGTGGGCCAAATTTGCCTATAATATCTCTTTCCATTGTTCCACCCGCACATCTCCATTCTTTTGCAACTATGGCCTTCATCCTAATTCTCTTTCCTCAATCAACCCTTCTGGTTCTCCTGGGGTACGCCAAACAGCCTCTCGTCTCAGAATTATTTGAATGAAGGTCCATTCCGCCCTGCTTCAGGCCTCTTTTCGGTCATTTTTTTTGCAAATCGTCATTGTAGGAACTGTTCCCTTAAAGTGGGAGGTAAAGTCTGACTGTCCACTCGTAATATTAGGCTCAAACAACCCTGCAAGAAATTGGGACCTAGGTTCATTGGACCCTTTTCTATTGTAAAAAAAAGTTAATTCTGTTGCCTTCAGGCTGAAGATTCCATCTTCATTGAGAATCCCGAATACATTCCATTGTTCCCTTCTGAAACCTGTTGTCTCGTACACCAAGTTTGAAACTCATGAACCATCTAAACCTCGACCAGTCAATGTGCATGGTTCTCATGAGTTTATTTTGGAGAAGATTCTTGACTCTAAAAAAGTCCAGGGGCAAACCCACTTCCTGGTGTATTGGAAGGGCTACGTCCCAGAAGTACACTCTTGGATTCCTCAGAAGCGCCTGCACGCTGACAAACTCCTTAAGGAATTCTTTAAACAGTTCCCTGAAAAACCTGTATATTGGGGTTCCTTGACCCCACCTTAAGGGGGGGTACTGTTACGAGCCGCGGCGGTGCAGAGTCGCCGTGACCTTCTACTCACCTGCGTCCCGTCTCCATGACGACCGGGACGTTACTTCCTGCTTTAGTCCCGGCCGTTGCCTAGGAATGGTCGGGACGCTGTGTAGCTAGCACTGCGTCCCGGCATTAGGTGCAGTCGGGCGCGTTCGCAATTCTATTAAATATTTATTAAGCAGCCCCTGTGGTTGATTACACTGATGGGTGTCCCCTGCTACCATTGGCCAGTGTCTGCATATTAGGCAAGGAGGGCTTAGCCTCGCTGCCGGTTATAATTCTCAGTTACTGTGTGCTTGCCTGCTCCTGTGCCTTTGAACCTGTTACTGTTGGATTTTCCGTGTATGACCCTTGGCTTTGTTTACTGGACTGGATTCTTGTCTGTTGCCCTGACCTTTTGCTTCAGTTCTGGATTCTCCTTGTCTTCTGCCAGCCCTGACATCTTGCCTGACCCGGACCAGGTTACCTGCTTCGGACCCAGACCACGGCTTATTCCCTGACCACGCTAGACGCTATACCCACTACTCTGCGCTACAGTACGTTCATACACCTGTACTACTCTGAATATAAGATCTGGGGCCATCCGAGTACCAGTGAGCATAATGAGCTCTACGGGAAAGGCAGCTGCTATAGGTGAAGATGTCTCCATGGTTTATGATAAGACTGTTAACCATATTAGGTTCAGTCTTTGCAGTAGAAGTTCCAATAGAAAATCTGGTGCAGATAGACTGAAGGTCAGGGGTCCCAAAGGATCTAGTTCCGCTATGTAGCCTTGTAATGGATCCTTTTGGGAGACCCTGCATCATGGCTAAAATAAAAAATGTTGTCGAAGTCATATAATTGGATGAACGAAAGTATATTGGTTAATATTGTTTTACCGCGCGATTGCGATCAGTACGCCATGTAACAAGTGGCATGGCGCGATTGCACGATAAAATACGCACGCATACACTCGCACTCTCACATTCATTTATTTCTATATTTCATATTTATAAGGGTTCCATTCCACAGTGATTTATGAGCAGATGGTATTTAGTTTATAGTTATATATATATATTATATGTACACTTTAGTGATATTTAAGGTTCAGGTTGCAGGAACTATGTCATGTTTAGTATCATTTTAATCCCCTATTCATCAGCAGCTGTTCGGTTCGGTTCAGATCGCACAATGCATACTCTAGTTAGCAATGTTAGAGAATAAATGTTTAAAGTGATAGACTGTAAAATGCTAATAGACTAGTTGAAACTGGATTCTTGGTGGGAAAGTCGGAGCACATCCCCTGGATGACCCCCATCTTTGGATATTTTGGTTTGAACTGGCCTATGACCTGCAGCACACTGGACCTTCCTGAAACCTGGACCAATAGAAACAAGCCAAATCTTTTGCATTGTTTTCTCTGTAACACTGAGTGTATATAATATAGTATCATTTTAATCCCCTATTCATCAGCAGTTGTCCGATTCATTCGCTGAAGAGGTCGCACATTGCATACTCAAGTTAGCGATGTTAGGGAATTAATGTTTAAAGTGATACTGACTGTATAATGCAAATAGACTAGCTTAAACTGATTTCTGGGCAGGAGAATCATCTGAAGCGCAGACCCCCACCCTTGGAAGGTGTTGTTTGAACTGGCCTATGATCTGCATTACACTGGACCTCCTGAAGGCTGGGCCTATAGAAGCAAGCCACGTCATCTGTATTGTTTTCTCTGTAGCACTGAGTGTATATATACACAAGCTCCCTGGGACCAACTAACCCAGTCATCTCTGACCACAGTCTTCCGGAGTGAAGTATTGTAGCTGGTACCAGCGGAGTGCAGCTAGGCGGATGCGGCGGTATGTATGTATCTTTGGTATCGGCTGTACTGTATTATAATTATGTATTGAACTGCTAAAACTTTTGTATCTGCTAAATAAATTGTTTGTGCTTTGGAAACACAGGAAATCGCTTATACAATGATTATTGGAAACCGATAAAATTACTTTAATAATTTGGGGGCTCGCGGCGGAAGTTAAGCTGCCGGACGATACGCAAAGCATACAGATTTCGGTTCCTCAACAAAGGGTGGAGAACGCAATGTGTTTAAAACCTGTTCATCATTCTGTGTTGTGAAACCGAATGTCCATTTTTGCATAATCTAAGGAGCGCTAACTTGAATCTAGGAAAACTGTTGTTCTTTGTATTGTCGTTTTGCATTTTAAATGTATTGCATTGCATAGCGTATGTGTACTTCCTGCATTGCGTATGTGCACTTCCGGTATTATTTGCCACGTGTTTAAACAGTCGTCCTGATAGTCTGTTATATTTGTACAGTATTATCACTTGCTAAAGCCTCTGAAAAGATATTATTGTTGGTTGGGAAGTTTATTTTCTGCGCAGAAAAGGTGTATATTGTGTGATTTTTTGACTTGGATACACTAAGGTTTGATTTATTGTTGAATAGAGTGTCAGTTGCTGTCTGACAGGCAGGTTGCCTAACTGGTAAACGGTATACGGGGCAGGTATATCGGTGGTGAAAACAAAGGAAGTTTTCGCGAGCACGCCCAATAGTAATCGCAGCTTTTACTGATAACTAGTATCTTTAAGCGGTGCAATTTGACCGCACGGTAAGGCCGTGATTGTGACTTGGGAGAGCAGCTGGAGGAATTATGTTGGCAAGGCTGGTTGATTTATTCAGCTATGTGCTACCAGTGATAATAAATTCAACAGAATTGTGGAAGGGACAGAGTACTGCGGTATTTCTGTGGTCCACGTGGGTAGTTCTGTGATAGGGGTCCTCGTTTGGTACGAGAGGAAGCGAGTGGATGCGGCTTGAGCAAATACGTCCATGGCCATTAAAGATCTCTAGCGGTAGATTGCTTGTGGCAAAGCGTTGAAAGTATTTGCTGGAAAAGACAGGGTATTGCGGTATGCCTGTAGTCCGCATAGATATTGGTATTGTTCAACATGGGTGCTAAGCAGACGCTAGAGATGGTCGTTGTTCTGCCTGAGGAAGGGCCTATTGGTTTGTCTAGGTTTCCTGTGTTAAAAAGGTATGGTGCATACGCAACATCGTATTGCGACACATGCGTCAAGATGACCAAGGATTGTGTGAGGCCTTTTTCAAAAATCAGTAATTTGCATTCAGAGGTGGTGAATAATGTTAGCGATAAAGTACGGTTGATTGAATCAACAAAATCAAGTATTGAATCTGGTGACTGTTTAAAAATGTGGCAACAGGAAGGGAACAACACGTGGCAGGGTACATGCGTACCGGAAATAAGAGTTCCAGAAGTGCGCATTGCAAAGCATGGAGAACTGAGCGCAAGTGGCCCCCGACAAATGCAGTCGGGGTGGTAAGTACAGCCTGTTAGGAACTCCCAAGTCAGTACAGTGAAACTCGGGAACTACTCAGAAGGCCAGGTGTTCGCTGGAGCCCCTAGTGGTGGGGACAGACTGGGCTGCGGGCCGACCGAGGGTCGAGTAGCGTATACTGACTTAAAGGAGTTTACCAGGAGTGATTGGTGGACGGTATATAAGAGAAATCCAAGGTCAAAAGGTCACAGGCACAGATGCAATATCCAAGGGCAAGCGAAGGGTCAAACTCACAGGCAAAGAAGCAAAATCCGAATTCCAGGCAAAAGGTCAAAGGTCAGAAGAGAAGGTTCACAGGTCCAATAACAAGCAGGGGTCAAAACACGGGTAGTCAAATCCAAGGTAGCAGGAACCAAAATGGATAGCACAAGCAGGCAGCAGAACTGAGGACAGAACGCTATAACCGGCAATGAGGCAGCAGACCTCATTGCCTTAAATACCAATACAGACCAATCAGTAGTTGGATACACTGCTGCAGGCTAATTACTCATACAGAGCAGGGCCAATCAGAGCCTAGCTCTGACATCACATGGGCAGGTTCAATCCTGCCACATTAATCAGCCCATCGGCTTGTGGGCGCTTCTGCGCATGCACCCGGCTGTTCCCAGCTGCCGGGACGCAGCGCCCCTGTAAATAGCGTCCGACCGTTGCCCTGGCAACAGTCGGGTCAACGCAGGAAGTGACGTCCCGGTTGCCATAGCGACGACCGGGACGCCTGCAGAAAATAGGTGAGAGTCGCGGCGGTGCCCGCGGCCGCCGCGACTGCTAACAGTACCCCCCCTTGAGGAGGGGTCAAGGAACCCCGACATCCAGGTTTCGTGGGAAACTTATTAAAAAACTCTTTAATGAGCCTTTCAGCATGGAGACGCCTCTGTGGCATCCGACATCTCTGTTCTGGGCCGTAACCCTTCCAGTGGACTAGGAATTGAACTTGGCCTTGAACCCTCCTAGAATCGAGGATCCTTTCGACGATGTATTCCTGGTCTCCGTTCACAATCAAAGGCCGGGGCCTGTTAGAGGAAGGCTGACTGAATTTGCTGGGAGCCGCAGCTTTCTTTAGAAGAAAACAATGGAATGTTGAAGGTATTTTTAAGGAAGGTGGTAGTCTCAGCCTGAACGCCACTGGATTTATCTTTTTCTCGATTGAAAATGGTCCAATGTATCGGGGCCCCAGCTTCCTGCAAGGTTGCCGTAACCTGATGTTGCGTGTGGACAACCAAACCCGATCCCCCACTTTCAATGAACATGGCGCACGATGGCGGTCCGCGAAAACCTTGGATTTTTGGGAGGCTAGACCTAATGCAGAGTGCACCTTTTTCCAGACACCCCTCATCCTGGCAGTAAAAGCAGGTGTTCCGGAATCCCCACAGGAGACAGCAGTAGAGAACGAGTTGGATTTCGGATGGAACCCGAAGTTGCAGAAGAACGGGGATGTGTGTATAGTGGAATGGCAAGAATTATTATACGCGAATTCCGCCCAGGGTAAGAGAGAGGACCAGTTATCATGGAATTTAGACACATACATGCGTAAGAACTGTTCCAAGGCCTGATTGGTTCTTTCTGTCTGACCATTCGACTGAGGGTGATATGCCGAGGACAGACTGATAGTGATCCCAACGGATTTACAAAAAGATCTCCAAAAGTGTGCAATAAACTGGGATCCTCGGTCCGATACAATGTCTTCGGGAAGCCCATGGAGACGAAAGATATGTGTGAGAAACAAGGTGGCCAAGGTCCTGGCATCCGGTAATTTGGGTAAGGAAATAAAATGTGCCATCTTACTGAATCGGTCCACCACTACCCAAATGGTGTTATGACCTGTAGATACTGGCAGGTCAACAATAAAATCCATCGAAAGATGAGTCCAAGGCCAGGTTGGAGCAGGTAAGGGTAACAGTAGACCAGAAGGACGAGTTCTAGCAGATTTATTTCTGGCACATTCAGGACAGGCACGGACATAAGTCTCTACGTCATCTGATAAGGTAGGCCACCAAAGCCAGCGAGAAAGAATTTCGATAGTCCTACGGATTCCTAGATGACCAGCAGAGCGGTTATTGTGACCTTCTATGAGAACGGATTTCCTAAGGTGCACCGGAACAAATAATTTGTTGGCCGGTGTCTGCACCGGAGCGATTTTCTGGAAGTGATGGATAGTGGCTCCTAAATCCTGGGTGAGTCCGAGATGAATCGTGGTTGAAGGAATAATAGGCAACGGGTCAGGTGACTGAGGATGATCTGCCAAAAAACTTCGGGACAACGAATCGGCTTTAGAAATTTTGGAACCTGGACGAAATGTGATGATGAACCTAAATCTGGTAAAGAATAGGGCCCAGCGAGCCTGCCTGGGATTCAGAGTTTTTGCGGTATGAATATATTGGAGGTTTTTATGGTCTGTGAAGATGGTAATGGTTTGTGCAGCTCCCTCCAACCAATGTCGCCATTCCTCCAATGCCAACTTAATGGCCAATAATTCACGGTTTCCAACGTCATAATTACATTCCGCTGGCAAAAACTTTCTCAAGAAAAATGCACAAGGATGCAACTTTTTACTCCGTGGGTCTTTCTGAGAGAGAATGGCACCAGCACCGACATCCGAAGCGTCCACCTCCACAATGAACGGAAGTCCTGGATCAGGGTGTCTAAGGACTGGAGCGGAAATGAAGGCAGCTTTGAGAGCTGAGAAACTTGCCAGTGCTTCTGCGGACCACTCCGCTGGGTTAGCTCCTTTTCGAGTGAGGGCAGTGATAGGAGCCACTAACGAGGAGAATGAGCCAATAAACCTTCGGTAATAATTGGCGAAGCCAAGGAATCTTTGGATCGCCTTCAAGTTAGTAGGTAGGACCCAATCTTGAATTGCCTGCACCTTGGCGGGATCCATAGCGAATCCTGATGAGAAAATGATATAACCCAGGAATGCCACTGTGGACACCTCAAAATCGCATTTCTCCCGTTTTGCGTACAGATGATGCTATCGTAATCTCGATAAAACCTGGCGGACGTGTTGACGATGCTGAGATAAGGATTCGGAATAAATTAAGATGTCATCCAAATAAACAACAACTGTTTTTCCCAAGAACTCACGTAATACATCGTTAATCAGGTCCTGAAAGACTGCCGGAGCGTTGCACAAACCGAATGGCATTACGAGATATTCGTAATGTCCCGAGTGGGTATTAAAGGCAGTCTTCCACTCATCCCCTTTCTTGATTCGGATAAGATTATAGGCCCCTCGGAGGTCAATCTTAGAGAATACAGTAGCTGTTTTTAATTGATCGAACAGAACAGAGATCAAGGGTAACGGATACATGTTCTTAATTGTGATGCTATTTAGTCCACGGAAATCGATGCAAGGCCTCAGGCTGCCATCTTTTTTAGAAACGAAAAAACAACCTGCGCCTACCGGAGACTTAGAAGGGCGGATGAACCCTTTCTCCAGGTTTTCTTTTACGTATAATTCCATGGCCTGTGTTTCAGGAAGGGATAGAGAATATAAATGTCCTTTGGGCAACTTAGAACCGGGTACCAATTCAATTGCGCAATCGTATTCCCGGTGTGGTGGAAGTGAATCAGCTTTCTTCTTGCAAAAGACATCACTGAAGTCCTGGTAGGGTACCGGCAACAATTCTGGACTAGGCTGTATAATTCTAAGAGGCAAGGTCAAGCAGGACGTAGAGCACCCGGGACTCCAATGGACAATCTCCCCTGTTTTCCAATCAATAAGGGGGTTATGACTGCGAAGCCAGGGATACCCCAATATCAAAGGAGCAGAGGGACAAGAGATAAGATAGAAGGAGAGCTCCTCCGTATGGAGGACTCCCACAGACAACCGAACCATTGGAGTCCTGGCGAGAATCATTCCCCCAGCAAGGGGTTACCATCCAAACCACATGTGGTGATGCTTGATCCTAAACTGATATGTGGAATATCAAGTGTCTGAGCCAAATGTATATCCAGAAAATTACCAGCCGCACCACTGTCAAGAAAAGCTTTCAGGTCCATGGATCTCTCACGGAAAGTTAGACGTCCAGGGACTAATAAAGAATTGTCTGAAGAGGTAATCTGAAGACCCAAGCGCACCTCTTCACCTGCACTTAGGCTTTGGAGTTTCCCGGCTTGCTGGGACATGAACGGACTAAGTGGCCTGGTTGACCACAATACATACACAAGCCTAGTGAGCGTCTTCTGGAGCGTTCCTCTGGAGGCAAACGATAAGCGCCTAACTGCATGGGTTCAGAGGAATCAGGCAAAGTATTATCAAGTTTAGCAAAAACGTCCATAGGAGCAGAGGACTCCCGTTCGGCCTTCCTCTCTCTGATCCGCCGATCAATTTTTATAACGAGTTGCATCAAATTCTCCAACGTGTCGGATATCGGATACTGGACCAAAGAATCCTTTATCTGCTCAGTGAGTCCTAAGCAAAATTGACTTCGCAATGCTGGATCGTTCCAGGTGCTATCAGTGGACCATCGTCTAAATTCCGCACAGTACTCTTCCGCTGAGCGACGTCCTTGCCTCAGCGTACGGAGATGAGACTCAGCTGAGGCTACCCTATCCGGGTCATCATACAATAGCCCCAGGGCTTGAAAAAAGGCATCCACTGACTGTAAGGTTGGACTTGTGGAAGGCAAAGAGAAGGCCCAAGACTGAGGGTCGCCCTGGAGTAAAGAGATGATGATCCCTACCCTCTGTTGTTCGGAACCAGAGGAACGTGCTTTCAGACGAAAGTACAACTTGCAGCTCTCTTTGAAATTACGGAAGGCTGGCCTGCTTCCAGAGAATCGGTCAGGCAAATTCATCCTAGGCTCCGGTGTGTCACCAGCGGGAACTTGCTGGAGCTGCCGGCCTCTGGAGGCCCCTTCTTGGACTGCCAGGCGCTGGGATAAATTCTGCACCACTTGGGAAACCGCCTGTATCTGGTTGGCCAGAATCTGGGCTGGGGACAGATTCGACTCCTCTCCGTCCATGGCCGGTTATAATGTTAGGAACTCCCAAGTCAGTACAGTGAAACTCGGGAACTACTCAGAAGGCCAGGTGTTCGCTGGAGCCCCTAGTGGTGGGGACAGACTGGGCTGCGGGCCGACCGAGGGTCAAGTAGCGTATACTGACTTAAAGGAGTTTCCCAGGAGTGATTGGTGGACGGTATATAAGAGAAATCCAAGGTCAAAAGGTCACAGGCACAGATGCAATATCCAAGGGCAAGCGAAGGGTCAAACTCACAGGCAAAGAAGCAAAATCCGAATTCCAGGCAAAAGGTCAAGGTCAGAAGAGAAGGTTCACAGGTCCAATAACAAGCAGGGGTCAAAACACGGGTAGTCAAATCCAAGGTAGCAGGAACCAAAATGGATAGCACAAGCAGGCAGCAGAACTGAGGACAGAACGCTATAACCGGCAATAAGGCAGCAGACCTCATTGCCTTAAATACCAATACAGACCAATCAGTAGTTGGATACACTGCTGCAGGCTAATTACTCATACAGAGCAGGGCCAATCAGAGCCTAGCTCTGACATCACATGGGCAGGTTCAATCCTGCCACATTAATCAGCCCACAGGCTTGTGGGCGCTTCTGCGCATGCGCCCGGCTGTTCCCAGCTGCTGGGACCAGCGCCCCTGTAAATAGCGTCCAACGTCCCGGTTGCCATAGCGACGACCGGGACGCCTGCAGAAAATAGGCGAGAGTCGCGGAGGTGCTCGCGGCCGCCGCGACTGCTAACACAGCCAATACCAAAAATGTAAAACTGTAACCAGTAACTTGTATGTTGTATTAATTCATTCTAAGAGTAATGTTTCAGAAGAAGGAAATTAACCCACCGTTATTTCGGCCATTGCTGGTAACGTGAAAGGGGCACCACACGGACAAGGAAAATGAACGGTCCCACTAGCAGGGGCAGCGGCTGAAATTGGTGAGAATAATATAGAAATGAATAGAAAGCGGGACATCCCTTATACTGCAACAGCAATTCCAGCAACTAGTTCAGAATATAGTGATTTGGTAAGTTTACATCCTGTCCGCACAACAGCAGGTCCCAATGGGAAGATGGACAAAGATGGTGAAGTTGCCATAAAACATGTAGCAAATCATGATCCATGGACTAGATCTAAAATGTTCTCAATTATGTCTGATTTCCCTGATCCTAGAAAAGTTTTGGCCAAGTGTCAGAAGTTTATTAGATATTATGGTAATGTGTATGAGCCAACTAATAACAATTGGCGAGTAATGTTGAAGGCCTGTCTTCCTCTCGACACTGATATGCAAAAGTTTATTAAGGATTGTATGTTGGAGGAGGATAGATCCTCAACAGAGGGTGATAACCATGAAAATATTAAATGCATCATTTCTCAGTTGGCCTTATACTTTCCGGTGGCAGTGGACTGGAGAATGTTTTTTTACAATCAAACAAAAGGATAGTGAAAATGCAGCAGACTATTTTTCCAGGGCTCTAATAGCGATGGCCAAATACACTGGGGTATCAGACATAAAAGTTGATGTACACTACAGGGAGGTTGCTGTTTCAGTCTTAATGGGTGGCCTCAGGGAAAATTTGAAAAGCAGGGTGCAAACTTCTTTACCAAACTGGAGAGGAATCACTGTAAATGTTCTCAGGGAGTCAGCTATAGGACACGATAGAAAAATAAATAAACAGAAAGAGACACTAAGTGATAGGGTAATGATGGTAAGTATCCCAGCACTAGAGGGACTGCACACACGACCACAGTATAATAACACCTGGTTTAAGGAAAAGAAACAACCTGAGTTGAAGAAGTGTTTTAGATGCACTAAAACAGGACACCAAGCAAGGGACTGTACAATGACAAGAGCGGAAGCAAAGAGACTTGGGCCACCTAAGGGGAAATCACATAGACACCCACAGAGATGGGCAACACAAGTCTCAGAGGTTTCTCAACAGTTGCCTGCACACCTTATAGCAGCAAATGTTTTGAGGGAGAATTATAGTCAACTCTAGAAGTCAGGTCATACCTGTAGTCCTACAACCAATCGGGGTAAATGTGAATTTGTGGTAAGTATCAGTGTGCAGGTTTAGAAAGAAACTGATTTAAAAGTATACTTTGCTGTTATTGCTTGTTTGTTGTATGTTGTCGTATGTTTGCTTTCCTGATCGCTGGCCGATGGTAAGGAATAAAAATGTTTGTTTCCTTTGTTGTTAAAAATAACTATCTTTTCTTTTTTTTTCATAGATAAGGATAAACAACAGAAATATAGGCTTAGTGATTAAAGGGTGGGATGCAGTGGCTCATGATAATTTGTTTCGCAGAGAGTAATTGTTCAAAAATAAAGTGTCTAAATGTCGTTTTATGTACTTCAGATGAAAACACGTGAGATACTAAGTATGAGCCACTAAGAGTTCATTTTTCACTTCTCTTTTATAAGCTAGGAAGTCTGTCACAAAGTTGTATAGTTATGGGGATACAGAGTTCCATATGAGCGAACGACGGACGACACAGGATTGCACGCTTGATGTAAGACCCCCTAGTTAAGTATGGGGAGGGGTCACAGTTTAGCGAATAGCTAAGGGGATTAGTGGATTAAATACAGCCATTTTCCCATAGTGTCCAATCCAGCTGTCATGTTTGCTGTAAAATCTCCCTTTCTGTTTGTCTTCAAATCCTTGTATTCCAATTCTTGTATTCTTATTATTCCTTGCTCTCCTATTTCTCATTCTTTATATCTCTGTTAGTATCTCTCTCTTTTCTGTATAGAGATAAAAAAAAAAAGTAGACACGGTCTCATTCATGGGGCTAAGACGTTTGTGACATAAGACGGACTCAGGGATACACACACTAGATTGACATAAGTCACAAAAGCAGCTAGGGGTTTGTTTTTAAGTTTATAGAAGTTGCTGATTTTAAGCAGAAAGGTTTTTGTTATGGAAAAATGATTCATGTTTTATAGATTGCATATCTTTTGTTTTGTCTCCTGTGTAAAGTGTGCCTTTATATATATGCACAAAGGGTGGGGACAGGAGATCGCTGGAGGTTAGACATACAGATATGCATCTCTGTGTAGACAATTGGAGTAGGAATTTTTCCACAAGACATGACATAATGTGAAACCCTAGAAAATTTAAAAATTTCATGTTTTACATTTTTTTCACTGTTAGACATGTACTGGATACTGTTATATTTGAAGAAAGTGTTATAGAGATAGACCCCTTTGCCTTTCTCACTTAGCCAAGTAGCTGAACGTGTGGGATTGAAAATGGCATGTGTCACTCACCGGACTGTGAGTGCCATTTCCCGTGTGTTCAGGAACCGTGGCTGTCCGC
The DNA here is from genome assembly GCF_038048845.1 of Mixophyes fleayi. Classification (NCBI taxonomy): domain Eukaryota; kingdom Metazoa; phylum Chordata; class Amphibia; order Anura; family Limnodynastidae; genus Mixophyes; species Mixophyes fleayi. The sequence goes on along the minus strand of NC_134404.1, from coordinate 251,255,759 downwards.
CATCCTGAGGGTCTGCGCATGTGCAGCCCTTATCGAACCTTCAGTACCTGTTGCTTTTAATTGATTGGATGATCAGGCAACCCTCCCTTTTTAAACCACCTGTGATCATTACCTGGTTGCCTGATCTTGGAGTCTCATTCCCCATGAGCCTCTGAAGGTGTTCCTGTGTTCCTCGTGTATTCAGTTTCTGCTGATTCCTGTTTACTGCTATAGTGGTTTCCAGACCACTTCAACTCTCCTGTGTTCATCGTGCCTGCACCCAGCTGATTCCTATCTGCTATTACTACCGGACTCCTGTTCGTTTCAACTCTCCTGTGTTCATCGTGCCTGCACTCAGCTGATTTCTATCCGCTGCCTCCGTTACTACTACAGAGTTCCAGACCGCCTCTACTCTCCCGTGTTCAGCGTGCCTTCTCTCCGCTGCTTCCACCACTACTACTGGATACCAGACAGCCTCAACTCTCCCGTGTTCTTCATGTTGCCAGTTCCACTTACTACTGCTTCCTGAGTATTGCTTCGTGGATTCTGGATTACCTGCCGTGCGCTGCACCAACCTGATTACCGCTTCCACCCTCCAGTGGTCTCTCCTCCTGCCGACCTTCAGCCGTTCAGGTATCCCTGCACGTCTCTCTGACAGCCTGCTCTCCTGAACCGCTGTATGCATACTTTCCATTGACTTTGCTTTTGTATTGCATATCCATCTGGACTGAGTTGTGTTCTCCTCCGGAGCCTCCTATCCACTGAAGCTATTGTTACCATTGACTTTGTTTCCTATTGCCTGGATAGCTATTGTGACTTTGTATACTTCAAGCTGTGCTTGTCAGTTATCGTTGTATTGTGGATATTATCGTGGGATCCAGTTCTGTGTGCCCCGTGTATACTCTGCTTTACATTTATCTCCTCGTGCCCCTCCTCACATATATATAGCAATGGTACAACTTGCTGACGCAGACCACTAACTCCTGTTCCCTGTGACACCAGTTTTCAAGTATCCTCTCACATAAGCAGTGGTACAACTTGCTATACGCAGACCACTGACTTCCCCGTTACCTACTTTCACCTGGATTCCATTCCTTCACCATAGACAGTGGTACAACTTGCTATACGCAGACCACTGACTTACCTCACGTTTCCTTGTCCATCTGGTTCCTCGTGTACATTCATCTACTCATTACCAGTTGCTGCTAGTCATAGACTTTCCTCGAGCATTCTCTCACCATCTGCTGTTTCTCCTGTTCCGTTGTCACCCTGCTACCAGAGAACCATAGTACCAACTATATTACTCTGGTAAGTCCATCATCTGGTGATATCCTGGGCAAAGACTCCTAGTGCCCGTGACAGCATGTGAGTTGGCAGAGGGAAAATCAATTGATATACATTGGTCTTCAGCATTTTTCTAGTCTAGGGGGCGATTTTGAGGCGACTGAAGAACATTTTATAGCAATGCAAGCACATGAGTAGGACATTACATAGAGGACTTGATCCGTTTCGGCAGCTCTGTACTATCCAGCAGCCGCGGCGCTGTCAAAGAAGCGTCTGCAGCATTGCTGTATACAATACAACACCGCCGCGGATGCTTCTTTAACAGCACCGCGGCTGCTATATAGTACAGTGCAGCTATGTAGGGGCACTTCTTTAGCAGAGTGGAGGGGTTTCTGGAGACCCAGAAACCCCCCCTGTGTGCGCCCCTGGCTAGCAAAGTGTCACACATCGGGATCTTAGCCGCACCCGCTGTCATATCACGGCTACCTGGGTCCCTTAGGTCGTCTGCAGCATTCCCATCCTCTACACCTCCGTTTGTAAACAAACACATACTGTTTGTTCTTCTGCATGGGCGCTGCTATCTTGGATGCAGTCAGGTGATCTTTCCAGACCAACCAGATTCAATAGCTGTGATCACATGAACTGTACAGCCAATAGTTGTTTGTGACACACTAATTAAACCTGCTGCTGTGATCTGTTCATTGCCAGAACAACACACTTTTCTCCAGTGGATAGTTCTTGGCTCCAGTGTTCCTGTCAGCATTTCCAAGTTCTCTGTTCCTGCCAGCATTTCCAAGTGCTCTGTTTCTGCCAGCATTTTCAAGTGCTCTGTTCCTGTCAGCATTTCCAAGTGCTCTGTTCCTGTCAGCATTTCCAAGTGCTCTGTTCCTGCCAGCATTTCCAAGTGCTCTGTTCGTGCCAGCATTTCCAAGTGCTGTTTCTGCCAGCATTACCAAGTGCTCTGTTCCTGTCAGCATTACCAAGTGCTCTATTCCTGCCAGCATTACCAAGTGCTCTGTCCCTGTCAGCATTTCCAAGTGCTCTGTTTCTGCCAGCATTTCCAAGTGCTCTGTTTCTGCCAGCATTTCCAAGTGCTCTGTTTCTGCCAGCATTACCAACTGCTTTGTTCCTGCCAGCATTACCAAGTGCTCTGTTCCTGTCAGCATTACTAAGTGTTTTGTTCCTGTCAGCATTACCAAGTGCTCTGTTCCTGTCAGCATTACCAAGTGCTCTGTTCCTGTCAGCATTACCAAGTGCTCTGTTCCTGTCATCATTTCCAGACTGCTCATTCCCCTGCTATACTCTATATTCAGCAAGAACATGAGCAGGAAGATCATCCAGGCTGCTAGGTTCTGTTTCAGTCCTGCTCCAGCTAGTCCCAAGGGACCCGAATAGGATCAAGAAATACAGACGACCGTGACACAAAGTCCACACTTACACACACACGACTGTACATGGCTGTCACACCAGGGCGAACATGGTTGTCAAATAGACAGCAGGGTTTTATGTGGCAGCTGACAAATCTATGTTTTGTTTTTCGTTGTATTGTTTTAAACCGCACACACACACACGCACACGCACACACGTGTTAATATATGATTATTTGTGTTATCTGAAGAATTTTTCCAGGTAAAACAAATCCAGGTCATCCAATACCATCTTGCAGGATCCTCAAGTATGCACTGGTGTACCGATGAAATATATCTGGCTAAAGGTGTATTGAAAGGTTTCTAATGTATTAATGTGTCATACTCAGGGCTTTTGTTATTCAATGTGATAGCCCTAGAGTTATAAAAGGTGATAGGGGTATTCATGTTATTGATAATAAATGTATAATGTATGAGCAGTGATAACAAATTACATACTTTTTGATTAGCCACAGACCAGTGTGAAAATAAAGTAACGTTACTAGCTAAAACGAATTGAATAGAATGCGGGTTGAAACCTGATTGAAGTGGCTGGTAGCTTTGGCCACTAGTCCTCCCCACTATCAAGATTACACCTGTGCTACCTCTTAACCTGTTGTCTTTAGAAATTTTTTTGACTTTTCTTGTGATGAGTTTGTAACTGAGGGCCTGATTCATCAAGGTGCGCAAACGCATACGCATCTGCTATGCATACTTTGAGTGACGCAAACCGATATGCGAGTGAAATAAGCATCTCAAACAGCAAAAACACACCCACTTGTGGTCCATTACAACTAAGTGACGGAAATAAGCAGTGCAAAAGTTAGAAAACACACCCACCTGCGGATCTTTAAACACGCATAAGCGATGGCTCTCAACTGATTGACGGCAAGCTAAGCAATGTATACTTCACGCCCACTGTGGGAGGGACCAACAGTTTGCTTATACACAACATAAGAAACATGCCTGGGGCTTTTTTTTTACGAGATAGCTCTTTACTCATTAATCACTGTCAATTAACAATGATCTGGGACACTCTCAACGTTGTTTTTCCTTTGCTACTAATTAGCGAAATACACACTTTTAACAAACACATTGCTCAACATCTGTATTGGCTTTCAAGTCGCCGTATAGTACGCAAAATGCACGGACATGGCTACATTAAAAACACATGAATAACGAATGTATCAAAATGTATGTGGTGTAAATACATCTTGCCTTTTCAGCAAAATGAAATGCATAGCATACTCTTCAATAAAGGATACACACAAGAGTGTATACAACCGACACACAGAGGAAGGGTTTCTGTCTGGATTAGAACTCAGAAATGACTGTATGCAAAGTGGGACAGCTACCCACTAGCCTAACCTCAGTTGTGAAAAAACACAGACAACACTAAGAATACAGCATGCGTGCTACACAGACATCTCACACTTAATACTACTCTTCATTATTCACACTAATTACTTACAAAATACCAAACTCACAGGTAGCTCACTGGTTAGCACTTTGGACTCACAACACAGCAGACATGAGTTCAAATACCAAGCATACCCATAACTAATGTGTGGACTGGAATCATTAGCCTAACAAGAAATGCAGGAATGTGACACAATGGTTTCATTTTGGGTTTTGGATTTGTTATACACGCTCAACCATATTGTAAAATATGCCCTCTGATTTACCCTCTATTGAAAGTAAATCTTTATTTGGAGGGAAAATCCGAGAAGCCTCACGGCCTACACTTCACATGCACATTATTAGGTGCATGCTGACATTGAGTATTCTGAATGGACTAAGAGGTGTGTTGTAGGTGACAGCTTCCTTGGAGTTAAATGCAACATTGTCAGCAAATAGACTTTCATCTGGATCCACGGCATACACGTTATGTCATGTACTCAGCTTTATCCAAACAGGCCGCTCTCCACACTCCAGTATCATGGTCCTTTGCCTCACTTGCACTTCTGCCTTACACCATTGACGCCACTTCTGGGTACACTTTAGAGGTTCTCTTCAATGTGTGACTGGCTTTGCTCTGATACTTGAACGTTACCTTGGACTATCACTACAATGACATATGTATTTGGGGGAATTGGTAACTAGCTAGTGCGTTTGACCTTTTTGGAATGTTTCTTGCACACAGGGCCTACAGATGTAATACCTCTTATAGGGGTGGCTTGTTCGTGGATGGCACATGTTTATTTTTGATTACATGCAAAGAGCAAATGTCAATCTTTTCTGCTACCGAAATGATGATGGACTTCAAAACAAACCATCTTATTTAAATGTTAATCTTTTTGGATTCTTATATACAATCTCTTTTGTCCTTACACCCACATGTAGGAGAATTAGATGAATAAAGATACACACCAAGGTTGTTTTTTTCGAAAATGTATATAAATTGGCATATAATAAAAAAAATTAACATATTTTTCATGAATTAATCAAACTATTTACATATAAACTTAAGATAAAAAAACAAACTATTCATACAAGGTCTCCCAATAGACCATTTTCTGCTCCAGCTCCTCCATTATTTTTTCTTGCTCCTTTTGGAGCTGCTTGATTTTGCCAAAGGAAGCAGCTATTTCGGCCCGCATCGCTGAGAAGGTTGGTGGGGGGGAGGCCAATTGTCAGTTTCCTCCATGTGTGCTGAAACAAATCAGAAAATAAACATTACATACATGTATACCTATTTTGTCAAGCAGACTGGATTTACAAGAGATGTGTACTGTTACATTACTTTCAAATGTTAGGCCTCTAGGTGCAAATGCATTTGGCCGCACAATAGACGTTGATAAGGCTTTGCTGTTGCATTTGGATACATGTTTTACATTCTGGTGTGGCCCGGGGAGAGGCCTGTGGACAGGCTGGTCTTAACAGCATCATAGGCCCCAAGGCAAAGCACTACAGTGGCCCATTATCTACACAACCACTCACAGGAAGTTACAGTAATTTTGTTTACATTTGAAGTTAAAAAAAAAAAAACATTCATATACTGACACGTTCACAAGGCTATCGGGCACATTTGTGTTGGCCTGGCCTGCGTGGCCATGTGTTATGATGGCTCTGTCTGTGGTTTGAGTGGTTAAAAACATTTACATGTGTAGGGCCATTTAAACTTATGACATTTAGGTTACCATTAAATCCACATGTGTGAAAGCAGGTTTTTTTTTTTTAAGGATAATGGACATCTCAATCTTATCCAATTATGTCCAGCACTTATAGCAAATGCTTACCATCTCCAAAGGCCTCTGGCTCTTGCCTGGCCGATGCTGCCTCCTGCCGACTCTCCTCCTCCAGCACCACCACCGGCAGACGCAGCTGGTCATCCTCCTGCTCCTCTGCCTCCACCACCTCTTCCTGCTCCTGTGCCTCTACCACCACCTCCTGCTCCTCCTCCTCTGCCTCCGACTGGGACTCCACCACCACCGCCGCCACTGCCTCCTCCTGCTCCTCCTCCTCCTCTGTCTCCGACTCCACCACCACCGGCGCCACTGCCTCCTCCTGCTCCTCCTCTTCCTCCACTGTGTCGAAGTGGTATAATTGGATGAACGAAAGTATATTGGTTTAATATTGTTTAGCCGTGCGATTGCGATCCGTACGCCACGTAACACGTGGCGTGGTGCAATCGCACGGTAAAATATGCACGCACACACTCGCATTACAACATTTAGTTATTTATATAATTCATATTCATATTGGTTTCGTTACACTGTAATTTATGAGCAGATAATATTTGGGTTATTAGTAGTATATATATAAATATATATATATATATAATGATTATACGTACACTTCAGTGATATATATGGTTCAGGTTGTGGGAAATGTGGCATGTCTGGTATCATACTGAAACCCTATTCATCAGCAGCTGTCCGGTGCAGTCGGTGAAGAGATCGCACATTGCATACTTTAGTTATTGATATTAGGGAATAAACCTTTTGTATGATGCTGGCTATGAAAGGAGCAGACCCCCTGGAGAGACGACCCCCACCTTTGGATTCCTTAGATTAAATCAGCCTATGACCTGTTTACCCTGGACCCACCCAACGTCTGGACCTATAGAAACAATCTACGTCATCTCTATTGTTCACTGTGTAACACTGTACTGTATATAATCATAGCTGCACTCCCCTGGCCCTCAGTCAACTCTGACACAGTATTCTAAACAGATATACTGTCCACCGGGTCCCGTGGTTTGCGCAGCGAGCGCATGCGATAGCATCGGTATGTATTTATCTTTTGGTATTGGCTGTACTGTACTGTATCATAATATAATAATGTATTGAATTGTTAACTGTTTACATCTGCTAAAATAAATCACTTTGTGCTTTGGAAACATATACAATTGATTGGGCAATGATTATTTGAAAACGATAGAATTACTTTAATAATTTGGGGGCTCGTGAGTTTAGGAGTTACGTTATCGGCAGGTATGCAATGCTCACGGTATTCAGTTCCTCAACAAAGGGTGGATTGACGGACGCGTCGCATACAGGAAAAAATGCAATGTGTTTAAGACCTATGGTTCACTTTGTGTTGCGAAACCGAAAGTCCGTTGTTGCATAGACTGAAGGAACGCTAATTTGAATCTAGGGACAAGAAAGAAAAGTGTTTCTTTTTATTGTCGTTTTGCGTTTTAAAAGGTACTGCATTGCCTAGTGTATGTGTAATTCCTGCCTTGCGTATGTGTACTTCCGTAATATCGCCACGTGGTTAAACAATCATTTTGATAGTTGTTATACATGCATAATATAATCAGTTGTTAACTCTGGAACATTATTACTATTGTTGGGAACTTTTTAATTTTCTGCGCAGAAAAGATGTATGTCGTGTGATTTGTTGACTTTAAATACACTAAGGTTTTATCTATTGTAAAATAGAGTGTCAGTTGCTGTTTGACGAGGTAGGTGCCCAACTGGTGTACGGTATACAAGGCAAGTATACCGGGGGCGGTAACTGAATAAGTTTTCGCGACGTGCACCCAAGGGTAATCGCATCGTTTACTGATAATCAGTATCTGTAAGCGTTGCGATTGCACCGCACGGCACGGATATTTCTGGGACCCTATATTGTGGTAGGATATTGTTATATTCCTGGGACCCTATATGGTGGCAGAATAATGAAAGCCGTAATTGCGACTTTGGAGCAACGGGGAGGAATTACGTGGTAAGGCTGGTAATTGACTTTACCTGATGCTGCCGGGCGTAATAAACTCAACAGATTTTGTTGGAGAGTCAGGGGTAATCGAGGAGCTGATAACCCCTAAGCCCACATTGATATTTTTGTATTAGGGGTCCTTGTCTAAGACAAGAGGAAGCGAGTGGACGCGGCTTGTAGCAAATACGTCCACAGGCCAGTAAAATATCTCTAGCAGTAAATTGCGAGTGACAAAGTGTTGAGAGTAGTGGCAGGATATTGTGATATTCCTGGAACCCTATTGTTCAACATGGGTGCTAAGCATACGCTAGAGATGGCCAATATACTGCCTAAAGAAGGCCTTATTAATTCAGCAACATTTCTCATGTGTAAGAAATATGGTGCATACGCAACTGTGTATTGTGACACGTGGGTCAAGATGACCAAAGATTGTGATAGGCCTTTCCCAACAATAGGGTGTTTTAATGCAGAGGTACTAAATAACGTAAAAGATAAAGTACGGTTGATTAAGTCAACGAAAGTGAGAAATGCACATAATGATTGTTTAAAGTCGTGGCAAATGGAAGGTAACACGTGGCAGAGCAGCGAATGCACAGCGGAAGTAAGTGTGGCGAAAAGCACGCGCACAGCGGAAGTAAGCGTACCGGAAACAAGCATTCCGGAAGTGTGCATTGCAAAGCGTAGCGAACTGAGCGCAAACACGCCCCCGATAAATTCGGTCGGGGCGGGAAGTACAGCCAATACCAAATATGTGAAAACTGTAACTAATTGTCACTCACCGGACTGTGAGTGCTTCTTCCCGGACTATTAGGAACCGTGGACGTCCTCTATCCTGAGGGACTGCGCATGCGCAGCCCTTTCCAAACCTTCAGTGTATGTTCCTTTAACTTAATTGGCAGATCAGGCAACCTCCCTATATTAAGCACCTGTGGTCAACACCACGTTGCCTGATCTTGGAGTCTCATTCCCCATGAGTCTCTGAAGGTGTTCCTGTGTTTCCTTGTTTATTCAGCCCTGCTGATTCCTGTGGTTTCCAAACCACTTCTACCTCTGTGGTTTCCAAACCACTTCTGCTACTGTGGTTCCCATACCACTTCTACCATCTACTGTATCATCGTGACTGTGAGCTGATTCCTATCCGCTGCCTCCGTGCACTACAGTCTTCTAACCACTTCAACTCTACCATGTATCATTGGGACTGTTAGCTGATGCCTATCCGCTGCCTCCGTGCACTACAGTCTTTCATTCACATCCACTCACCTGTTCATGATTGTGACTGCCAGCTGATTCCTATCCGCTGCCTCCGTGCACTACAGTCTTCAACCTGCAACCCGTCTGTGTTTCATCGTGACTGTTTAGCTGATTCCTATCCGCTGCCTCCGTGCACTACAGTCTTCAACCTGCAACTCGTCTGTGTTTCATCATCGTGACTGCTAGCTGATTCCTATCCGCTGCCTCCGTGCACTACAGTCTTCAACCTGCAACCCGTCTGTGTTTCATCGTGACTGTTTGGCTGATTCCTATCCGCTGCCTCTGTGCGCTTCAGTCTTCAGTCCTTGTCAACGCTCCCGTGTTTCCTTGAGTCTGCCTCCACTATTGCTACCCGCTATTCTCCGTGATCAACAGTGCCTGTTCAACTCTGCTCTCCCGTGTCCCATCGTTACTGCACCTGCTGGTTGCTATTGGCTACCTCCGTGTTCCCGCAGAGACCCGCTGCTGCTACTCCTCAGCACTACTCATCCATCTACTGCTGATCCGCTCTCCACGCTTTCCTGTGTTCCCTGCTGGTCTACCTACCCGTGCGCTGCACCTACTAGACCACCGCTTCACCCATCCAGGGACTTCGCATCCTGCCGGCCTCCTGCCGTTCAGGTATCTCTGCACTCCTGTCTGACTGCCTCCTGAACCACGGTATGCATACTTCTCATTGACTGTGCTGTGTATTGCATACCTTGCTGGACTGTGTTGGTTCTCCTCTGGAGTGTGCTATCCGCTGAGTCTATTGCCATCATTGACTGTGTTATCTTATGCTGGACTACTTCAAGAGACTTTCTATATTGGCAGTATTGTTCAGTCATCTATACATTTATATTGTGCATATCACTGTGGTTCAAAGTCAAGGTGCCCGTGTATATATTGTGTTGCAGTCTCTCCCCGTGCACCTCCTCACATATATATTCAGTGGTACAACTTGCTAGTGGCAGACCACTGACCCCTGTTTACAGTTTCACCTGTTCCAGTATCCTCTCACATAGCAGTGGTACAACTTGCTAACGCAGACCACTGACTCCCCGGATACCTCCACTTGGATTCCATTCCTTCACTCAGACAGCGGTACAACTTGCTATCCGCAGACCGCTGACTCTCATCACCTCCTCGTTTCTGTTGGACATTCCTCCTCACTATAGCAGTGGTACAACTTGCTACCGCAGACCACTGACTACCTTCACGTGTCCTTTGTCCATACAGTTCCTCGTGTATTACTACCTCCATATTGCCAGTGCTGCTAGTCATAGACTTTCCTGAGCATCTCATCATCTGCTATTTCCTGTTCCGTGATCACCCTGCTACCAGAGTACCATATTACCACCTATACTGCTCTGGTAAGCCTATCACCTGGTGATCCCTGGGTAAAGACTCCTAGTGCCCGTGACAGTAAGATCAGGCCATGACAGACCCAGATACGGAACCTACTGCTAAAGAGATGCTGCAGCATCTGGTCAGTCGTGTGGAGCAACAGGATGCTCGCCAACAGCTGTTACTTCAATGTTACCAATCGTTAACCTCCCAAGGAACATCTGGACAGACTGTTACAGCTAGTATTGAAGCTCCTGTGCTTTCCTCCGTTTCCCCAGTGCCATCCCAGGTGTCTACAGCTCCTACGCTTCACCTGCCTACTCCGTCAAAATATGACGGGGACCCCAAAACTTGTAGAGGTTTCCTTAACCAATGTTCAGTCCATTTTGAACTCCAACCTCAAAATTTTTCTACCCATCGTTCCAGAGTGGCCTATCTTATCTCATTGTTTTCTGGACAAGCCCTGGCTTGGGCCTCCCCTCTGTGGGAAAGAAACGATCCAATTCTACAAGATAGTGCCAAATTCATTTCCACGTTCCGAAGTGTGTTCGATGAACCAGGTCGTGTGACCTCCGCTGCTTCCAGCATTCTTCGTTTGCGACAAGGCTCCCATACAGTAGGACAGTATGTCATTCAATTTAGGATCTTAGCCTCTGAACTTCAGTGGAACACTGAAGCATTAGTTGCCGCCTTCTGGCAGGGGCTCTCCGATAAAATTAAAGATGCACTGACTACCCAAGAGCTTCCTTCGTCACTAGAAGATTTGATCTCTCTTTGCCATCGTGTAGACATGAGATTTCGTGAAAGAGAATCTGAGAAAACAACTTCTGCTAAAGCACCTCTTCGTTTAAACCCTCAATTTCGTCCAGTTTCACCTTCTGTGATTCCCATGGAGATAGGACGTTCCAAATTATCTTTAGAAGAGAGGAAACGAAGAGTAAAGAATAGACTCTGTATCTATTGTGCTGATTCCACACATATGCTCAGTTCTTGCCCTAAGAAATCGGGAAATGCCAGGCCCTAACTAGTTCTGGAGAGGTGAAGTTAGGGTCCCTGGAGTCCTCTCCATTGTCTATGAAATCTAAAGTCTGCGCTTTCGATGTTACGATTTCCTTTGCTACTAAATCCTTTGAGTCACAGGCATTGATTGATTCCGGAGCAGCAGGAAATTTCATTTCTAAATCACTAGTGAATCAATGGTCCCTACCAGTGATCACTTTAAAAACACCCATTACTGTGACGGCTATAGATGGATCACGTCTCATCAATGGTCTCATCACCCAGAGTACGTCTCCAGTAACCCTTCAGATTGGTGTACTACACCATGAAGAAATTTCGTTTTTAATTCTTCCTGTTACGACAAGTCCGATTGTCTTAGGTCTTCCATGGCTTCAATGTCACTCTCCCCAGATTGACTGGCGCACCCCTCAAGTTACGTCTTGGGGGCCTGAATGTCACCATCGTTGTCTCTCTCAAGTTATTCCTCTTAAAGTACAGCAATCTTCCATCTCATCTTCCTCCCCGGGACTCCCTCCTCAGTATGCTTCATTTGCCGATGTGTTTGATAAAGCTCAGTCTGAACGTCTTCCTCCTCATCGTTCTTGGGATTGTCCGATCGACCTTCTACCTGGACGACATATTGATCTTCTCACAGGACCTGCCTTCTCATCACCAACATGTGGCAGAGGTCCTCTCCAGACTACGGAAAAACTCATTGTTCTGTAAATTGGAAAAATGTTCATTCGAGTTACCCCAGATTCCATTCTTGGGGTATATAGTTTCCGGAGTTGGCCTGAAGATGGATCCAGACAAAGTAAATGCTGTACTACATTGGCCTCAGCCAACTACTCTTCGTGCCATCCAGCGTTTTTTAGGTTTTGCCAATTACTATAGACGCTTCATTCAAGACTTCTCATCCATTGCATCTCCCATTGTGGCCTTAACTCGGAAAGGGGCTAATACTAAGCAATGGTCATCTGAGGCTCTCCAAGCCTTTCAAATCCTCAAAGAGTCCTTCTCGTCTGCTCCCATTCTGCGACAACCTGATGTGACACTCCCCTTCTTCCTAGAAGTAGATGCCTCTAATGTGGGCTTAGGAGCTATTCTCTCCCAACGCTCGGAGCAACAAAAATTACATCCTTGTGCCTTCTACTCTCGGGGTCTTCTGCCCGCAGAGAAAAACTATACTATCGGGGACAAGGAGTTGCTGGCCATCAAAGCTGCATTAGAGGAATGGAGATACTTGTTGGAAGGAGCTCGCCATCCGGTGACGATCTTCACGGATCATAAGAACTTGTCATATTTGCAATCTGCTCAATGCTTGAACCCTCGTCAAGCAAGATGGTCTCTTTTCTTTTCCCGTTTTGAATTAATTATAACCTTCAAACCAGCTGCTAAGAACAAGAAAGCTGACGCTCTATCTCGAGCTTTTGTGACGTCCTCTGATGTAGAAGAGGTTCCCAACCATGCTATTCTAGACCCCAAATGTATTTCTCTGGCTGCTTCATCCACCAAAATGCTACCATTTGGGAAGACCCTCGTGCCTCCTACTCTGAGGAGGAAAATCCTTTCGTGGTTCCATGCCTCTCGTTTTTCTGGACACGCCGGTGAACATAAGACCTTTGAGATTCTCTCTCGTAGTTACTGGTGGCCTTCAATGAGGAGAGACGTCAAAGAGTTTATTGCTTCCTGTGATTTATGTTCTCAGTTCAAATCCTCCCGCAGAACTCCAGCAGGGTTGCTGCGACCACTACCCATTCCGTCCAAGCCTTGGACCCATATTAGTATGGATTTCGTTACTGATTTGCCACCAAGTAAGAATCACAATACTATTTGGGTAGTGGTAGACAGATTTTCGAAGATGGCTCATTTCGTCCCTCTGTCCGGTTTACCTTCCTCGTCTACTCTGGCTGAACATTTCATTAAAGAAATCTTCCGCATCCATGGATGTCCGTCTGAGATTGTGTCAGATAGAGGAGTACAATTCGTTTCCAGATTCTGGCGGGCCCTTTGTAAAACCTTGGGCATACGATTAGCACTCTCATCGTCTTACCATCCGCAATCTAACGGACAAACGGAACGAGTCAATCAAGATCTTGAGACTTTTATTAGGATGTTCTCTTCAGCCAACCAAGACAACTGGGTAGAATTGCTCCCTTGGGCTGAATTCGCCCATAACAACATGTACCATGAGTCATCATCCAAAACTCCATTCTTTGTGGTCTACGGTCACCATCCGTCTTTTCCGGAATTTCCTGCCCTCCCGCCCACCCAAGTTCCTGCTGTGGAGACTGCTTGTCAGACCTTCAAAAATATCTGGTCTCAGGTCAAAACCTGTTTAAAGAAGACATCTAACAAATATAAGTCTTTCGCAGATAAGAAGAGGCGGGCTATTCCACCACTAAAAATTGGAGATCGTGTCTGGTTATCTACCAAAAATATTCGTTTGAAGGTTCCATCTATGAAATTCGCCCCTCGTTTTATTGGTCCATATAGGATCATTCAAGTTATCAATCCAGTATGTGTTAAACTTCTTCTTCCTAAGAATCTTCGGATCTCCAATGCCTTCCATGTGTCCTTGCTCAAACCTCTCATCATCAACCGTTTCTCGACTCCTTCCTCAGCACCGCAGCCAGTTCAAGTTCATCAGGAGGAGGATTTCGAGATTACTGAGGTATTGGATGCAAAAATTTCGCGAGGAGTCCTCCGTTTCCTCGTTCATTGGAAGGGCTTTGGTCCTGAGGAGCGTTCATGGATCAAAGCTGAAGATCTTAATGCTCCTGCCCTTCTGAAGAAGTTTTATTCCAAAAATCCGGACAAGCCCGGTTCCAGGCGTTCTGTGCCCACCTTTAAAAGGGGGGGGTACTGTCACTCACCGGACTGTGAGTGCTTCTTCCCGGACTATTAGGAACCGTGGACGTCCTCTATCCTGAGGGACTGCGCATGCGCAGCCCTTTCCAAACCTTCAGTGTATGTTCCTTTAACTTAATTGGCAGATCAGGCAACCTCCCTATATTAAGCACCTGTGGTCAACACCACGTTGCCTGATCTTGGAGTCTCATTCCCCATGAGTCTCTGAAGGTGTTCCTGTGTTTCCTTGTTTATTCAGCCCTGCTGATTCCTGTGGTTTCCAAACCACTTCTACCTCTGTGGTTTCCAAACCACTTCTGCTACTGTGGTTCCCATACCACTTCTACCATCTACTGTATCATCGTGACTGTGAGCTGATTCCTATCCGCTGCCTCCGTGCACTACAGTCTTCTAACCACTTCAACTCTACCATGTATCATTGGGACTGTTAGCTGATGCCTATCCGCTGCCTCCGTGCACTACAGTCTTTCATTCACATCCACTCACCTGTTCATGATTGTGACTGCCAGCTGATTCCTATCCGCTGCCTCCGTGCACTACAGTCTTCAACCTGCAACCCGTCTGTGTTTCATCGTGACTGTTTAGCTGATTCCTATCCGCTGCCTCCGTGCACTACAGTCTTCAACCTGCAACTCGTCTGTGTTTCATCATCGTGACTGCTAGCTGATTCCTATCCGCTGCCTCCGTGCACTACAGTCTTCAACCTGCAACCCGTCTGTGTTTCATCGTGACTGTTTGGCTGATTCCTATCCGCTGCCTCTGTGCGCTTCAGTCTTCAGTCCTTGTCAACGCTCCCGTGTTTCCTTGAGTCTGCCTCCACTATTGCTACCCGCTATTCTCCGTGATCAACAGTGCCTGTTCAACTCTGCTCTCCCGTGTCCCATCGTTACTGCACCTGCTGGTTGCTATTGGCTACCTCCGTGTTCCCGCAGAGACCCGCTGCTGCTACTCCTCAGCACTACTCATCCATCTACTGCTGATCCGCTCTCCACGCTTTCCTGTGTTCCCTGCTGGTCTACCTACCCGTGCGCTGCACCTACTAGACCACCGCTTCACCCATCCAGGGACTTCGCATCCTGCCGGCCTCCTGCCGTTCAGGTATCTCTGCACTCCTGTCTGACTGCCTCCTGAACCACGGTATGCATACTTCTCATTGACTGTGCTGTGTATTGCATACCTTGCTGGACTGTGTTGGTTCTCCTCTGGAGTGTGCTATCCGCTGAGTCTATTGCCATCATTGACTGTGTTATCTTATGCTGGACTACTTCAAGAGACTTTCTATATTGGCAGTATTGTTCAGTCATCTATACATTTATATTGTGCATATCACTGTGGTTCAAAGTCAAGGTGCCCGTGTATATATTGTGTTGCAGTCTCTCCCCGTGCACCTCCTCACATATATATTCAGTGGTACAACTTGCTAGTGGCAGACCACTGACCCCTGTTTACAGTTTCACCTGTTCCAGTATCCTCTCACATAGCAGTGGTACAACTTGCTAACGCAGACCACTGACTCCCCGGATACCTCCACTTGGATTCCATTCCTTCACTCAGACAGCGGTACAACTTGCTATCCGCAGACCGCTGACTCTCATCACCTCCTCGTTTCTGTTGGACATTCCTCCTCACTATAGCAGTGGTACAACTTGCTACCGCAGACCACTGACTACCTTCACGTGTCCTTTGTCCATACAGTTCCTCGTGTATTACTACCTCCATATTGCCAGTGCTGCTAGTCATAGACTTTCCTGAGCATCTCATCATCTGCTATTTCCTGTTCCGTGATCACCCTGCTACCAGAGTACCATATTACCACCTATACTGCTCTGGTAAGCCTATCACCTGGTGATCCCTGGGTAAAGACTCCTAGTGCCCGTGACACTAATAACTTGTATGTTGTTTTAAGTAGTGTTAAAAATAATGTTTCAGGACAAGGAAAGGGAGCGGTTCCACCAGAAGGGGCAGCGGCTGAAAGTGGTGAGAATAATGTAAAGGTTATCACAGGGCGAGACATCCATTGTACCGCAGCAGCAATTTCAACAACTAGTTCAGAACATAGTGATTTGGTAGACTTACATCCTGTCTGCACAACAGCAGTTCCCAATGGGAAGGCGGACAGAGATGATAAAGTTCCCTTAAAACATGTAGCAAAGCATGATCCATGCACTAGGTCTGAAACATTTTCAATTTTGTCTGATTTCCCTGATCCTAGGAAAGATTTGACCAAATGTCAGCAATTTATTAGATATTATGGTAATGCATACGAGCCAACTAATAACAATTGGCGAGTATTATTGAAGACCTGTCTTCCTCTCAATACTGATATACAAAAGTTCATTAAGGATTGTATGTTTGAGGAGGATGAATCCTTAACCGAGGATGATAATCAGGACAATATTAGACATATAATCACACAGTTGGCCATATATTTTCCAGTGATAGTGGACTGGAGTAAAATTTTTACTATCAAGCAAAAAGATAGTGGAAATGCAACAGACTATTTTTGCAGAGCTCTAATAGCAATGGGCAAATATACTGGGGTACCAGACATAAAAGATAATGTACACTACAGAGAAGTTGCTGTTAAAGTTCTAATGGATGGCCTCAGGGAAAATTTGAAAACAAGGGTGCAAACTTCATTACCGAACTGGAGAGGGATCACTGTAAGTGCTCTCAGGGAGTCAGCAATAGGACATGATAGAAGTAGGAATAAACAGAAAGAGACATTAAGTGATAGGGTAATGATGGTAAGTATCCCAGCACTAAAGGGACTGCACACCCGACCACCAGCATACAACCCACATAATAAGAAACATAGAATGATCAGGTGTTTCAAGTGTAACGAAGAAGGCCATTTTGCAAGAGAATGTAAAAAGGAAAAAACACAGAGTGATAGGTTAATGATGGTGAGTATTCCAGCATTAGAGGGACTGCACACACGACCAGAGTGTAATAACACCTGGGTTAAAGAAAAGAAACAACATGAATTGAGGAAGTGTTTTCAATGCAATAAAATAGGACACCTAGCAAAATATTGTGCAGACATGACAGGGACGTGTTTTTACTGCTGTAAGAAGGGACACGTGAGTAGGAACTGTGTAGAGAGAAGAATGGATACCTGGGTTGGAAATCACATAGACATCCACAAAGGAGGCGTACACTTCTCTCAGAGGTTCCCCTACAATTGATTGCACACTCTGTAACAACTAATATTTTGGGGGAGAAATATAGCCGACTCTAGAGTTAAACTGTGGTAAGTATTAATGTGAAAGATTAGAAAGAAACTTATTTAAAAGGTAATCTTTGTTGATTTTGTTTGATTGTTTTATGTTGTCACATGTTTGCTTTCCTAAATCGCTAGCCAATGGTAAAGAATGGAAATGTTTGTTTTGTTTGCTGTTTTGAGATAACTATCTTGTTTCCCTCTTACAGATAAAGGGTGCACAAAAGAAATATAGACTTAATGTTTACAAGGGTGGGATAGAGAAATAGAAAAAATCACTCTTGAAAGACAAATTAACAATAGACAATTGGAACACTCTTTGTTTTAAGCTGCAGTGTTTCATGATAATTTGTTTCCCTCGGAATCATTATCCAACAATGAAGTATATACATACTTTGCTCCAAAATATTGTTTTATGTATCTCAGATGAGTCATCAACAGTTAATTTTTACATTTCTCTATCATAAGTTAGGAAAGTCCGTTGAAAAGGTATGTAGTCAATGAGATACCGAGTTCTTAATGAGCAAATGACGGACGGCACTGGATTGCACGGTTAAGACCCCCTAGTCAAGTATGGGGAGGGGTCATAGTTAGCAAATAGCTAAGGGGAGCAGTGGAATGAATTCAGCCATTTCCCCATAGAGTCCAATCCAGCTGTCATTTTTGCGGTAAAATCTCCCTTTCTACATGTATGTTTCTATTCAAATCTTTGTATTCCCATTATTCATTGCTTTCTTATTTCTCATTCTTTACACAAATGCTAGTACCCCCTATCTTTCTTTTTCTCTCTCTCTCTTTCTCTCTCTCTCTCTCTCTCACTCTCTGCTCTGGTAGAGATAAAATCAGACACAGTCTCATTAATGGGGCTAAGACATATTTTTATTTTTTTACATAAGACAAATTCAGGGATACACACACTAGATTGACATGAGTTACAGAAACAGTCAGGGGTTTTGTTTTCATGCGTATAGAAACTGCTGATTTTAAGCAGAAAGGTTCTGTTGTGGAAATACGATTCATGTTTTATAGATTGCATATCTGTTTTGTTTTTTTTTGTTTTATGATTCGTGCCTCCTGTACAAAAATGTGCCTTTATATGGATGCACAAAGGGTGGATAGGAGAATGCTGGAGGTTAGGCATACAGATATGCATTTCTGTATGGAACATTGGAGTAGGATTTTTACCACAAGATACGACATAATGTGAAACCCTAGAAAATGTAGAATTTTCATGTTTTATATTTTTTTCACTGTTAGACAGACATGTACTGGATACTGTTATATTTGAAGAAAGTGTTATAGAAATAGACCCCTGTGTCCTTCTTACTTAGTCAAGTAGCTGAATGTGAGGTACTGAGAAAGACATGTGAGTTGGTAGAGGGAAAATTGATTGATATACATTGGTCTTCAGCATTTTTCTAGTCTAGGGGGCGACGTTGAGTTGACTGAAAAATCATTTTATAGCAATACCAGCACATGATTAGGACACTACATAGGAGGACTTTATACAGTGACACAGTTACCAACTGAAGTAGCTGCTAGTAAAGTCCACACTTACACACACGACCATACATGGCTGTCACACCAGGGCGAACATAGCTGTCAAATAGACAGCAGGGTTTTATGTGACAGCTAACAAATCTATGTTTTGTTTTGTTTTTCGTTGTATTGTTTTAGTCTTAAAAGGTGAACACACACACACACAAACATGCACACATACACATATTGGTGAATATATGAAGATTTGTGTTACCTGAGGAATAAACTGTCTGGAAGGTGAAGAGATGTGGGCAGGGCCGGACTGGCCATCTGGCACTTCTGGCAAATGCCAGAAGGGCAGATGGCCAGATGGGCCGGTTGCTAGCTGGCCGGCCCCATCGCTCAGCACACAGACTGTCATGCCAGAATTCAGCATGACAGTCTGTGTGCTGAGCAGTGGGGTCGGCACTACACTTACTTCCTGATGTGGTCGCTCCTCCCCTCTCTTCTATGAATGGCTCTGGAGATGTCACATGGGACGAGCACCATGTGATAGGTGCCGTCCCATGTGTTAGGAGAGACTGTACAGCGCGCTGCGGAGCGCACAAGGTAAGAGGGAGGGGGTAGTTTGTGTGACAGGGGAGCTATATGTGTGACAGGGGAGCTATATGTGTGACAGGGGAGCTATATGTGTGACAGGGGAGCTATATGTGTGACAGGGGAGCTATATGTGTGACAGGGGAGCTATATGTGGACAGGGGAGCTATATGTGGACAGGGGAGCTATATGTGGACAGGGGAGCTATATGTGTGACAAGGGAGCTATATGTGTGACAGGGGAGCTATATGTGTGACAGGGGAGCTATATGTGTGACAGGGGAGCTATATGTGTGACAGGGGAGCTATATGTGTGACATATATGTGGACAGGGGAGCTATATGTGTGACAGGGGAGCTATATGTGTGACAGGGGAGCTATATGTGTGACATATATGTGGACAGGGGAGCTATATGTGGACAGGGGAGCTATATGTGTGACAGGGGAGCTATATGTGGACAGGGGAGCTATATGTGGACAGGGGAGCTATATGTGGACAGGGGAGCTATATGTGTGACAAGGGAGCTATATGTGTGACAGGGGAGCTATATGTGTGACATATATGTGGACAGGGGAGCTATATGTGTAACAGGGTATCTATTTATTTGTGTGACAGGGTATCTATTTATTTGTGTGACAGGGTATCTATTTATTTGTGTGACAGGGTATCTATTTATTTGTGTGACAGGGTATCTATTTATTTGTGTGACAGGGTATCTATTTATTTGTGTGACAGGGTATCTATTTATTTGTGTGACAGGGTATCTATTTATTTGTGTGACAGGGTATCTATTTATTTGTGTGACAGGGTATCTTTTTATTTGTGTGACAGGGTATCTATTTATTTGTGTGACAGGGTATCTATTTATTTGTGTGACAGGGTATCTATTTATTTGTGTGACAAGGTATCTATCTATTTGTGTGACAGGGTATGATTATAGTGTAACAAAAAATAACACAGAATTTACTGACAGGCGCCAATAAAAATGAGATCGACAAAGTTAAAAATATATAAATCAAGCTCTGAATGACAATGAATACAAATTACCAAAAAAATAACCCCCCAAAAAAATATCCAAAGAATGACCTTTATGATTATAGTGTGTATGTGTGTAACAGTATAACTATAGTATGTGTGTGTGTGTGTGACAGGTTATGATTATAGTGTGTATGTGTGTAACAGTATAACTATAGTATGTGTGTGTGGGCCGGTGTATGACCATAATGTGTGTATGGGTAGCTCTTAATATAATGTGGGAGGTAGGCTGTTAATCTAATAGGGAATTGCAGGTGGGGGCTAATTATTGGGTGCTATTCTATTTGTGGGGTGAAGATGGGGGCAATTTAATAGTGGGGCCTATCAATTTCAGATGGGGTGATTGGATTTTTAATTTAATGCTGGGGTGCTTTGGAGAGAGGGAAATAGTTTTATTTATTAAATGGGAATACTATTTAATGTCAGGGCTAGTTGGAGGGAAATAGATGTATTTATCAAATGTGAATACTAGTACTTTAATGTTGTGGCTGCAGTGAGGCCTAATTTTAAAACATGGATGCTATATTGATTTAACACCAGGGCTAAATTTCATCTGCTCATTTTTTTCTCCAAATAGGGCATCCAACATTCCAGGATCCAGACAAGCAGCAACTGATCTAAAGACACCAGCAGCCACAAGTGGTGACCATGACAAGACAGGTAGGTGAGACCAGGACAGTCTGCCAACTGTTCTGAATTTGATGGGTGACTGTCCCACTTAGTCAGGATTTGGTCTGACTACAAGGACAGTTGGGAGATATGCCCTGCTTCACACTGTACTGCTTGTTAAGGCAGAACTGCATGCACCTAACAGTAGTGCACACTGTATTGCCTTTGTATTTGTCAAAAATTTGTCTAATAGCCAAATTGCATCATAGGAGCCCCCCTGACTTAAGTGCTCGGGCCCCCCGAGCCTTAATCCAGTTGGTCAGCAAGAGGATCTGTGCTCCGTCCCGGACAGGGCACAGCCTGCAGAGCAAGCAGCGGAGCTCTAAGTCTCACGAGATTTATTAATCTCATGAGACTAAGAGCTTCCCTGCTCACTCTACAGGAATGTCAGCAGCATCAGAAGCATAGATAAGTACAGTGGGCTGGGGGTGTCATAATGTATCTGGGGGGGTGGCGTAATGTGGATGGGGAGGGTCTGATAAATGTAATGTTTTATTATAATGTATGTATCAACGCACCATTTTGACCACGCCCCCAACATAATGTAGCTACGCCTTTGGCGGCACCGCCACTGCACTGCGGCACACATTTTTTTTCCAGCTTATCAACAGAGGTGGGCCTGTGTGCTTTAAATGCCAGGGCTGATTTTTAGTCCCAGTCCGGCCCTGGATGTGGGGCCCGATTCATCAAAGTTCGCAAACGCATACGCATCTGCCTTGCATACTTTGAGTGACGTAAACCGAAATAAGCATCTCAAACAGCAAAAACACACCCCCATGTGGTGTAAGTGACGGAAATAAGCAGTGCAAAACTTAGAAAACACACCCACCTGCGGATCTTTAAACATGCTACACGCATAAGCGACGGCTCTCAACTGATTGATGACAAGCCAAGCAATGCAAACCTCACGTCCACTGTGGGAGGGACCAACAGTTTGTTTACACACAATACAATACAAATGCCTGGGGCTTATTTTTACGAGATAGCTCTTACTCATTAATCACTGACAAATAACAATGATGTGCAACACTCTGGACGGTTGTTTTTCCTTTGCTACTAATTAACCTAATACACACTTGTAACAAACATATTGCTCACGATCTTTCTGTGTTTAGGATTTCGATTTCAAGTCGCCGTATAGTATGCAAAATGCATGCACATGGCTACATTAAAAACACATGAATAACAAATGTATTAAAATGTATGTGGTGTGAATACATCTTTGCCTTTTCAACAAAATGAATGCATAGCATACTCTTCCATAAAGGATACACACAAGAGTGTATACAACTTCCACACAGAGGAATATAAATAAATGATGATGATGACCTGGCACAATTTTTGGTAGTTTACATAGAGATGTGGAATATCACAGTGGCCTAGTGGTCAGCACTTTGCTCTCACAGCACTGGGGTCAGGAGTTAAACTCCCTGATGATAGTTTCATATGTGTGGAGTTTGTAGGCTTGCTCCATATTTGCATGTGTTGACTAACACACTCCCCAAACATACTGCTGGTCGCCTAATTAGGTTTTGTTCACATTTGGGCATAGTATGTTTTTTTCATGTAGGTTATTTTAAGTCTGCAAACTCCCTTGGCCCTGGTAATGATGTCAATTAGTTCTCTCTTTACAGGACCACAGAATTAGTGGATGGAGGTCAAAAACTTTGAATGTTGAGTATACTTTGGAAATCACCCTTTGTTGGGAGTACCTCACAGTCTTAAAGAGTCTAAATAGGCAGTTAAGTAATGATTGATTAGCTATATCTAGTACACTCTGTAATCTGTTTGCATCTTATGGGAGCTTGCAAAAATCAGTCTAAACACTAAGGTGTTTTGTATTTGAAACGTGCCTTTTAAATCTTGGGCCAATAATGACAACACATCTTCCACTCCAAAATGATTTTAAGCTTAGACTAGCAAGTTACAGCACTCGGGTCAAGACTTAGAATGCCTGATTTCCAAAACCACACTTAATGGTGAAAATTTTCACACAAGAACATTTAGGTCAGTAAATGGATAGCAGACAAATTTAGGACACAGGAGCCAAAGCTTTTTGGGTGCACTGGAAGGGGCATGACCTTTATAGTGTGCGTGCACATTTTTATGTAGGACATGTCAGGTGTTTAGGGTGAACATATTTACAAACATAGGGCCTGATTCATGAAGGATCCTTAACTTGAGAAACTTCATATTTCAGTCTCCTGGACAAAACCATGTTACAATGCAAGGGGTGCAAATTAGTAATGTGTTTTGAACATAAATGAAATACTGACTGTTTTTTCATGTAGCACACAAATATCAACTTTAAACTTCAGTGTACAAATAATCTATCAAGTATCTGTGTGCTAAATTAAAAAAAGTCAGTATTTTACTTATGTGCAAAACAGATTAATAATTTACACCCCTTGCATTGTAACATGGTTTTGTCCAGGAGACTGAAATAAGAAGTTTCTTAAGTTAAGAATCCTTCATGAATCAGGCCCATAGAGCAAATATATATATGTAGACATGTTTTTTGCGATTAGTAGAGAACTCACTTATTCTAATCTCCCGACGGAGCTCTTCCAGAAGCTGGGGCTGGCGGCGCCGGAGATCGCTCCACCGCCGTTGGAGCTGAACGGTGCTTCGGCGAATATTGTATCGTAGGCGGAGGTGTCTGCGGACCCTTTGATAGGCCCGCACCTTGACCTCGTTGGACACATACCTTCCAGAGGGTACATTGTCCATACCCTCTGTAAGGACTCGCAGTTCACGCCTGGCGAAAATAGTAGCCCTCATTTTGGAATAATGCCTATCACACAAAATGGGGGCCTCTGCGTTCCGATTGGTTCGCTGAACACGTATGGGCGTGCTCACGTCACACGCGGAGCTTTCACACACCTATGTTGTGTCTCTGATTGTCTCTCCCACCAAGAACATGGCGGCCGCCTGCACTGAGACGAGTACTGTGTGCTCTGCAATTAGGAAGAAGAGTGTACACCTGGTTTATTAATTCAAAACTCCATTTAAACCCACCTGTGCTTTGGTCTAGTGTCTGTTCATTCACTTTTTTGCCTGGATAGAGCACAATCAACATTTCATTAAATTTGGATTGTTTGTCTAGGAAGCCAACAACAAACAGTAAGTACAAAACTAAATCAGAGATTGTAAGATGTAAAAAAAAAAAATTTCTCTTAATGTAGCAAACTGTTTGCTCTGCAATATGTGTGGCCGGAATGTAAAAAAACTGCTATGGAAAGGGCCCCTGGCCTCACATTTAACATGTAAAGTTTTCAATAGTAGCCTACAGTATGCTAAGTTCTTTTGAACCTTATCCATAATCAAATTAGGAGGTTAGCTTTGTTTACCACATTACCTTTCCTTGCTTATAAAAATTTATTTTGTTTTTTATTGCAGGCCATACCACGCATTACCCAGTTGACTATCAAAATAGTTTTTGTTTTTTGTGGCAAACTTTGGAGAAAAGGAAGTATAATAATTTATCAGAAATTTCTGGATATTTCAAAATTATTTTTATCTCCTAATGTAGCAAACTGTTTGCTATGAAATATGTGTGGCCGGACTGTAAATAAACTGCTATGGAAATGGCCCTTGGCCTCACATTTAACATGTAAAGTTTTCAATAGTAGCCTACAGTATGCTAAGTTCGTTTTAACCGTATCCATGTTCAACACCATAATAACTAGCTCATTGCATTGATGGACACATGGGTCCAAATGTATACACTTATTTTGGCCACATACCTCCCAAATTGCATTTGGAGTACACACTTAAGTGTGTTGCTGGCTGATTTGTAACCAAATATTAATAATTACACAATATAGGGTTTGCAACTGAGTGATATCCTTCATTTTGGTGTGTTGCTAACCTGTAAACCAATGTTATGGTTTGAAAAGTGACGAGTAGTAGTAGTAGTAGTAGGAGAATGTTGCAATAGTATTTGACAAATATGTCAGTCAAAATGCAGTGGCCAAACTCAATTGCTGTTAAATAGACAAGCCACAATGTTTATTATAATAAGGGGCATGTGTTTTAGACATAGTTAGAAGTTTGTGAAATGGTACCTTATGTAGGGGGTGGATGTGCTTAGATTCTGTATCACCACCTGACTGTGTGCATTGCCTATAAAGACACGACTTATCTTTGAAATAGGAATATGTCTGATGCTGGGCCAAGTAATGTGCAGGCACCAGAGCTGCCAACGAGGCATAAAAACAATTTCATAGAGGAGGAGCTGGAGGTGCTGGTAGAAGAGGTTCTGGCTAGGTTCCCCAGTGGCAACCAGCAAATAACTGGACGTGAGCGCCAAACGCATTGGCAAGAAATCACATGGCTCATCAATGAAATATCTCCGTATGAGCGTACAAAGGTTGAAGTACAGAAAAGGTACTAATCCAATTTAAAAATAATAGCCCTATTTAACTTTTCTGACTGTGTCTATTTGTCAAATAATATATATAGATATCGCTATAGATAAATATGGATATTGTGACATAGTAGCATTAGTCACCTGTGAGGTGAAACCACCTTGTGTCTCCAATGCATTTGTTGATCAGGCCCTTTGTTTCCAGAAACTAACACCATGGCCCTTGGTCACATTGACAGAATATGTTTACCACATTATACGCGCTTCAAAAGAGCAAAATCTGTATTACTGTATGTGAAGCTTAAATTGGTGTGATTAGCAAACGTGCAATGTATTTTATTGAAAAATGTGTCATTTTGAGTTGAAGGTACTATGTGAGGCAATAATGTTTGTCTATTCCACAGATGGGCAGACTATAAAGGACGCCTGAAAGGGAAGCTGGTTGAGATTCACAGGCATGCTCAAGGCACTGGTGGGGGCCTCCACTACGTACTATTTTAACACCCCTCGAGGAGCGGGCGAGGGCTGCAATAGCCCTGGTGGAGATAGTTGGGGTGGGCGACATAGACACTGGCTCTAGCCCACCCCAAACAGGAGAGGCTGCTCCACTAGGTACATGATGAGTTTGCTTACTTAATGTCTGTAAAGCTTTGTATCTGTCTGAGTAAAAGTGTCAACTCTCAGGATGTGTGTGTGAAGGGAAACTTCAATTGCACAATGTGTTTGACTATCACATAGTAGGAAATTACATTTACACACTGAAGACAAATGGTCTCAATATGTAGGGCTCATCCGAAAATGTGAGACCATAAGTGGCAATGTATGTATTTGTGGACCGGCAAGGGCTGCTAGCCCATTCAAGGGAAGCTGACACTTTACCAATGCTACATCACGCGTTGTAAGATGTTTTCCAAAATATCATATTGCACCTTACTCTTTGATTCTAATTACTTTATTTTACTTATTATCTCTCTACAGAATGTGAGCAGCAGGCGCCTGCTTCACCAGTGGATGATGAAGTTGCCCGTGATGTGGAGGAGCCTCAGCTGGCGCCAGCTGAATATGTAAGGCAGCGGGCACTCACACACGCAGCCCAAAATCTTAAAAAACGCCACTGATGCACAGAAGGTTCACCTGTCACAAATATCGAGCACTGTCCAACACACGGATCAGCAAATCACCAGTCTCACTAACACACTCTCCGTTTCCATGAGCAGACACACCTCTTTACTGACGACACTCGCCACCAAAATGGATAATTTAAATAATTCAGTGACAAATATTGCAACACTCCTGGGTGATATCTTGCATGCCCACTCCCAATGCACCTCCGGCACAATCCCTTCACCCACCTCAGATTATTTGTTCAGCAGCCCCCATACCCAGTTGTCTGTCGCCTCCAACCTCCCTGAGTTGTCTGTCGCCTCCAACCTCCCTGATGTGTCTGTTTGGATTAAAAAATTTCATACTACTGAAATGTCTCTTTATTTGGTAAGGCATATTCCATTATGCTTTTTAAATAACAAATCTTGTTATCAACTCTAACCAAAGTATCATCTTGGAACAAACAGGCAGATTCATAAACGTATTCAAACAAATATGTATCTAATATCAGTGTGCTGACCAAAACCATGGCCCTGATTGAGTAATGAACCTAGATGTCAAGGATACATATTTCTGTATGCTGCTCAAAAGCCTTTTAAAATGCAAGTGGTGCAAATTAGCAATAGGTTTAAGGGCCAAAAAAAATTAATGCCTGTATCCTAATGTATCACACAAATACTTGATAGCTTATTTGTACACTGAAATGTTCATGTCAGCTAGGACCTCTCCTACCCCAAAATTAGATCTCCAATGACATTTTTGGTTTACATTCCCCTCCAAACTCACATGCTTTGGCCTTGCTTAGTTACTTTGCCTTACCTTTCCAGAATGATTCAGGGCCATGGTTTGCTCAAGACGACGTAAACAAGAAGTGTATCAAGGTAAGCTTCTTAATGATTTTGCCACAGTGTTTCTTTATTTGCCTGAGTAAATTATTTCAAACAAAGCGTGCAACTACAGTGCCCCTTTAGAGGTAGGCCAAATCATCCTGTAAAGGAAGTATTGCATTTGCAAACTGTAACCTGACACAAAGGAGCCAGAAAAGACAGGTGTTAAGGTAACCAAATTAGTTGATTCTTTTTTGGACATGATGCCACAGGACAAATATTGTTAACTACTAATTTGTACAGGTAAGATTCTGTGCTAATTCTAAAAATCTAATAAGGAATTTATATTTAAGAATAGTGCTAATGCACAGTGTGTGGTACACTGGACGTCCTTTAGCATAACACTTGTTTAAATGTAACCTCATGACCTTATTGCACTAAGCACATATAGGTTGGGTCTCACATTTGGATCTTAGGCGCACTTACCCGATCAGCCGCTGTCATATCACGGCTACCTGGGTCCCTTCTGGTCGTCAGCAACATTCCCGTCCTCCACAGCTCTGTTTGTAATCAAACACACACTGTTTGTTCAGCTGCATGTGCACAGGCATCTTGGATGTAGTCAGGTGATCCTTCCAGATCAACCAGATTCAGCACCTGTGATCCCATGAAGTGCTCAGCCAATAGTTGCTTGGGACAACCTATTTAAACCTGCTGCTGTGATCTGTTCATTGCCTGAACCACACACTTCTCTCCAGAGGATAGTTATTGGCTCCAGTGTTTCTGGCTGCATTACAAAATCAGTGTTTGTGTCCACCTTTTCAGACTGCTCATTCCCCTGCTAGATTGGACAATCAGCAAGAACATGAGCAGGAAGATCATCCAGGCTGCTCTGTTCAGATTCAGACCTGCTGCAGGTAATCCCAAGGGTCCCTGATTCGGATCAAGAAATACAGACTACCGTGACCGTTTGACACACTATAAGGGTGTATGTAGTGCTGTGTGTCTGACTAATCATGTAAGACGCAAATGAAAAACCTTGGAGTATAGATATGGTTTGCTCAGGCAAAGAAGCACACTCTGTAATACAAGTAAGTAGACTCCAAGAGGTAGTTTGTCCACCAAACTCCTATCCTGTAAAGACTTTTCCAAACTCTATGATCTGATCCCCCCAATCCATGATAGTTTAAACCAATCTGGAACCTTGAATACATTATTAAAACAAACTGACCCTAGAGTTTCTTACGTTATGTACATTGATTCATTCATTGTTAGAGTGGGCACGTCACTTGGATTTTGCTCCCTTCTAGTTTTGGAAAACATTTATGCAAGGCCAAGCTATTTTATATAACGGGCAACATATTATAATTTGAAGCTTGGTATGTTGTGATTTCTTGCCAATACAGACACAGGTACACATAAGCCAAATAAACTGGATGCCTCACCTAACAATGTAAACATCAACAATATCTACCAGACATTAAACCCTCAAATGACTGTGTGCTCGGCCCAACACTCTTGGATTAGATGGTGTTAAAGGAATTTGAACATGGACCCATCATCCTAAAGGGAGGATATCTGTACATTAAGGATTTGTACTTCCCTTGCCCAAGGCATGGGCAAATGCAGCAAATTATTGTTAACATTGACTAGCATGTCAAAACAGACATAGGTGGTATTATGGCGCAAACTAACACAATTTACTCTTCACACACAGTTTGAAGAGAAACAAAGGTGGAATGTGACTTTGGTCACTACTTTCCACTTTCAGAGGGCAATCTACACGAAAATGGTATTGAGAATCAATTTCACATTTCTACACCACAATAACATTGGAGTCCTACATTGTCAGGTTCAGCAAACATGTCAAGTGACTGCTGCCTAACAATGTGTGTAAACAGACTAATGTAACTAGTTCTCATGTGGAGTATCTATGTTGGCTGTAAGTTTAAATATAGCTGGCTCGACCAATTAGCAAACTAGGGGCCTGATTCTTTAAGGATCTTATCTGTCATTTTTTGCTTATCTTAAGCTAATCCACTCTGTTCATGCTCAGAAAAGGGAGATAAGAAGCAAAATCCACTGCATAAGTGAAGATTTTCTTACGTTAAGTGAAGCAAAGATGGATTTTCATCCTATCTCCCTGTTTCTTCGTAACAATAAGCATCTTACCTTTTGCACAAGATAAGATCACTAATGAATCAGGCCCTAGGTGAGGTATTACATAACCCAGCAAATAAACATTGTAAAAACACCAAGAAAAGGGTGGAGACTGGAATATTTGCTACACCAAAGGTGGCTAACACATATTGGTATTATGGCCTTGTAGCAAGACTCCACTAGCTTAGTGCCCTAAAGCATTCCCCATAATTGTTAGTGTGGGGTTTGTGTCTGGCATGTGGGTGTTGGACCACTTTGAAACAAAGTGCCACTAGCACAAGAGAAAAAGATTGTTATCCTGTTTGGGCAAGGGCCAAAAGTTGGTAGTGTTTCACCTGACACTGCTAACATTTTTGCTTTCTTTATATACATTTACCTGTAATGTCATGCCTATATTCCTACGCACATCCCATGTTCGCTCTAAAAGCTGAAAGTGTCCAAACAATTTACTACTAAGCAACCAAACTCACATACAAACCTCCACACTATGGACATTTTCTAAAACTATACATTTACCCCATTGAGCGTGTTTGTAGGCTATGGTGTATCTGTGGCAAAGGAGAAAATAACCACACATAGATTTAATATATTTTTTAAAAAAAACCTGTTCCACTATAGTTTTGAAAGCACTACACATGGATTTATGGGTATTAAAATATTAATCAGTGCACTGTAGCAATGGTACAAAATGACATGACAACTGATTGCTGAGACATTTGCAGCATAGGCTAGATTTATTACATATATGAATTCAAACGTGCTGACAAAAACAAAGCAAACAAGTTAATGGTCTGTGTGTGTAAAAATTCCTTGGATTAAGAGATGACAATCTGGCCAGACTGAAGAGAGACATAAGCAGGCTTGGAGCTCTGGAGAAATTCAACAACATGTAGTGAGACACGAATTGCACAAATCCAAAATCCACGGCAACACACCCTGTTGAATGAAAGTCAACAAATTAATATGGCAATATTAGCTCACACAACTTGCATTTTGATATCAAGAGGTTGAGCACTGTATTGGCATGTGTAAAAAAGCCGGTAATATTATAGTGTATAATAATGGCTTGTGTGTTTGGACTATACCTAGGATTCTGAATGCACTATTTGACTTGATTACAAACACCAAACCCATATGTTACATAACTAGCATCTGCCCATATGTTTTGTTTGTGCAACCACACATTGCAGGCTTAGTAACGACATTATTGTATGGAGCACACTCACTGGCCAATCACATTTTAGTGCAGATAGCACTATACTACTTACATTTGACAACACCCTTCACCATGGCAACATCCACCAACTCCAAA
The DNA here is from genome assembly GCF_038048845.1 of Mixophyes fleayi. Taxonomy (NCBI): domain Eukaryota; kingdom Metazoa; phylum Chordata; class Amphibia; order Anura; family Limnodynastidae; genus Mixophyes; species Mixophyes fleayi. The sequence goes on along the minus strand of NC_134404.1, from coordinate 251,224,705 downwards.
AGTAAGTGCAATGGCAGAAAAGCCAGCACTGCAGGCCAAGTGTAATCTAAAGGCTGTAGATATAAGAAAAACAAATAAAGTGTCAATACTGTGCACTTCTCAACACTATATGTGCTGATCAATAAACTGTAGAAAAACCAAACGTCAATTATGTTGCCACATTAGGCTGTAGATTTAAACTACCCCATTAACGTGCATTTAGCAAAAGACATTAAGGCTAAACTTGGAGGCATGAAGCTATACTTTCTACACACATTGTAAAGGTAAAAATACAGGTTGCCATGGTTTTTCCCCTATTATTACACATATAAACCATTTCACGAACACACCAGGCCATGTCTATTCATATTCCTATTTTGAATTACCATACCTTAGATAATCAACCCTTGACTAAGCTTGCACATGATTTGACCACTGATCTTTTAAATGTGAAGATATTTATGCTTTGTTCCAAAAATAAACAAAAAAAACATTGACCCCTTACATTGTAACATGCTTTGTCCACTAGAACATTTACTTATTTTTTAGCCTTTGCTCTCCTTAATGACTCAAGCACAGAGTGTTAATGTGTCTTTAAGGTAGGGTCTGAAAAACCACACTTCAAATAAAGGTATTAGAAAAATAAAAAATAAAAATAAATATAACAGCATGGACATTCTTAATGCAAAGTGTTTTAACAAGGGGTATGTAATAAAACAATATCTGGTTTCTACTTACCACACACACAGACAAATGTGGAATGTCAAAAAGCAATCACTAGACACCCAAAAAACACAATCCAGGACCAAGATCTGTGGGGGGAGGGTAAACAGGTAAAAAATAAATCAATATAGATGGATAATCTTTGTGTGTCACTACATTCGAGAGGTCTCTATGCAGAGGCACATCCCAAGTCTATACAGTTGCCTCAATATTCAAACTCTGCAGCTAATTAAAGACTTTTCCACTAACCTTCAACATAAAATTCATTACCATTAGGACCTTTCAGCATCATTTTCTATCTCATACTTGCCAACTCTCCCGGAATGTCCGGGAGACTCCCGCATTTTGCGAGAGTCTCCCGGACTCCCGGGCGAGTGTGGCAATCTCCCGAATTCTGCCCACTTCACTAGGAAGTGCCGACTTCCTAGTGAAGTGGGCAGAATTAGATCCCAAACGCCGCGATTCCCGATGAATCGCGGCGTTTAGCCCCGCCCCCCGCTGTCAAATGACGCAATTTGCGTCATGACGTCACAGGGGGCGGGGTCGAAATGACGCGATTTTGGCCGCCCCGCCCCCTCACGCCCCCCTCCACTGGCTGGCTCCCGGAAGAGAGCTGAAGAAAGTAGGTAAGTATGTTCTATCTGTATCTCACCAATACCTTTTCCTAAAAATAAACATGAGTGTTGAGCAAGGTACAGCAATAAACAGCAGAGATTAAGAAACATTTCACCATTAATGGCTACTTAACCAGAACTATGAATCTCCCAACAACACAGAAGTCCAAGCAAGGTATTTTTAAGTAGCACTGTAATTAGTGAATTAAATGCAGGTGAGTAGGCCGGAGAGTATGCCGGACACGTCATTAGGAGCACCCAGGTGCGTTCTAATTAGCCAAGTGTGTTTTTGTGTAAAAGTGACCTGACATGTTAGCAACGTTTATTTTCTGTAGGGTAAGTAGAGATTATAACGATTATTACAGATGTCATTAATGAGCTAAGCTGTTAGTGTTGTGGCAATAGTATGGGTAAAATAGTTTTAAGTACAATTATATGACGTATGATTCATTTGCATGTGCTAAATTTAGATGTGCCACAATAGTGTAGTGGTTATGTATTTCACCCACCAATACTAAGTGCAGAAGTTCAAGGCCCCAGGTCAACCCTAAGCGAGTTAATAAAACACATTATTAAGCATACTCCTAAAAGTAAAAAACTATATGCAACTGCTTGTATTTAGCGTAAGATTCGCAAACGCGCTTAATTCCCTTTTTTTTGGTGAAGTTTTTGCAGCTCCTGCTGCTTTAGTAAAACAGTGTTTTTATTTATGTGTGTGTTTATCTAGGGTTAATATTTTAATACCACGTTATCCATCATGCTGTTCATATTAATTGCAACATGGCCGATTTATCAGGTCTAAGACAGCCATTCAGCTGTGCAAAATAGTTAATGTGCAGTTTGGTGTTGGTGTTTCAATGTGAAGTATACCTCAGTGAATTAAGAAATGAGCTTGCAAGGTAATGAGTTTAAACCCCGAATGATGTGTGTATGTGGCTAACCTTGGTATATTTACAAGTTTGAGGGTATTTATTCCACTCTGTGACTTAGTATATGTTTTGGTGTGTAAGGTGGCTATATGTCATGTTCAACAGTGTTATCAGCTACAACACAGCAAAGCAGTTGTTGGCAAAGACTTTGGATTTCAAAGACATAGGAATTCTGTACTGGCAACAGTGGAAAAAGCTAAGTGCTCCACCAAATCAAATATTAGAAATGGGAGCAATAAATGTTATATTTTTGATTTGTATTTATCAAAATGGATATATTTCGATATGCATAAATTTGGACTCTGCATGCACCAAATCTTTCTGGGTATAATATTTCCAAGTATTGCCATTTTTCCCCATGTTTTAAGGGAAACAACTTATGCTAGAAGTTGCTGGTCATCATTAATTTGTATTCTATTCCCTTGACATCACCACTTGTACAGTGGTGTAGCAGTTAGGCAATCCACCTTGCAAGCTTGCTACGTGGGTTCGAGTCCTCACCAATTCTCTCGGCTCTTAGGGATCATTAATATCCTTACACTATTTGTGTTGCTGTTAAAAGTGTCCCTGTGGTAATAGTACACTTGTTTTAAATTTGCATAAATCATGTGTGTAAAACCCTAAAATATAGTTTAGAGTTATTATATGTCTATTATTATTATTTGTTATTGCAAACGCACCATCACCAACTGTCAAATCAGTCATGTAACATATTGAGACTAATGATATTAGTAATTGTTCAGAATGGTTGGAGATTTATAATAAATATTTATGACAAAGTCTATTGTTTGGGAGACATTTTAAATAAAATGAAATAATTACCCATGCAGTGTGCACACCATTCAGGCAGTGGAATGAATGTGGAATGCACTGAGACAACCATTCCGGCAGTGGAATGAATGTGGAATGCACTGAGGCATCCATTACGGCAGTGGAATGAATGTGGAATGCACTGAGGCAACCATTCCGGCAGTGGAATGAATGTGGAATGCACTGAGGCAACCATTCCGGCAGTGGAATGAATGTGGAATGCACTGAGGCAACCATTCCGGCAGCCGGAATGCACTGTGACCTGGATTCTCCCCATAATGCTGAGAAGATATGTGGCTAGCAGTGTACAGGCCTATAAAAGCCAGTCCTCTTTACTTAAGAGGCAGTAAGCAGCAGAGGGCGCTATTTCCAGCTAACTAATTCCAGCATTCCGGCAGTTCCGGATTGAGGCCAAAGGGCCAAAATAACATCAAACATGTTGCACTTGCGAATTGCATTGATTAGAAAGGGGTATTTAAAGAAAAAAGGCTTAATTTACACAAACATACTAATGGAACATTTGTAAGATATCTAAAATCTCAATGAAATTTTTATTTTTTTAAAAAAAAAAAATGGCACAAGCAGTCTGTATTGATATGTATGTATGTTGTGCATATTTCGTTTTGCATTTTAAACGCAAAAGATGCTCCTAAAGGCGTTTAATAGTGGTTTTAGCTAGCTGTATTGGAGTTAAACATGACCCTGGCCTTCCTTAACTTTTGTGAAAGATTTGAGACAGGAGTGACGTCAGTTTCACTCATCTGGGCAGAGGGAACGCCTACTATTCTCAAGTGAAAAAGCATAACGCCTACTTTACTCAAGTACTATCTCATCTTCGCCCAGTCCGCGCCTACTCTCCGCCCATTCCCACCCATATGTTCTCAAGTGGTCAGCAGTCATCTCAAATCTATTTGCGTTGGAGTTTGAGATTGAGTCGCCTTTTGAGAGCTGTATCTGCCGTGCTTGAGTAGCGTATGTAGTGTTTTGCGCTGCTTAAGTGTTGTTTCGCGCATGCGCAGAGCCATTTAGCAGATGCGTATGCGTTTGCTAACTTTGATGAATCGGGCCCCAGGGGCCCTAACACTGCTGGCATCAAGCAGAGGTGTAGCATTATAAGAAGTTTACACCTGTGGTAGGGGGAGGGGGGTTGTTGGCAGAAAAAAACTGCGATGGGCCCTGCATGTGGAAGCTGTGGCCAGATACCCCTTTCCCTGCATGCAGGTAGTGGGCGCAATTATAACTGTGGGAACTGCAGACAGTGAGGGGGGGTGAGAGGACAACCTTATTAAGTATTTGCACATCAGTATTCCCATTTAAATACAATAGGTGGGGACATCATGTAAGGAGCAACCCAGAAACCGTGCCCCCTTGGGAACCCGTAGGCGCAAGTTGTGGGACATTGCTCCAACCCAAAAGCTGCCACCCTGTTCCTCTGTCTGTGAACTCCCGTCCTAGCAGGGAAAGCCACCCCCACTGCTCACTACTCCCAGTGTTCGTGTCCTCCTGGAACCTAGAGTCCCTTATGCCCAGGTGAGGGGAAACTGCTGCCCTTGGAACCCTAGAAAGAAACTGGGGGGCACTCCTCCGCCCCCCAGCTGCAAAATAGGCGCAGTCTGCGGAGGGGAGCCAGCCGCCCTACCGCCCCCCGGTTGAAAACGGCAGTATCGCGTTCTGTCCTGCACCACTCGGGGACACACAGGCATGCAGAGACCGAAACAGGAAGTGACGGCCTCACTTCTGGTTCTGCGAATGACATGGGCAGCAGTGAATCTGTCTGGTGCCATCTCCGCGCTCTCCACAGAGAGCTGTCTCTGCCGTGCTTGAGTAGCGCATGTAGTGTTTTGCGCTGCTTAAGTGTTGTTTCGCGCATGCGCAGAACCATTTAGCAGATGCGTATGCGTTTGCGAACTTTGATGAGTCGGGCCCGTGGTGAGGAGTCTGGTGGACTCTGGAAAGATGGACAAGGTAGACCAATAGAGCCATCCCATATCCCTCCTGCTGATGGGTTTTCCTCCAGGCAAAACAAATACACGTCATCCAATTACCACCATGCAGGATCCTCAAGTATACACTCGTGTACCAATGAAATGTCTGGGTAAAGGTATATTGAAATGTGTCTAATGTATTACTATGTCATACTCAAAGCTTTTGTTATTCAATGTGATAGTCCTAGAGTTATAATAGATGATAGGGGTATTCATGTTATTAATAACAGATGTATAATGTATGAGTAGTGGTAACAAATCACATACTTTCAATTAGCCATAAACCAGAGTGAACATAAAGTAACGGTACTCGGTAGAACGAATTGAATAGAATAAGAGTTGGAACTTGATTGAAGTGACTGATAGCTTCGGCCACTAGTCCTGTCCCTCTACCAAAAGATCACTCCTGGGCAGACTCTTAACCTGTCAGTTTTTGAAATGTTCTTGACCCCTCGTGAGATGAGATTGTAACTGGGAGGCTAGGTTAGACCTTGAGTGAAGGTAAATAGTGAGACAGCAACCGAGGACGTCCAAAACACTGTTTCCTGAAAAGTCACACTAACTGTCAGGATGGTGGATCGGGAGAGTAAGGTGTGGAGCAATAATTTCTTAGGCACAGGTTCTTTGACAGACAGGTACCAGGTGTAGGCTACCAGCATCATGGCTTCAAGGGTAGCAGAGACACACTGGTGCCCATTCCACCCACTGCAGAGGGGCCAACACTCAGAGAAGGGTCCAAGGGCACTCATGAGTCTGTTCTGGAAGGCCTCGAATGCAGTTAGTAGTACCTGAGCCAAAGGCTAAGACTGTTGTCCAGCATGAAGTTGTATTTTTTCCTGTTTTGTGTTCTCTCATTTCATTCTCTTCTCAGGACGGTTAATTCTTTTGATTATTAGCAGGTGACAGAGACTGGTTCAGGTAATGATAAGGAGGTATTGGGGAGGAAGAAGAAGCTAGTAGCATCATCGGTCCATCCAATTACTCTATTCAATTCAGGGGTTAAGGAAAATTTGGAAACCTCGGAGCTTGGAGAAAGTGCGAGGGGCTATTGTCTGAGTAGCATTACGTCCGTAAGTACGGTGACCCCATAGTTAAAAAAAGGTACACCCAGCGATGCCAGTCCAGTAATATTCGGACTTGAACAGGCATCCTTGAGAATGATTATCATTCTTGGGAGGGTAAGGTTTTAGACCAAATAAAGTGCTTGGCGTGCTCTCACATACCTCAGTGATTATGTCAAGTAGGACTAGTTCTCTTCCCACTAAATATTCTTGAGGTACCCGAACTATGGGTGGGAGGTCACTAGGGAAAAAAGTACGACACCTAGGTCCCTTAGTCTGAAGTCTCCCAATGCTTTGCAAGCCGATCACTGTTAAATCTGAATATCGGGAGACTGGGAAGAATGAACAGACAATAGCCCGCCCACAAGTGTTGATGAGAAGAACTGATGACATTATTAGAAGTGTACAAAAGTGGAAGCTGCTCAAATCAATTTATAGGCCATAACAGGTGCTGAAAGGGTGGGGTTCTCCTGCAAGGAACATACACACAACATTTTTTTCCCAGCACACTGCTATAGCCAGCAACAGATCTGCCATTTCTACTGTAGATAAAAATGCAAAAGTCTTTGTTGCACACATTTGCAAATGTATGTTTAAGCCATCCTGCCACGCCAAGGCGCTTTTGCATATAGGATGGTCCTACTCTAAACAATGAGAGTCCCTATATTTTGGCCATACATATGTGTTTTTAAATTGAGAGCTAACTTACCAAAGAGGTACCCCAGAAGCCTCCAAATAGCAATCCAATGTCAGCACTCCCCCTCAGCTACTGACACCAACATGCCTCTCAGACAAATACAAAAGTGGAAGCTGCTCAAATCAATTTATAGGCCATAACAGGTGCTGAAAGGGTGGGGTTCTCCTGCAAGGAACATACACACAACATTTTTTCCCCAGCACACTGCTATAGCCAGCAACAGATCTGCCATTTCTACTGTAGATAAAAATGCAAAAGTCTTTGTTGCACACATTTGCAAATGTATGTTTAAGCCATCCTGCCACGCCAAGGCGCTTTTGCATATAGGATGGTCCTACTCTAAACAATGAGAGTCCCTATATTTGGGCCATACATATGTGTTTTTAAATTGAGAGCTAACTTACCAAAGAGGTACCCCAGAAGCCTCCAAATAGAAATCCAATGTCAGCACTCCCCCTCAGCTACTGACACCAACATGCCTCTCAGACAAATACAAAAGTGGAAGCTGCTCAAATCAATTTATAGGCCATAACAGGTGCTGAAAGGGTGTGGTTCTCCTGCAAGGAACATACACACAACATTTTTTCCCCAGCACACTGCTATAGCCAGCAACAGATCTGCCATTTCTACTGTAGATAAAAATGCAAAAGTCTTTGTTGCACACATTTGCAAATGTATGTTTAAGCCATCCTGCCACGCCAAGGCGCTTTTGCATATAGGATGGTCCTACTCTAAACAATGAGAGTCCCTATATTTGGGCCATGCATATGTGTTTTTAAATTGAGAGCTAACTTACCAAAGAGGTACCCCAGAAGCCTCCAAATAGAAATCCAATGTCAGCACTCCCCCTCAGCTACTGACACCAACATGCCTCTCAGACAAATACAAAAGTGGAAGCTGCTCAAATCAATTTATAGGCCATAACAGGTGCTGAAAGGGTGGGGTTCTCCTGCAAGGAACATACACACAACATTTTTTCCCCAGCACACTGCTATAGCCAGCAACAGATCTGCCATTTCTACTGTAGATAAAAATGCAAAAGTCTTTGTTGCACACATTTGCAAATGTATGTTTAAGCCATCCTGCCACGCCAAGGCGCTTTTGCATATAGGATGGTCCTACTCTAAACAATGAGAGTCCCTATATTTGGGCCATGCATATGTGTTTTTAAATTGAGAGCTAACTTACCAAAGAGGTACCCCAGAAGCCTCCAAATAGCAATCCAATGTCAGCACTCCCCCTCAGCTACTGACACCAACATGCCTCTCAGACAAATACAAAAGTGGAAGCTGCTCAAATCAATTTATAGGCCATAACAGGTGCTGAAAGGGTGGGGTTCTCCTGCAAGGAACATACACACAACATTTTTTCCCCAGCACACTGCTATAGCCAGCAACAGATCTGCCATTTCTACTGTAGATAAAAATGCAAAAGTCTTTGTTGCACACATTTGCAAATGTATGTTTAAGCCATCCTGCCACGCCAAGGCGCTTTTGCATATAGGATGGTCCTACTCTAAACAATGAGAGTCCCTATATTTGGGCCATACATATGTGTTTTTAAATTGAGAGCTAACTTACCAAAGAGGTACCCCAGAAGCCTCCAAATAGCAATCCAATGTCAGCACTCCCCCTCAGCTACTGACACCAACATGCCTCTCAGACAAATACAAAAGTGGAAGCTGCTCAAATCAATTTATAGGCCATAACAGGTGCTGAAAGGGTGGGGTTCTCCTGCAAGGAACATACACACAACATTTTTTCCCCAGCACACTGCTATAGCCAGCAACAAGTCTGCCATTTCTACTGTAGATAAAAATGCAAAAAAGTCTTTGTTGCACACATTTGCAAATGTATGTTTAAGCCATCCTGCCACGCCAAGGCGCTTTTGCATATAGGATGGTCCTACTCTAAACAATGAGAGTCCCTATATTTGGGCCATGCATATGTGTTTTTAAATTGAGAGCTAACTTACCAAAGAGGTACCCCAGAAGCCTCCAAATAGCAATCCAATGTCAGCACTCCCCCTCAGCTACTGACACCAACATGCCTCTCAGACAAATACAAAAGTGGAAGCTGCTCAAATCAATTTATAGGCCATAACAGGTGCTGAAAGGGTGGGGTTCTCCTGCAAGGAACATACACACAACATTTTTTCCCCAGCACACTGCTATAGCCAGCAACAGATCTGCCATTTCTACTGTAGATAAAAATGCAAAAGTCTTTGTTGCACACATTTGCAAATGTATGTTTAAGCCATCCTGCCACGCCAAGGCGCTTTTGCATATAGGATGGTCCTACTCTAAACAATGAGAGTCCCTATATTTGGGCCATACATATGTGTTTTTAAATTGAGAGCTAACTTACCAAAGAGGTACCCCAGAAGCCTCCAAATAGCAATCCAATGTCAGCACTCCCCCTCAGCTACTGACACCAACATGCCTCTCAGACAAATACAGAAGTGGAAGCTGCTCAAATCAATTTATAGGCCATAACAGGTGCTGAAAGGGTGGGGTTCTCCTGCAAGGAACATACACACAACATTTTTTCCCCAGCACACTGCTATAGCCAGCAACAGATCTGCCATTTCTACTGTAGATAAAAATGCAAAAGTCTTTGTTGCACACATTTGCAAATGTATGTTTAAGCCATCCTGCCACGCCAAGGCGCTTTTGCATATAGGATTGTCCTACTCTAAACAATGAGAGTCCCTATATTTGGGCCATACATATGTGTAGCATTACGTCCATAAGTACGGTGACCCCATAGTTAAAAAAAGGTACACCCAGCGATGCCAGTCCAGTAATATTCGGACTTGAACAGGCATCCTTGAGAATGATTATCATTCTTGGGAGGGTAAGGTTTTAGACCAAATAAAGTGCTTGGCATGCTCTCACATACCTCAGTGATTATGTCAAGTAGGACTAGTTCTCTTCCCACTAAATATTCTTGAGGTACCCGAACTATGGGTGGGAGGTCACTAGGGAAAAAAGTACGACACCTAGGTCCCTTAGTCTGAAGTCTCCCAATGCTTTGCAAGCCGATCACTGTTAAATCTGAATATCGGGAGACTGGGAAGAATGAACAGACAATAGCCCGCCCACAAGTGTTGATGAGAAGAACTGATGACATTATTAGAAGTGTGTATATTAACGCAAGCTGAAGGAGATTGTATATGACGTTATTGATAGACATAGGATGATGCTATTGATGAACATGAAGTGTTTAAATGTATTCTGAGCTTAAAGACATGCGTTGGACAGATGAACCTGTTAAACTTGAAGAACTGTAGTAGAGTATTCTGTATAGCTGATACATGTTCTATTGTACCTTGTACCTTTCCAAATAATGTATTAAGTGTTTTATTGCACCCTTGAAGGGCACACAAAAGGTTATCTCCAAGCTCCAGAAGTGTACGGTTTATAGTAAAAGAAGAAGTCGTTTAGAGGATTAAGACTCTCTCTTATGATAACTTGTTTAGATCTACAAACAGCATGGTCATACACCAAGGGGGACTTGTATTACATAACAATGAAACGGTGTACTGAGATCCTGCATATACCATCTTTAAGGTGATAGTTTATTATACTATCAAAGGGTGGACTGTCGAAGTCGTATAATTTGATGAACGAAAGTATATTGGTTTAATATTGTTTAGCCGTGCGATTGCGATCCGTACGCCGCGTAACACGTGAAATGGTGCGATCGCACGGTAAAATACGCACACACACTCGCATTACAACATTTAATTATTTATATAATTCATATTCATATTGGTTTCGTTACACTGTAATTTATGAGCAGATAATATTTGGTTTATTAGTAGTATATATATAAATATATATATATATATATAATGATTATACGTACACTTCAGTGATATATATGGTTCAGGTTGTGGGAAATGTGGCATGTCTGGTATCATACTGAAACCCTATTCATCAGCAGCTGTCCGATGCAGTTGGCAAAGAGATCGCACATTGCATACTTTAGTTATTGATATTAGGGAATAAACCTTTTGTATGATGCTGGCTATGAAAGGAGCAGACCCCCTGGAGAGACGACCCCCCACCTTTGGATTCCTTAGATTAAATCAGCCTATGACCTGTTTACCCTGGACCCACCCAACGTCGGGATCTATAGAAACAATCTACGTCATCTCTATTGTTCACTGTGTAACACTGTACTGTATATAATCATAGCTGCACTCCCCTGGCCCTCAGTCAACTCTGACACAGTATTCTAAACAGATATACTGTCCACCAGGTCCCGTGGTTTGCGCAGCGAGTGCATGCGATAGCATCGGTATGTATTTATCTTTTGGTATTGGCTGTACTCTACTGTATCATAATATAATAATGTATTGAATTGTTAACTGTTTACATCTGCTAAAATAAATCACTTTGTGCTTTGGAAACATATACAATTGATTGGGCAATGCTTATTTGAAAACGATAGAATTACTTTAATAACTGGCTCCTCCGCTGCCTGCGCCTCCACCACTGCCCGGCGCCGTTGGCGCCAGTCCCAGTGTGCCCGGTCTGTTTGAGAAAAGGATTTTTAAAAAAAAGTGCATGTTAACACAAGCACCAGCTTAAAAAAATTATGGTATTTGGAAAATCTGATGATCATACATGTTTAATCAACTTGGCATTGGCAGGAGTCAGAAATATTAGCTACTCCCAAAGCAAGGAGCTAAACATGATGGACACAAAGTATTTCACATGACCTGTCACAAATTTTTATCTTTTCCATTGAGATGTGGAAATTCGCAGTGGCCTCATGGTCAGCACTTTGCTCTCACAGCACTGGGGTCATGAGTTCAAGTCCCTGATTATTGTTTAATATGTGTTGGAGTTTTCCGGTTTGCTCCATATTTGCATGTCTTGTCTACCACACTCCCCAAACGTACTACTGGCCAGGTAATTTGTTTTTTGGACAAATTGCCAGTAGTATTTTTGTTAATGTTGGTAAATTTATGTCAGCAAACTCCCATGGGGCTGGTAATGATGTCAATTAGTTCTCTCTTTACAGGACCACTGAATTAGTGTATGGATCTTAAAATATTAGAATGTTGAGTATACTTTGGAAATCACCCTTTGTTGGGACTACCTCACAGTCTAAAATTGTCTAAATAGGCAGGTAAATAAAGATTGATTAGCTATATCTAGTACACTCTGTAATCTGTTTGCATCTTATAGGAGTTTTTAAAAATTAGTCTATACACTAAGGTGTTTGGATTTTGAAACCTGGCTTTAAAATCTTTGCCGAATAATGACAACACATCTGCCACTGAAAAATGTTTTTAAGGTTAGACCAGCAAGTTACAGCACACGGGTCAAGAGTTAGAATGGCTGATTCCCAAACCCACCCTTAATGGTCAGATTTTTCACAATAAAACATTTAGGTCAGTAAATTGTCAGCATACAGGAGGCAAAGCATTTTGGGTGCACTGGAAGGGGCATGTCCTTTAGAGTGTGCTTGCACATTGTTATGTAGGCCATGTCAGGTGATTAGGGTGAACATATTTACAAACATATAGCAAATATATATGTGTACACATGGTTTTTGCGATTAATAGAGAACTCACTTCTTATAATCTCCTGGCGGAGTTCAGCAAGGAGCCTGGGCTGACGGCGCCAGAGATCGCTCCAGCGCCTCTGGAGCTGGACGATGCTCCTGCGTATCCCATACCACAGGCGGAAATGTCTGCGGACCCTTTGATATGCGTCACACGCGGATCTTTCACACACCTGTGTGTATAATGGGTGCCTCTCCCACCAAGAACATGGCGGCCCCCTACGATGAGACGAGTACTCTGTGCGTTGCAATTAGGAAGAAGAGTGTACACCTGGTTAATTAATCCAAACCTCAATTTAAACCCACCTTACTGCCTGTTCATGAGCTTATTTGGCTGGACAGGACAGGACACATTGAACTTTGTAACAAATTTAGCTGCTTTGCCTAATAAGCAAACAACAAACAGTAAGTACAAAAGTAAATCAGAGATTTTAATATATCCAATGTGTTTGTATCTTCTAATGTAGCCTTGTTTTGTATGAAATATGTGTGTCATAGCTGTAATAAAACTGCTATAAAAAGGGGCCTTGCCTTCACATTTTAACATAGCAATAATGCTATATTAGCATACAATAAGCTAAGTTATTTAACCGTATCAATCTTGTACTCAATAAAACTTGGATGTTAGCATTGTTGATAACATAACCTTACCTTGCATTTTAATTAACTTTATTTGTTGTTTTGCAGCCCACCCCAAGCATTACACACTGGCAATTTGCCTCTTTTGATCTTTGTGTGCAAATATATCAAAGTAAGTATAAATAGGTCAGATATATAGTAGCATATGCTAATAATTTGTATCTGCTCATTTAGCCATCTGTGTATGCACAAATATGTGTATCATAGCTGTAATGAGAGTGTGACCAGAAGTGGGCTTGGCCTCACATTTAACTGGGAAAGAATGCATTAGTAGCTTACACTATGCTAAGTACTGTTAGATTATCCATATCCCACACACTAATAACTGACTTATTGCATTGAGGGACACATGAATCAAAATGTTTAAATGTATTTGGAAGCTTACATAACAAATTGCATTTGTAGTACACACTTAAGTGTGTTGGTGGCTGATTTGATTTTGAAAAGTAATATTGCAAGCACCATATAGGGTTTGCTACTCTGACAAATTTAATGTGATATCATTAATTGAGGTGTGTGTCTAACCTGTTAACCAAGGTTAGCCTTTTAAAAGTGGCAACTGGTAGTAGTAGCTGAATGTTTAAGTAGTATTTGTCGACCATTAATGTAAAAATACAGTGGACAAAGTCAATGTTGGTTCAATATAGAAGCAACAATGTTGATTAGAATAAGGGCCATGTGTTTTATACCTAGGTAGTAGTTTCCCAAATTAAACCTTTTAAGGGGGTGGATGGGCATACAATCTGTATTGGCACCTGACTGTTTGCATTGGCAGAACCTAATCTCATTATCTTTCCAATAGGAATATGTCTGAACCAGGCCCCAGTGGCGAGCAGGCACCCGGGCGGCCAAGTATGCGCAAAAAAAACTTCAGCAATGAAGAACTTGAGGTTTTGGTGTCCGAGGTATTACAGAGATTTCACTCTGAATAGCGCCAGATTACTGGCCCTGAGCGTCACCGCCATTGAGAGCTCATAACAACAGCTATAAATAACATCTCGCCCCATGGTCGAAAACTGCATGAGGTCGAGAAACGGTTCTAAGCCAAGGTTTGACCAAAAGGCCTAGAGAATGTGAATGACTGTGTTGAGTAGTATCTCTTTGCTTTTGTTTCTCTCTCTCGATATAGATATAGATATAGATATAGATATGTATGTAGATTGTGTGTTAGTATTACTTAGGCAACTGTGATGTAAAACCAGCCTTGTGTCTATAAAGTATTTCCCTATCAGGGGCTTAGGTGATGTTTAAAAGCAGCATGGCCCTTGGCCACATTTACATAATCAGTTGTGCACATTAACCACGATTGAAAATCCCAAGACATTAGTGTACAATGTGCCATTAATAATTGTGGATGTTTTTTTTCTTTTTTTGGATCAAAAAGGCAGATATTTGACGCCATAATGTTTGTCTACTCAGCAACTGGGCAGACTATAAAGCTAGACTGAAAAGCAAGCTGGCTCGGCAACACCGTGTTATGTGCGTATTGTCGCTAACCAATAACGATTGTCGAACCTCGATTTGTGTTTCCAACGCACAAAGATTTATTCGCAAATAGTAGAATAATATGATCAAGCAAAGTGATAACAAATACAGCCGTTACTTATCGCAGGCGCTCTGGATCCAGTGTGCAGCATTCAATCCTGAAGTCTGGGGACAAGATGTCTGCACACTAGATGTGAAGCTGCTGCTTATATACACACAAAAATACAGTAACACAAAGAAGATGGTATAGCTTGCATCTATTGGTCCAGGTCTCAGGAAGGTCCAAGGGGTTGTCAATCATTGGCTAGTTCATCCTAAGGAATCCAAAGGAGAAGGTCACCTCTCCAGGGGGTATGCTCGGCTCTTCCCGCCAAGATTCCTTAGTCTTAAGTAGTTCATAATTCCCTATCATTCATAACTTGTGTATGCACCCTGCGATTCCCTCGCAGGGTGAACCAAACAGTAGGATATGTAAAAAGGTTTATTATGATACCACTCATGATATGATTCCTTCAACCTGTTCCGTGTATTTCACTAATATGCATGTAACTCTAATAATAACATATAAATACTACTATATTTCGACATAACTGACTATGTGTTGCAACTACCATTAATGTGTACTATTTTATAAGTATGCGTGTTTGTGCGAATGTATGGTAAAAGACCTATTACTGTTGCTGCTACGTGTAGTGGATGCGTACGCCCTTTCACGCCGTAGCGTGCCCTTGTACGTCGATGCGTACCGTACGCATCTTTTCAGACAAAGACAACCAAGTTTGCTCGACTTTAATTTAAATGACTTTATCCAATTTGCTGACTTCGACAGCTCCACCCTTTGATAGTGTAATAAAGTATCACCCAATCACCGTTTCAAGTTCAGGATTATACAATACTTCTTCACAGACCATGATCTCGGTATCTGGTACCACCCTTTCAGTCTCTTTCTCAGTGTTACTTCTATGAGACTGCTTTCCACACTTCAACACAGTAGGAACACATTTGACAACTAAACCAATTGCTAAGATGACACCCAGTATAAGGAGCAGGAGCTTACCTACACTAGCAACCATTTCCTGTACCCACTCCCCCAGACCGGAGAACCATTTCACAGGGTTCAACCACGAGAACCAACCCGCCACCTTTTCCCCGACCTCATATAACGAAGAATTATGGCTCTTTCGAAATTCCCATTTCAGCTGCAAAATTTCATCCATCTTCCGGTCTATAACCTCTTTAGGGTCATCCGTATTATTAGTAATGTACGTGCAACATTTGACACCGAACTTGGTGGCCTGTGTCACACAGTACCCACCAGTAATAGAGGTGAGATAATTTAGTACAAGTCTATGTTGTACCAACTCCTTCTTGTACGCTTGTAGCTCCCTTCCAGTATACCTGAAAGTGTCATCATACATCTCGGTGATATTATCTATTAATTTAGCTAGGTCTTGGATATATTTAAAGTTTAATGTTCCCTGAGCGGTCCTGGTGAGGTCTAGAGCAACCATACCTTGAAAACCAGCAGTTTCACTAATCAATTTTGTAGCTATGGGTTCCTCACCAGGAATCATATTTCTCTTGCCACGGTGTTCATACTGTGTGTGTATGTATGGTGGTGATGTAGTCTTGTGAATACCAACCATTTCTTCATGAGTAATAGTCATGATTTCAGGAACCAGTTTAAGAAACACAAGCCCTTGGAACTCGGAGTCACCCAGGAATAAGCTTTCCTCCCACAAACAAAATACACATCATTAGGGAGAACATAAGGAACAGTATGCCCATGAACTATATCACACAGAGTTTTGATAAAACTACCCATGCCTAGTGTCTCCATTTGCTCTAGACACGTGTCGGCATTAATGACATTTTTACATTTATCTGTAGAGACTTTTCCAATGGATACCTTCTTATGTTTGGTTATACGCCCTAATTTGTGACTTCCATCAAAATTTCTGCCTAGTAGTGACCTTGTGAGTCTCCCTCTAAAATGAGTGTGGCGAGCCATTGTCTGATCTGATAGGTCAGCCTCCCAATTCTCCAGGCACTTTGCATGAGATATATTTAGGCACAGCAAATATCTGCCTATGGAGTATTGTCGAAGCGTCAGACTAGGGGACCTAGTGTTACTGTACCTCCCGTCTATGGGCCTTCCATCCCTCAATTCGAGTACTTCAGATATGTTTAGAGGGAATGGCACTAGTCTTATATTATGCTGCCCTTGCGGCACGTGAGAGCACACCCAACACTCGGTTTGGTTTAGCACCTTACCCACCAGGGAGTGATAATCCTCCAAAGGATGCCCGCCTATATTCAGAGTACTGGGGGACTGGCATCGTTGGATGCATCTCTCTTCAACCAGGGAGTCGCAGAACTTGCAGATACAATACTCATCAGACAATAGCCCCTCACACTGCCTCCGAGTTCCTGAGCTAGCAGACCTTTTCATAACCCCCGGACCAAGTTTGATAATGGGCTGCTCTGAGTATCCTAATAACTTCTTCTGCCTTCATTTCATCCGTATCACTCCCAGAAGAACTCTCCTCCGTCCTCTATCCTCCTTCACAAAAATAGAATGTCCTAAAAAAAATAAAAACAAGGAAAATCCTGGAACAAAAGAAAAACAAAAACCGCCACTCCATCGCTGGAAAGATTGTTCTGGGGCAACGTCTCTGGTTCAGGTGTCTCGACTGCAGGCTTTAGGTCTCCCGGAACAGACTCATGAGTGACAGATTTATGTCGTTGGTCTTAGCTTTATCTTGCACTTTCTCCGGATTATGGACTCTCCTGCAGTGGGTGGAATGGACCCAAGTGTCTCTCTCTGCAACCTTCAGTGATGTAGTACTGGTCAGCAGCACTTGGTACGGGCCTTCCCAACGGTCTGTTAAACAACCTGAACGTAAGAAATTGCGGATCATAACATAGTCTCCAGGTTCAAAATCATGACAGTTCATTTCTTGCATACCAGGTGACAGCATTTTTAGTTTTTGTTGTTGTTGTTTTAGCTGTCTACTCATTCTTATAAGATATTGTACAGTCACTTCATTATTACACTTCAAGTCGTCTTGTGGACTCACGATCAAATGAGGTTGTCGTCCGAACAGTATCTCAAAGGGTGACAGATTAAGAGGAGGTCTAGGAGTGGTCCGAATGCTATGGAGGACCAATGGCAAAGCCTCAGGCCATGCCAACCCGGTTTCAGCCATTATCTTACCAAGCTTGTTTTTTATAGTACCGTTTACTCTCTCCACCTTACCACTGGCTTGTGGTCGGTAAGGGGTGTGAAGTCTGCTACCGATTCCCCTGAGTTTACACATGTTTTGGAAGATATCACCAAAAAATGGGTACCCCTATCACTTTCAATGATTCTAGGGATACCGAACCTACATACAAAGTCTTGTACAATGTTCTTTGCAGTGAACACAGCAGTATTAGTGGCTGCCGGATATGCTTCTACCCAACCGGAAAACATATCAATACACACTAACACATACTTTAAATTCCTGCACGGTGGTAATTGGATATAGTCAATTTGTATTACCTGAAAAGGTCCATCTGTAGGAGGGATGTGGGATGGCTCAGTTGGAATAGTTTTCCCAACATTTTTCCTCAAACAAGTAAGACATGACATTGCTTTCTTACCAGCCTGAGAGGAAAATCCGGGAGCACACCAGTATGCTCTCACCAGTTTGCACATACCTTCTTTACCCAGGTGAGTCAGGCCGTGTGCTGCTTCAGCCAGGCTTGGATAGTATGTTCGGGGAGCTACAGGCTTACCTTGTCCATCCCTCCAGAGTCCTGAGGACTCTTGACCACATCCCTTCGCCTTCCAGACCGCCTTTTCCTGCAGGGAACACAAATCTTGCATTTCAATTAATTTCTGCATGTCTAATGTCTGAAAAACCATCATAGTCTCGGTCGATACAGTCATAGGTTGCCCTGCTGCCCATTTAGCAGCTTCGTCTGCCCTGTTGTTGCCCAATGACACTGGGTCTTCTTCAAAGGTATGGGCTTTGCACTTTATGACGACTACTGTTCTGGGTAACTGTATCGCTGTCAGAAGTCCTTTTATGTATTGTGAGTGTGCCACTGGCGTACCTGCTGCTGTCGTAAAGTTTCTAAGACACCAAAGGGCCCCAAAATCGTGCACTACCCCGAAGGCGTACCTAGAGTCAGTATATATATTGGCTGATTTACCCTCTGCCAATTCACATGCTCTCCTTAGTGCTACTAGTTCCGCCACCTGGGCTGAGTGAGGTGGGCCAAGGGGTTCAGCTTCTACCACATTCTGATCATCTACAACAGCGTAACCAGTACATAGCTCTCCCGTCTCTGTCTGTCTATGACAACTTCCGTTTGTATAAAACGTAAAATCTACATTTTCTAAGGGGGTGTCACGTATGTCGGGCCTTGCAGTAAAGGTCTGATTCAGGTGTTCCATACAGTCATGCGTGTCAGTATTCTTGCCTAACTCATCATCAACCAGGGTCTCCTCACCTCCCACCCTTTGTGTCTCTAGAGACACATACGGAAGGTATGTAGCTGGATTTAAGGTGCTACATTGTTTGATGGTGATGTTTGAGGGTGCCATCAGGGCTAGTTCCCACTTTGTGAATCTAGCAGAAGAAACATGTCTGGTTTGGGCTGAATTTAACAGAGCTGATACAGCATGGGGTGTATAGATAGTTGAATTATGTCCTAATACTACGTCCTCACTCTTACTTACCAGAAGAGCCATTGCTGCTACACTTCTGAGACATATTGGGAGTGATCTTGCCACATTGTCTAATTGTGCACTGTAGTATGCTACCGGTCTGCTAGCGTCACCATGTTTCTGTGCGAGGACACCTGCTGCACAACCATCAGCTTCTGTACAAAATAGCTTAAAAGGCTTTTCATAATCAGGTATTCAGAATGCAGGTGCTCTAGTCAGACTGTCTTTAAGATTAAAGAACGCTTGCTCTGACTCTTCTGTGTGTACAACACGTTCTGGTTTTGAGGAAGAGACTAGCTCCTGCAATGGTAATGCCAGAATAGAAAAACCTGGGATGCAAGATCTACAGTATCCACACATCCCCAAGAAAGTACGAATCTGCTTCTGGCTCTGCGGCAGAGTCATGTGTTGTATGGCTTTAATCCTGTCGGTTGTCAGGTGTCTTAGCCCCTTAGTGAGGCAGTGTCCTAAGTATTTGACCTTAGTCTGACATGGCTGTAATTTATCCTTTGCCACCTTGTGCCCTGTTTGTGAAAGATGAAGCAACAACAATTTAGTATCATGTAAACATGACATAAAAGAATCAGAGCACAACAACAAATCGTCCACATATTGAATTAGAACAGACCCATTGTGGGGTTGAAAGGATTGCAAACAGTCATGTAAGGCTTGGGAGAAAATACTGGGGCTTTCAATGAACCCCTGGGGTAGTCTGGTCCATGTGTATTGCACTCCCCTGTAGGAGAATGCAAAAAGGTATTGGCAGTCAGGGTGAAGAGGGACTGAGAAGAAAGCAGAACATAGATCAATGACAGTAAAATGACTGGCAGACGGTGGAATCTGCATGAGGATGACAGCTGGATTTGGCACTAAGGGGAATTGGCTCTCAACAACTTTATTATTTCCCCTTAAGTCCTGGACTAATCTATAGCCCCTCCCCCCATTCTTCTTCACAGGGAAAATGGGACTATTTGCTGTACTGGCTGTACGAATTAAAATCTCTTGTTGTAACAGCCTCTCAATAACAGGATATACCCCTAGTTCCACCTCCGGTTTTAATGGATACTATGGGATTTTTGGAGCTATCCTACCACTTTTTAGATTGACAATGACAGGGGCTACATTTGCCATCAGTCCAGTGTCCTGTCCATCTCTGGTCCATAGTGAACCTGGTATTTCCAGCAACATCCCCTTTACTTGAGATGGACTTTGTTCTATAACAGGAGAGTGTAACATTAACCTTTGAGGGGTGTCCAATATATCCTGTACCTCATGTGCGACCTTCTCCGGTATATCTAATAACACACCATCAGAAGTACAGTATATGACACATCCCATTTTACATAACAAGTCTCTCCCTAGCAAGTTAGTAGGAGCCGCTGCAGCCAAGAGAAACGAATGCTTGGTATGCAGAGGCCCGATAGTTACCTCAGCTGGTTTAGTTAGTGGATAATGCAACACTTTTCCCGTTACCCCGATTGCTGGAATTGTTTTACTGGTCACCTGTAGATTGAAAGGAGAGGTTATCACAGACCGGGCCGCCCCTGTATCTACAAGAAAAGTTTCTTTCCTACCAGCTATGTCAACTATCATTGTTGGTTCTTCACTCTGACTCTCAGTTAACCTCACTGGTTGTAGACTACAGGTATGACCTGACCCCTAGCGCTGACTATCATTTTCCCGCGCAATATTTGTGGTTATAATATGTGCGGGTAGATGCGAGTCTTCGATTCTATGTGAAATTTTCCTTGGAGGATATCTATGTGTCCCACCTCTAGGGCTGTATCTGTCTTTTTTACAATCCCTCCTCATGTGTCCTTCTTCATTACAATTGAAACATCTGATCACTCTGTTTCTTATTATGTGGGTTGTATGCTGGTGGTCGTGTATGCATCCCCTCTAGAGCCTGTATACTCACCGTCATTAACCTATCACCTTTCTCCTCCTTTTGTCTAAAAAGGTTTTTGTCATGCTCCACAGCAGACTCCCTGAGAGAATCTACTGTGATGCCTCTCCAATTAGGTAATGTGGTTTGTACTCTGGTTTTTAGATTTTCTCTAAGGCCATCCATTAATACTCCTACAGCTACTTCCCTATTATGTGGGTCCTCCCCTATGTTGGATATCCCAGTGAACCGTGTTATCGCTGCTATAGCTCTAATGAAGTAATCTGCTGCTGTTTCACTATCTTTAATGGTGAAAATCTTACTCCAATTTACTACTACTGGAAAATAGATGGCTAAGTGTTTGACAATTTGTTCTATATTCTTTTGGTTAATCTCATCAGTCAAGGTTTCATCTTCCTCCAACAAACAATCTTCAATAAATTTTTGTAAGTTAGTATTGGGAGGAAGACACGCCCTCAACACTACACGCCAATCCTTATTGGTTGGTTCGTGGGCATTTCCTAAGTCTTTAACAAATTTCTGACATTTAGCTAACTCCTTTCTAGGATCTGGGAATTCAGTCATAATGGAACGTAATTCTGATCTAGTCCAGGGCCAGTGCATTGTAACATTTCTTAAAGGAACTACACCATCCTTATTCGGCTTCCCATTGGGAACTGATATTGTGCGGACTGGGTACACACCCTCTGGTTCACTGACTTCAGGGGACACTACAGGATTTGCTGGTTCAAGATTTAGAACGCTTTCACTCCTAGTGATCACACTACTCTCACCTATCTCAGCCATTTTCTCATACTTGCGCTGAGCCTCTAGTACACTAACAGCATGGGCAATGGCCGAAATCACAGTGGGTTCATCTTCATCTTCAGATACACTTGATTTAAACTGGCTTAAAATAGGATACAACTTAGCAATTTTTCTTTTTTCAGTTTTAATACCGGCTGTACTTACCGCTCCCGCCGCATAAGGTGGCGGGGGCGCGCTTGCGCTGAGTTCGCCACGCTTCTCAATGGCTACTTCCGCCGTGCGCGTGCTTTTCGCCACGCCTACTTCCGGTTTGCATTCGCTGCTCTGCCACGTGTTACTTTCCATTTGCCACAATTTTAAACAATCATTATGTTTATTCCTCACTTTCGTTGAGTTAATCAACCATACTTTATCTTTTACAGTATTTAGTACCTCTGCATTAAAACTTCCTATTGTTGGGAAAGGCCTATCACACTCTTTGGTCATCTTGACCCACGTGTCACAATACACAGTTGCGTATGCACCATATTTCTTACACATGAGAAACCTCGCTGAACCAATAGGACCTTCCTTAGGCAGTACACTGACCATCTCTAGCGTATGCTTAGCACCCATGTTTAACAACACCAATCTATGCAGAACGCTTTCAACAATTTGCTACACTCTACCGCTAGAGATCTCTTACTGGCCGTGGACGTATTTGCTCAAGCCGCGTCCACTCACTTCCTCTTGTATTAAACAAGGACCCCTAACACAGACAATATCACTGTGGGACCCAAGGGCTATCAGCTCCTCGATACCCTGGCTAAACCACAAAATCTGTTGAGTTTATTATAACTGGGAGAACAAAGTCGATACAATCAACCAGCCTTTCCAATATAATTCCTCCTAGCTGCTTCACCAATTCGCACTAACGGCACGGTTAGATCGCACTGCCTACCAATACTAATTATTAGCAAACCTTGCGATCTATTAGTAGCGCTTTGCGAAAACCACGTTTTCGCATTCGGTATACCTGCCCTGTATACCGTCCTTCATTTGGGCAATCCGCCTCGTCAGACAGCAACTGAGCACAATGAATAATAAACAGTGTATCTACATTACAAAATCACACACTATACACCTTTTCTGCGCAGAAAATCAAGAGTTCCCAACAACAGTAATAATATCTCAGAGGCTTTCACAAGTAATTATATTATGCACATATAATAACTATCAAGACGATTGTTTAACCACGTGGCAAATCTACCGGAAGTTCGCGTACGCACAGCAGGGAATACACATACGCTAAGCAATGCAATACAGTTAAAACGCACAACAGTAAAAAGAAACAGTTTTCTCTTTTGTCCCTAGGTTCTGGTTAGCGTGCCCTAGATAATGCAAAACGGACATTCGGTTTCACAACACAGAGTAAAATTCAGGTTTTGAACACACTGCGTTCTTACCCGTATATGACGCGTCTCCACCCTTTGTTGCGGAACCGAAATCCGTTGGTCTTGCGTATCATCGGCAACGAAACCTCCAAAGCTGACGAGCCCCCAAATTGTTATGTGCGTATTGTCGCTAACCAAAAACGATTGTCGAACCTCGATTTGTGTTTCCAACGCACAAAGATTTATTTGCAAATAGTAGAATAATATGATCAAGCAAAGTGATAATAAATACAGCCGTTACTTATCACAGGCGCTCTGGATCCAGTGTGCAGCATTCAATCCTGAAGTCTGGGGACAAGATGTCTGCACACTAGATGTGAAGTTGCTGCTTATATACACACAAAAATACAGTAACACAAAGAAGATGGTATAGCTTGCATCTATTGGTCCAGGTCTCGGGAAGGTCCAAGGGGTTGTCAATCATTGGCTAGTTCATCCTAAGGAATCCAAAGGAGGGGGTCACCTCTCCAGGGGGTATGCTCGG
Organism: Mixophyes fleayi; assembly: GCF_038048845.1. Lineage (NCBI taxonomy): Eukaryota > Metazoa > Chordata > Amphibia > Anura > Limnodynastidae > Mixophyes > Mixophyes fleayi. The sequence continues at coordinate 251,200,917 of NC_134404.1, read as the reverse complement.
CTCTTCCCGCCAAGATTCCTTAGGGCTAGATTTACTAAGCTGCGGGTTTGAAAAAGTGGGGATGTTGCCTATAGCAACCAATCAGATTCTAGCTGTCATTTTGTAGAAGGTACTAAATAAATGACAGCTAGAATCTGATTGGTTGCTATAGGCAACATCCCCACTTTTCAAACCCGCAGCTTAGTAAATCTAGCCCTTAGTCTTAAGTAGTTCATAATTCCCTATCATTCATAACTTGTGTATGCACCCTGCGATTCCCTCGCAGGGTGAACCAAACAGTAGGATATGTAAAAAGGTTTATTATGATACCACTCATGATGATTCCTTCAACCTGTTCCGTGTATTTCATTAATATGCATGTAACTCTAATAATAACATATAAATACTACTATATTTCGACATAACTGACTATGTGTTGCAACTACCATTAATGTGTACTATTTTATAAGTATGCGTGTTTGTGCGAATGTATGGTAAAAGATCTATTACTGTTGCTGCCACGTGTAGTGGATGCGTACGCCCTTTCACGCTGTAGCGTGCCCTTGTACGTCGATGCGTACCGTACGCATCTTTTCAGACAAAGACAACCAAGTTTGCTCGACTTTAATTGAAATGACTTTATCCAATTTGCTGACTTCGACAACCATCATGCCCAAGGGACTGGGGGTGGGTCACCAATGGATATTTCATTGAACCCCCTTGAGGAGCGTGCAAGGGCAGCAATTGCTCTGGTGGAGATTGTTGGGGTGGGCGACATAGACACTGGCTATAGCCCACCCCGAACAGGAGATTCCGGTCCACTAGGTACAATGATGAGTGTGCTTAGTTAATGTCTGTAAAGGTTTCTATCTGTCTGAGCAAATGTGTAAACTCTAAAGATGTGTCTGAAGGATCACTTTGATTGCACAATGTCTTAGCCTATCAGATTGGAGGAAATGTAATGTAGACACTGAAGAAAAAAATTCTCTATATATACAGTTTTTTGCGTAAGTAAAATAACAAATATGTGGTAATGTCTGCTTTTGGTGACTGTGAAGGGCTGCAAGCACATTGTCATTTCAGACTTGACCAATGCTACATCAGGCGTACCTCAATATGTGTAAAAATGACATTATTGTTCCGAAATGTTTTTATATAATATCTTAGTGTTTCTATTTATTCTCTCTACAGATTCCGAGCAGCAGGCCACTGCACCCATTGAAGAACTTGCCCGTGATGTGGAGGGGGATCAGGTGGATCCAGCTGAAGATGCATGGGAGCGGTCACTCTCACACGCATCCCAAAGACTTTACAGCGCCACAGAAGCACAGAATGTTCATCTGGCACTAATAGCGAGCACTGTCCAACACACGGATCAACAACTTACCAGTCTCAATAGCACACTCTCCACTTTCATGAGCACACACACCTCTTTAATGACCACACACACCACCCAAATGGAAACTTTAAATAGAACAATATCACATATCGAAACACTCCTGGGTGATCTCTTGCGTGCCTACCCCCAACGCACCTCCGGCACATTCCCTTCACCCAGTTCAGATTTTTATTTCACCAGCCCCCATACCCAGTTGGCTGATGGCTCAAACCTCCCTGTTGTGTCTGACTCCTCCCTCCCTGTTAGTTCTGTTGCGTCCTCCCTCACTGTTGGTTGTGTTGCGTCCTCCCTCCCTGTTGGTTCTGTTGCGTCCCCCCTCCCTGTTGGTTCTGTTGCGTCCTCCCTCCTTGACCCAAGCCTCTGTCGTTTTATGTGTTTAGCTTTTGCCCGTGGCTTCGGCCAATCCCCTGTCGTGGTCCCGTCCCAATCCCCTGTCCATGGGGCTGCACCTTTACCTCGTCGGACACAATACGTTTCCCATGCAGGTTTGGCTGGTTCCTCTGACTCCTCTACATCACGGGTGACAAGAAGTAGGAGTCGGACACAGTCCATTCCGACTCCATACAAAAAGCCAAAACAAAAATAATTGTTTTTTTTGGTGAAGAAACCTTATGTCATATTGCGTTAAAAATATGTATTCTTGTTTCACAATTAATTTTTTTTTAAATAATATAAGTATGTGTTTCTTTATTTACTATTACATAATCTATTATGGTTTCTTTTACGCAATACTTGTTATCAAGTCTAAGCAAAATATTAACTCGGAACACACGGCCGGAATCATTAAGGTTCTTTAAGGAATAGGTATCTAATTTCAGAGTGGTTTCCAAAAGGAAGTGCCAGATTGATTCAGGTTCATAAATGCAAAGGATCCTTATTACAATTATCTGCTAGAAACCATGTAATAATGCAAGGGTAGTAAATTATCACACGTTTTTTAGCTAAAGTTAAATACTGTCTGTATCTTTATATAGCGCACAAATACTTGTTAGCTTATTTGAACACGGAAATGTTAAGTTCATCTAGGACCTCTCCTACCCCCCATAAGAAACAGCAAGCTCCATTTTTAAAACATACCCCTCCAATGCCACATGGTTTTGCCTGACTTAGTTACTTTGCCTTAACTTTCTAGAATGATTCAGGCCCATGGTTTGGTCAAGAAGACTTAAACAAGAAGTTTATCAAGCTAAGCTTCAGAATGAATTTGCCAGTGTTTCTTGCTTTGTGTGCGTAAATGTTTTAAAAACAAGCGTGCCACTACTACAGTGGCCCTTTATAGGTTGCAAAAATCATCCTGTAAAGGAAGTATTGTTTTTGTAAGCTGACACAAAGTAGCCGCACAAAACAGGTGCAAATGGCACCAAAATACTCCGAACAATTTTTTGCATAATGCCACAGGTCAAGTATTATTAACTACTATTCAAAACCGTTCTGACTGTAGAAATTTGAAACAGATCTAATAAGGCATTTGCCTTTTAGAATAGTACTAATGCACAGTGTGTGGTACACCGATCACCCTTTAGCATAACGCTTGTTTAAATGTTACTTAATGTCCTTATTGCACTAAGCACATATAGTTAGTGGCTCAAATTGGGATCTTAGGCGCACTTACCCCATCCACCGCTGTCATATCACGGCTACCTTGGCCCCTTCTGGTCGTCTGCAACATTCCCGTCCTCCACACCTCCATTAGAAAACACACACTGTTTGTTCTGCTGCATGGGCAGCTTGGATGCAGTCAGGTGATCATTCAAGACCAACCAGAATCACCAGCTCAGATAACATTAACTGATCAGCCAATAGTTGTTTTGGACACCCTATTTAAATCTGCTGCTGTGATCTGTTCATTGGCCGAACAACACACTTCTCTCCAGAGGATAGGTCTTGGCTCCAGTGTTCTGGCCTGCATTACAAAAGCAGAGTTTTTGTCCACATTTGCAGACTGGTCATTCCCCTGCTATATTCGACAATCATCAAGAACATGAGCAGGAAGATGATCCAGTCTGCTAGGTTGTTATTCAGTCCTGCTCCAGCTAGTCCCAAGGGTCCATAATCGCATCAAGAAATACAGATGACCGTGACATTTTTACACTATATAAGGGTGTATGTAGTCTTGTGTGAGCTGTTTGCTGTGTGCCTGGCTAATCATGTAAGAAAGACACTAAAAACATGGCAGTTTGATTATGGCTTACTCTGGCAAATAAACACACCCTCTAATCCAATTAAGTATACACCACATTATCTACATCACCTAGTGATGAATATCCAAGAGGTAGTTTGTCACCCAAATTGCTCGATACAGTCGTTCTTTTACTAAACTCTATGGTCTGATTCCACAATTGCATGACAGTTCAAAACAATTTGGAAGCCTTAATACCTTATTTTTCTAAACAGACCTTATAGTTTATTTACTTATGAACACTGATTCATTCATTGCTATACTGGCCATGACACTAGGTTTTTGCTTCCTTCCAGTGGTGGATTTTATTTAAGCAAGGGCAAGCTAATTGACATCACGTGCAAATTATTATGATAAGTCGTTTGGTATGTTGAGATTTCGTGTAAATACAGACACAGGTACCCATTGCACATGATCACTATGCCTAAATAATTAAGGATGTTAAAAGATTTGTATCCTTCTTTCAGTGTCCTGGACAAAACCATGTTACAATGCAAGAGGCACAAAAGAGAATTTACTAGCATGTTTAAACTGTCATAGCTTCTATTATGCCCAAAACTAACATAATTTACTATTTACACACACACTGACATATGATTTGTAGTCAAACCCAGCTGGAATGTGCCTTTTGTCGATATGTTATATTTACAGAGGGAAATCTAAAAGATATTTGGATTGTCTAAAAATTACACATTTATACACCACAATAAAAATATAAACATACATTGTCAGGGGCACCAAACATGTCAAGTGACTGCTGCCAAATATTGTGTGTAATCAGACTAATGTAACTAGTGCTAATTTGGAATAAGTGTGTTGGCCGTAAACTGACATTTCGCAGACTGGAGCTATTAACAAACAAGGTGAAGTATTACTTATCACAACAATGAAACATTGTAAATACACCATGAAAAGGGTGTATACTGGATTATTTGCTGTTCCAAAGGTGGGTTACACATAATGTTAATCTGCCCTTGTAGCAAGACTACAGTAGCTTAGGACACTAACGCATTTCCCATCATTGTTAGTGTTAGGTTTGTGTGTGCCATGTGGGTGTTGGGCCACTTTGAAACAAAGTGCCACTAGCACAGGCGAAATATTGTTATCCTGTTTGTGCAAGGGGCAAAAGTTGATAGTGTTGGACGTAACACCGGTAACATTTTAGTATTATTTGTATGCATTACACATTTTAAAATGCCTATATTGCTATGCACCTACCATGTTCCCTCTAAAAGCTGTAAAGTGTACAAGAAATTAACTACTAAGCAACCAAACACACATACAAACCTCCAAATTAAACTCAATTTCTATAACACCATAGAGTGTGTTTGTAGGCTATGGTGTGTCTGTGGCAAAGGACAAAAGAACCACACATTGAAATAATATATTTGCCAAGTATACCTGTTACACAATAGTTAGGAAAGCAATACACATGGATTTATGTGTATTCAAAGAGAAATCACTGCACTATAGTAATGGTACAAAATGGCATGACAACAGATTGCAGAGTCATTTGCAGGATAAGATATATTTATTACATATATGAATCCAAACAAAAAAATAGCAAAGAAGTTAATGGTCTGTGTGTGTCAAAGTTCCTTGGATGAATAGATGACAATGTGGCCAGACTGAAGAGAGACATAAGCAGGCTCTGGCGAGCTCTGGAGAAATACTTCAACATGTAGTGAGACTTGCACCACTCCAAAATCCAACTCAAAAGGAAAGTGCAATGCCACAAACACCAGCACTCCAGGCCAAGTGTAACATACAGCCTGTAGATATAAGACAAACAAAAAAATTGTGAAAAATGACCACTACAAAACACTATATGTGTCAAACAATAACCTATAAACCTCACATGGATAAATGACCAGAGTTAGGGTACATTTAAAATGTCACAATTTAGCAAACACATTATGACACTAGGGGACATCTACATACTAGACCATTAGTGCCTTTTGTGACTTTGCTAATACAAGCATCAAGTGTGCAAAGTCTGGACTGGGCAAACTGTAGCAAACATTTTAACCAAAAATCAATAATGTTGCGACATTAGGCTGTAGATGAAATCTAACACACTAAGGTGCATTTAGCAAAAGACATTGACGCAAAACTTGAAATATACTTTCTACACACATTGTAAAGGTTAAATACAGGTTTTAATGTTTTTTTAAAAAAATGAACACACATATTAGACATTTCACAATCACACAAGTCCATGTCTATTCATATTGACATTTGAACTTACCATACCTTATATAATCTAACCTTGATTAAGTAGTTGCTGGTTAGGACAGGGCACAGGAGCAGGTCCCTCGTGATGCATAATGTACTCCAACTCCAGGAGTGCCTGTATGTGTTTCAAAAGGAAGAGGTCACAAACCAGCACTTGGGTGAAACGTTTAGACTTTGCATTGTGTGACTTTGCCACAAATTACACAACCAATACTTACAATTATGTCATTATTCATGCTTTCTCTTAATGGTGTAAAAGGACAGTCCATAAGTAGATGAAAGTAATGTGGGAGGTGAGTTTGTTTTAAAAAAAAAACATTTGAACCAAATTTACATAAACAAACCCTATTCATTGTCCAAACACCATATAGTCATATAGAACCACCACCAAAGTGCTTGCAAACGTGATACTTACCATCGCCATAGACCCTTTCACAATTCACATTAGTTATATTTAACATTATGTGGCGTACAAATGTGAAGGGAGTGAAACACTAAATACAGAGTGTTAATGTGTCTTTAAGGTAGGGCCAAAAAACACCACTTCAATTAAAGTGATTAGAGCACAAATAACGAAATTACAAAAGCCTGGCCATTCTTACTGCAAGGTGTTTTAACAAGGGGTATGCAAGAAACAAAATCTGATTTCTACTTACCACACACACAGACAAGATTGTCTTTAAATGCCACAGATCCCAAACAATGACAGTACCACATTCGGCAGCAGATCCGATATCTGTGGGGGAGGGTAAACAGGTAAAAAATTTGGGAATGAAAAGGGATATTTATTCATTTCACTACATTCTAGAGGTCTGTATGCAGTTCCGCCTCTAAGTATACACAGTGGGCTAAATATTAAAACTCTGCAGCTAGCCAAACACTTTTCCAATAACCTTCAGCATAAAAACCACTAGCACAGTACATTAAGCCCTTTCAGCAACAATAAAGATTTCTAGCTCACCAACATATAGTTAAATATTTAAACAAACTGAGTGCTGAGCAAGGTACAGCAGTAAACATCAGATTAAAAAACATTTGACCATCTACAGTCTACTTACCCAGAACTGTGAAACTCCCAACAACACAAAAGTGCAAGCAAGGTATTTTTAACTACCACTGTAATTAGTTAATTGCATGCCGGTGAGTATGCCGGACAGAAGTCATTAAGAGCACACAGGTGCGTACGAATTAAATAAGTGTGTTTTAGCCTAAAAGTCACCTGCCATGTTAGCAAAGTAGATTCAATGTACGGTAAGTCGAGATTTAAACTATTATTTTCGATGTAAATCATGCGCTTAGCTGTTAGTGCTGTGGCAATATTAAGGTAAAAATAGTTTTGACTATAATTATATTCCGTATAAATCATTTACATGTGTTAACTTAACATGTGACAACTTTATGTGTGACACTATAGTGTAGTGGTTATGTATTACACCCACCAATACTAAGTGCAGGATTTTGAGCCCACAGGTCAACCCGAAGCACAAAGCAAATTACAAGCCTCCATTAAGCATACTAACTAAAGTATAACATAAATAAAAATATGAAAATGCTCGTAACATAGCGCAATATACACAACTTGCTCCCTTTCTTCTTTTTTTTTAAGGTGAAGTCTTTTAAGGTCTTGATGCGTTCCACAAGCAATTTTTTTTAGTTATGTGTGTGTATGGAGAGTTATGATTTTAATAGCACGTTATCCATCATGCCGTTAACAATAAATGCAACCTGCCAGATTTGTCAGACCTAAGACAGCGATTCAGCTGACCGAAATAGTTATTGTGCAGTTTGGTATGGGTTTTTCAATCTGAAGTATACTTTAGTGGATAAAGAAATAACCTTGCAATGATAAGGTAATGAGTTTGACCCCCAATTCATGCGTGTATGTGGCTTACCTTTGTTTATGTCAATGTTTGAGTGTATTTATTCCACTCTGTGACTTATCTAAGAGTGCTTTTGTATATGGTTTGGTGTGTAATCTGCCTATATGTCATGTTGAACAGTGTGATCACTTACAACACATCAAAGGAGTTGTTGCAAAGACATAGTAAATCTGTACTGGCAGAAGTAGAAAAAGCTAAGTGCTTACCCCAAAAAGACAACACAAAAATGGTAGCAATATTAATATACTTTTTATTTGTATTAATGATCATGGATATATTTCAATATGCATACATTTTTACTCACCATATACAAATTCTTACAGTGTATAATATGTGAAAATATTTGGAGTTTTCACCATCTTTTAAAGACACCAACTTATGAGAGAAGTTGCTGCTCATCTTTCATTGTTATTCTATTCTGCTCTCATCACCATTTTTACAGTGGCGTAGCAGTTAGCCAATCCACCTTTGAAGCTTGCAAACGTGTGTTCAAGACCTCACTAATTCACTTGTGTCTCAGGGATCCTTAATATCCTTACAATATTTGTGCTGCTGTAAAAACTTACCCTGTGGTAATCGAACACTTCGTTTACAATAGCAAAAATAATGTGTGTGAATTCCAACAAAAAGTGTAGTTATTATATGTGTATTATTATTTTATTATATTGAAAAGGCACCATCAACAACTGTGAAATCATCCATGTTGCATATTGAAACTAATGATAATTGTTAGTTGATGAGAATCAAAAGAGATTTATAATAAATATTTCAGATAAAGGCGAATGTCTGCCCAACAGTTTAACACAATTTAGAAAATTAGCCATGCACTGTGCACTCGATTCCAGCAGCCGTCTTGAATGGGGAATGGAGTGTGCACTCCATTTTGGAAAGTGCTATGAATGGGAAATGGAGTGTGAACTCCATTTTGTAAAGTACCATGAATGGGGAATGGAGTGTGCACTCCATTTTGAAAAGTGTCATGAATGGGGAATGGAGTGTGCACTCCATTTTGGAAAGTGTCATGAATGGGGAATGGAGTGTGCACTCCATTTTGGAAAGTGTCAATAATGGGGAATGGAGTGTGCACTCCATTTTGGAAAGTGTCAATAATGGGGAATGGAGTGTGCACTCCATTTTGGAAAGTGTCATGAATAGGGAATGGAGTGTGCACTCCATTTTGGAAAGTGCCATGAATGGGGAATGGAGTGTGCACTCCATTTTGGAAAGTGTCATGAATGCGGAATGGAGTGTGCACTCCATTTTGGAAAGTGTCATGAATGGGGAATGGAGTGTGCACTCCATTTTGAAAGCCACAATGGATAGGGGGAGTGATAGTAGAAAATATATCTGCCTAGCATACCAAACTGCAGTGTTAGAAGCCCATAAAAGCCAGGCCTCTTTACTGAAGAGGCAGCAAGCAGCATAGTGCGCTATATTAAAAAAATAAATAAAATATTTGTCATTTCTGAGTAAAATACCAAATATTAATATGTGTGTTTGTTTAGCATATTTTTTTTTTTTTTTTTTAAATCCAGTATTTTTATTGAAATTTTTTAAGATATAAACATACTAAACAACAAAAAGAACAGAAAAACAATCGCATACATATCGGAATTAAATGACGGAATTTACAAGATTACATTAAAGCATAATAATAATAAATGTGCTATATTTATTCAGGATCATACATCGTAAATGCTTATACATAAGTATGTTACACATGCAGGGTTTATTACATGGACTCAGATACTTATAAGAACTGCGGTAGCCATACATTTAAGTAGATAGAGCATCTGTACTAGATGACATAGGATAGAATGGAGACTCTAACCATCTGTACCATATGTGGCCTAGTGGTTAGCACGTCTGCCTCACAGCACTGGGGTCATGAGTTCAATTCCCGACCATGGCCTTATCTGTGTGGAGTTTGTATGTTCTCCCTGTGTTTGCGTGGGTTTCCTCCGGGTGCTCCGGTTTCCTCCCACACTCCAAAAACATACTGGTAGGTTAATTGGCTGCAATCAAAAAAAAAAAATTGACCCTAGTCTCTGTCTGTCTCCCTCTCTGTCTGTCTTTGTGTGAGTGTGTGTATATATTAGGGAATTTAGACTGTAAGCTCCAATGGGGCAGGGACTGATGTGAATGAGTTCTCTGTACAGCGCTGCGGAATTAGTGGCGCTATATAAATAAATGATGATGATGATGATGATGATTCTCAAATTCCTTCAGAGCCTGTCTGCTAGTATAAACAAATCTCTCGTGCCTTATGGTGGTATTGACCAGTGCCTTCCAATTTTTAATCGTGGGACTCGTCGGGGCCAACCACAGCCTCGCTATACAGACCTTAGCCAACATCAATAACTGTGAAATGTACATTTTTGTCAATTTATTAACTTTCCCCTTCAAACGGAGCCCAAAGAGACAAGTGGCCGGTGAACTAAGAGACACTTCAATTCCAGTAACCTGAATACATCTCCTGATCCTTCGCCAGAAGATTTGTATACATGAACACTCCCATAGAAGGTGCCAAAAGTTAGCATTGATTGAATTGCATTTCGGACAGTTAGGGGTAGCATCCGGGCGAAATTTTGCCAATCTAATAGGGGTAAAGTAGGCCCTGTGTAAGATAAACACCTGTATTTGTTGAAATTTTAATGATGAAGTATAACCTTTAGTACTGTCTGTAACCATTTCCCACTCCTTGTCTGATAAAGGGCCAATATCTATTTCCCACTGATTCCTCAAACCATCCAAATCATCTGCAGTGGATTCATACAGAAGACATGAAAACATTCGAGAGATCAGACCTCTATAACCCAAGGCCTGTAATTGTTTCCTCAGTGGATCCACCCCAAACACCAAAGTCTCCCCTTTAAATTGTGTGTCTAGGGCGTGTCGTAACTGAAGGTAAGAATAAAACATTGTTCTGGGTACAGAGAATTCCCCAACCAACTGTTCAAAGGATTTAAGTACATTTGTATCATAAAGCTGACCTACCGACACCACACCCAACCGAGACCACTCCCTGGCCCTCTTCACTGTATTCAACTTCTCAAATTTCTTTGCCCCCCAGATAGGAGTATATAGATCAATGTCAGTTTGTTTCATTATTTTATTACAGATTGTCTAAATCTTAACTGCCTGAATCAGGAGCGGAGGAGCCCGCATACCAAGCCGCCCCGCCAGCAGTGACTGTAAGGGAGTGTGATTAGAATTAAATTGGTGTACCAACACCCAATGTAGCTCATGGTAATCGGGGTCTGAAACCCATGCCTTAAGGTGGACCAATTGAGAGGCAAAATAATATAATTTCAAGTTAGGAAGTGCAAATCCACCAGAAGATCTGGATCTATACAGCGAGCTGAGCTTGACCTTAGCCCTTCCCCCTCCCCAAACCAATGAAATCAAATAGCTATCAATGCATCGGAAAATGGAGGGTGGAATATATACAGGTGACTGCTGGAGTATATATAAAAACTTTGGCTGCACCATCATCCTAATTAAATTTATCCTACCGGAGACAGAAAGTGGGAGCTTCTTCCATACATGAGTTTTTTCTTTAATGTATTTGATCTGGGGCCGCAAATTAAGTTCTACATATTCAGCGGGGGTATTAGAGATCCATATTCCCAAGTATTTGAATTTCGATGCCCATTTTAACTGTAAGCCTTCTGGCATTGTCACGGGACACTCCCATCCCAGAGGGAACACGCTAGATTTATCCCAATTAATTTTTAGGCCGGAGAAAAACCCAAATCCATCAACCACCCGCAGCAAATGTTTTAGGGAAGTGTCGTGATCTGAAAGTGTCGGGCTACCGAGGCTTGGTGCCCCTACTATCAATCTCTGATAACCTGATTTCCTATGTGGTATTTTGCCATCGACAGCAAAGTGGAGAAATGAAACACAAACAAGGTGTTGCAGTTTCAAATTCAGCTCTGAGGGTCCATGCAAGCTGATCCTTTATTATACATAGTGACCAGCATTAACTGGTTAACGACAAGGACATATAAGGAAATCTCTTTAGCTCAGCAAATATACATATAAGCCCACATCCTCTGTTCAGCATTACATGCTTTTCCTGCCAGCTGCTTCCGTCAGTCTGGGATCCTGTTGCTGTCTGTTTCATAGGAAGCATCTGTTTTTTTTCTTCAAAGCGTAGCTCTGTATAGTTTTTTTTAAGGCATTTACCATATATTTGTACATCTTAATAACTATCAATTATTTTATACTCTCACAATCCCCTTTTTTTATTATATTAAACAAATATACATGTGTTTCCTGACCATTCCTATCATGTCATGATACAGGGCTACCTAATCTCAAGCTACATTTATCCCGACTTTGACCTAAAGTCTCCATGGAGATAGAGAATCGATCATTCACAAGAGAAAGTATCCTTGCATCATTTATTCTTTCCCTAGCAGTATTTCACTGCAGTATACACATGTTATTTTTGCTTGATAGGGGTTCTTCCGTTTCCATGAGGTACATACTTTTTGAGTTTGATTAAAATATGTTGGTACCGGAGTCATGGCCTGATTAACCAATTTCCTAAACTTACAGGACAAATAACAATTCCACACGATCAACAGGATCACAACCATTATTATTACCAGTATTGGATGGAGCATTACCTTAAAAATACCTGTTGCAGTGGGGGAATTACCTATGAACACATCCCACCAATGGTGTTGCAGATTATCTTTTAATTGACGAGCTACATATTTTAATTCCCGTGCTTCTATTACTGTCTGCATTTGTGCATGATTAGCTGAATAGTTTACCTGTGCCAAATGTTCTGCCAGGCGCTGGGTGTTGTTTATAGCATTGATTATCCCCTGAAGATTAATAGTCAAGTTATAGGAGGGTAGTTTAATTGGGATAAATTGCTGATATATATTGTCTCCCCTATCCTTATAGAATATATAAGTCTCATTCCTCCATATTAGATGAGTAACATTTTGGATACATCCTGAAAATGGGTTAGTCAAGTTATACATTTCTATAGTTTGTTTATCATGGGTTACTAAGCACACTATTTGTGGTGCTACTTCTATAAACATATAATTTCTACTGTCATGGAGCTCCCAATTACAGACACTAGTTGGATGTTCTAGCTTACAAGGTTCATAAACTTGAGTGTTTTGAGAGCACACTATTCCATTGTCTGTATTTGAACACAATCCTAAGTTATGTGTGTTGTTATTATCATCTATATACTCCCCTCTTATCTGCAGGGTCCATAATTGTGTTCCACCGACCTGGGCATAGAGTGGGACAGGCAATATGAGGAATTTACACATTATCTCAGTCCTCAGTATACTGTATGTCTGAAAACGTCCTATACACCAGTTTTCTGTACACTTCACACCCATTCCATCAGTTTGAATCCATAGCTGCGTAGCTACATTAAACATATTTCTATATACCAGTTCATTGTTAGTCATTAATTGAGTTTGAGCGTTACTCTTTTGTATTTTCTGATATAGTGTCTTAATTGAGCATTCAGTCCAGTTAAACATCAAGGAGATATTTACATCTATTCCTAAGGAATTGAAAAATGTTGCATTAAATATCTGTAAATATTCTTTATCCCATAATATTAGTTTCTGCAAAGGCGTGAAAACTGTGGGCATCCACTGTGCCTGCATGGTGATTACCTTGTTTATATCTTCTCCTGCTGCACTCATCTTATTACTCAATGTTTCTATGTCTATACTGTTAAGTACCCACATTCCAGTACCTGTTGCCCCCAATAATGTATCATACCACTCCCTTTTCTTCCTATTTTGGCACATGGGATCAAGAGAGAATGTGATATTGAAAGTGTGCTGGGTTGCATATTTCCTAGTACCTATTTTTTTTCAAGTAGAGGGCAACTTGATTAGAGTATCATTAATGACTCTTGGCTTGGGGTCTAATATGTATAGTCTTTTCATGAGTACATACTCCCCTGGTATCTCAGTACTGTTGGTACACATCATCATCAAATCCCCTATTCCCTTCCACGCCCTTCCTATAGGTACTGTATTATTATTGGAGCCATTTACACACTTGAGGGCTTCTATCCAGGCTTGGGTATACCCTTTTAATTTGATAAATGATTCAGTGCAGCATATTATGGGAGTACTATTAGTCATGGTCATAGTATCATTTTCCCCTGGTGCCCAAAAATGATGGGGTTCATTCCTCCCTGCTGTTTCTACAAACCCATGGCCACCAGTAAATGTAAAGTTTAACTTACAACAGGGATATGGAATCATTCTTCTACTACTTCCTGTTCCTACATCTACCATCGCACATTCTTCTTGATTACTTGATTTATTCCATATCATACCTGCACATTTGGTTAAGTCTACCTTCTTAACTTTATTTCCTGGCGTATACATCTGTATATACATTATCTGTACTGTTACTAGTGCTATGCCCATTATCACACAAAAAGGATTCATGGTGCTTCAATTTTCACTGTCAGCTTTTTGCAGTGAGTTGCGTGGACCCAGGTGTCTCGTCCTCCTAACTTAACAGAAGTGGGAGTAGTCAAGACCACTTGATATGGACCATCAAATCTGGGTTCCAAAGTTTTCCTCATGTGCCTTTTTAGGTAGACCCAATCTCCTGGTTGCAAGGCATGTGTTCCTGTATCGTTATTTGGATCTGGAATGGAGGAGAAAACTTGAGAGTGCACATTTGGTGTTGTTCTAACTGAATATAGAGCTAAAGGTAGACAATCTAACCAGGTTTTTCCTGTTTCTGTAATCATTTTCTGTATTTTTAACTTTAATGTGCCATTCAATCTTTCCACTTGCCTGCGGCCTATACGGGGTATGAAAGGCTTGCTGTATCCCCATATCCTTCATTATATTTTGCATTACTTCCCCCGTAAAATGCGATCCTCGGTCTGATTCTATTGTTTCAGGTATTCCATACCTGCAAATTACCTCACTTATCAGTTTCTTGGCAGTGTTTTTAGCTGTTGCCTTAGCCACTGCCCAGGCCTCTGGCCAATTTGAGAATAGATCTGTATACACAAGGACATACTCATATGTTCCTACCCTAGGTAGCTGTATATAGTCAATCTGCAATCTCTGAAATGGGTACAATGGCTTTGGTGTGTTCTTCTGTGGTGTTTTCACTACCTGACCTGGATTGTATTTTCCGCATATCACACAGGCTGCTGCATATGCTGTAGCAGCTGCATTGAATCCTGGTGCTACCCAATGTCGTAAGACAATATTGGTCATAGCTTCTTTATAATTGTGGACCAGCCCATGTGCCAATTGAGTCATCATAGGGTATAGGCTTCTGGGCAGACAATACTTATTATCTGTTCTCCAGAGCCCTCCCTGACATGTAGCACCTTCCTTTTCCCAGGCTTTTTTGTCTATTGAGGAGACTTGTTCCTGGAACTTTTGCAGTATGTCAAGAGTTATAGGCTCTACAGGGTTTTCACCCTGTGTCACATGGCAGACCTGCACCCTGGGCATAAGGGCTGCCTGTTTAGCAGCAGCATCTGCCTTGGCATTTCCCATAGCCTCCCTAGTCTTTTCTTTAGTGTGTGCCTGGACTTTCAATATAGCTACCTTCCTGGGTAGCTGCAGAGCTCTAAACAGAGCCCTTATCTGTTCTGCATGCTTGATAGGTTTTCCTGCTGACCCCACAAAATCCATGCTCTTCCATATTGGCCTAAAATCATGGGCCACACCATATGCGTACCTGGAGTCTGTGTATATGTTAGCTGTTTGGTTTTCTGCCATTATACATGCCTTAGTGAGTGCATGCAACTCCGCCTCTTGTGCTGAGCAGAAAGGTGGGAGTGGTTGTTGTATCAAAGTCTCTTCCAGGGTGGTCACAGCATACCCTGCGTGGTGACCCTTCATAATAATACCTGGAACCGTCAACAAATAAGTTCCAATCTGCATTAGGTATAGGGACATCTGTCACATTTTCTAATTCCTTCATTTCTAGCTTCATTAGTTCAGCACAGTCATGTGACTCAGAAAAGGGAAATTTTTTGTGTGTATTTTGTCTGGTACTGATACATTTCTCCCTTTCTGATTCATCAAGGGTGGGTAGGTCCCCACCCACCTCTCTCCCCTCTGTTGAACCTGCTTCAACTGGAAACAGTGTAGCAGGTTCAAAACTGTGCATCTTTTAATTGTTACATGTACATGACTTAATAATGACACCTCATACTTAGTGAGCCTTGCTGTGGACAGATGCTTTGTTCTTGCTTGGTTTAGTATTTCTGTAACTGCATGTGGGACCTGTATAGTTAAGGGGTGGTCTAGTACTATATCTGCCACCTTATCTTTTAGCAAGGCTGCGGCTGACCCCACCCTTATACAGGACGGGGCTCCTCTTATGATATTGTCTAGATGTAATGAATAGTAAGCCAGCGGTCTCTGTTTATGTGAGTGTACCTGTGAAAGGACCCCTTGTGCATGTCCCTTAGATTCATTGCAGAACAAGGTAAATGGCTTATCATATTGTGGTAATCCTAACGCTGGTGCCTGCACAATGGCTTGTTTTAATGTTTCAAACAATGTTAGTTGTGATTCAGTTAAATATATCCTGGACCCTTTTACCTTACTAAGAGCATCATAGAGGGGTTGCATTAGGAGGGATGCTCCAGCAATCCATTCCCTGCAGTACCCTACCAAACCTAGGAATGCCCTTAATTCATTGGTGTTCTGTGGTGGCTTTACCTGCTGGATTGCAGTTATCCTGTCCTGTGTGAGGTGTCTGGTACCTTGTGAGATGCAATGTCCTAAAAATATTACCTTACTCTGCGCTGCTTTTATTTTTGTGGGTGATACCTTGCAATTTTGCTGCCCTAAGAAGTTAATTAATGATGTAGTCTCTTCCTGACACCTGTCATTCATTTGGCAACATGGTAATAAGTTATCTACATATTAGAAGAGTGTCTTGTTTTTATTCAACAGCGGCTTCATTCCTTTGACTCTGTGAAATAGCCTGTGTCACTGAATCTCCTGCATCCAACATATCGTTGTATGCGGGTGGGGCAGGAGGTTCTTTTGGTTTCAATTCTACTGGTCTAGGGGTCTGACATTAAATCACACACAAATGTTCACCTAACTTTCTCTCAACTGAATATACTTTCAGCAGGCATACATTTATCCATAGAGGCAACACAAAAAAAAAAAAAAAAATCATTTACACCTACAATAGGCTAAAACGACCTAGCTGGAATCCTAACATTGTACCACAAGTCAAATTACTAACAAAAATCCCTTCAAATCAATATCCAGAAATGTGGTAAAATTATACTAATACAAGTTTAAAAATGGAAAAGCAGAAAAGATTATTCTTTCAGTAATCCACAAAACACTCTCTTTCTTGCTAAAAGAGGAAGAAAAATAAATAAATATAACTGATATGTTACAGCATAGAGTTGTGGAACTACAAGTCCCAGCATTCAATTAGCTTCAGCTTCAATTAGGTTGTTACCACTGCTGAGATGTTTCAATTACTCTTGAATTACCGAAGCAC
The DNA here is from genome assembly GCF_038048845.1 of Mixophyes fleayi. Classification (NCBI taxonomy): domain Eukaryota; kingdom Metazoa; phylum Chordata; class Amphibia; order Anura; family Limnodynastidae; genus Mixophyes; species Mixophyes fleayi. The sequence goes on along the minus strand of NC_134404.1, from coordinate 251,183,729 downwards.
ACGTGAAAAACCTTTTTTCTATCAACCACATATATTTTTACAAATAAATCCTTCTCTTTCACACTGAACACTGAACAAACTGGGGAGAGAATCTGCAACTTCATTCCCCCTCTGCTCATATCCCCCCTCCCTTTCTCAACACACTGAAGTCTTTTACACAGAATAGGAAGGGGAAGACATTCCATTCTCTGTCTCTCACTCACAGGTTGTAAGACAGAAACATAACAAAAACTAAAAAAAACTAAAAAAAATATGCACAATGTGTAATTTGTCTTTTCTTTTTCCTAATTCATTTTGCACAACCAATACAAAAAGTATTATATCTGGCGCAAAAGAGAATATATGAAAAATAAGACTGCAGCTAAAAATAGTCCAGTGCAATTCTCAAGTTCCAATAGCCAAAAATAGAATGACCCTCTGAATTTAAAAGGCTTTTTCAAATTTCTACCAGCACAAATACTGTTAACTCTAAATCCTTCAGTGGCTAATTTAAATATTATTGTACACCTTTCTTCAACAACAGACATATAAAGCAATATGTCAAAATATAACAAATACAAACAATGAATCTTATCAGAACCAGAAGGGTGAGTATTCTTGAACCTTCACATCAAACTGATGAATCTTAGAAGACACAGAAATAACAACGACCTTTTTAGAGCAGAATAAAACTTCTACCCACCGCGGTTTTGTCGTTCCTAGTTCTGCCTCTCCCCGACTCCTTCACAGTTTTTCAGGAAGATTTTCGAAGCTCACTGTGGCCTCTAAGTATGTTTAAGGCAATAGACCTTTTGCCACCAGTAAAATCCCTTCTAATTCAGGTGTACGGTGCACACTGGAGAATTGATCTGAGACTCACACTGTTGTCTAGATTAATCAGTTCTGTTTTACTGAAACTGGTATACTAATATTTATACATAAAACCTGGCATACCCTCTTATGGTTACATACTATAATAATAAACAAAATCCTTTAAATTGTAGCTATGACCTGCAACCAATTGAACAAAGACATCTGTAAATCTTTCTCACTTAGAGCAGGACAGACAGCTTATCTTGCTTATCTTTACTGAAAGTGTTATATCCAAATTTTTTTGAAGCATAACCGCTCATCCTTTAAATTTGTTAATCTAATTGGAATTTCTTTACCTACGAAGGTCTGTAGTTAGTCATTTTTAACTAATTGTCTTCTACATTATCTATGAAAGCTATATATTGCTTAATTAAAAATATCACAATTTCCTTTACAGGGGGTAGTTGTCCTGATGTCCCTTCTAATGGGTGACTATGTGGGTCTGATGGTGCACTTGGGGGTGGCTGAGTAGGAGGCAAGTTTACAGCTGTATGTCCCTGGATGTCTTCTAACATCTCTTCCTTTAACATTTGTTCTTGTTCTATTTGTCTACATGCCCTTACCCATGCTGATACTTGGTATTCTTTATTATTCCTAGTAATCCATATACTATATTCTTTCTGAAAATCTGGCAATCCCGCCTTCCTAAAGATGATATAGATTTCTCTAACAGCCACAATACCTTCTCTTTCCTTAACTAGATCCGCAGGAGTGTATGATGTCTGTACCATCATACCTTTACTGCCCTGGGCCCCCATTACTGCAGTTATGGGAATACCGGCCCCTAGTGTGCCTGAGAAGTGACTGTTATTCTAATTTTATACACCTTTACAATTAAATCCTGTTATGGATTGCTTGATTAACTTGGGTACATACTTTACTGATATTTTATTAATTAATGGACATGTAGGTGGCCTTATCCTTCTAAAAAATGATATATTAGCCACCATCCCAATCCTATTTGGGTTTTTAGATAGTCTGGACAACCATGACTTCCAACTATTGCTGTATATATCGTTGGATTAAAAATTCCCTCCTTATGTTTACCATATGTTACTGAACAATCAGTGTCAGTTCCTATCACCGCTATCAATTTACTAGTTTGTATTGTCAATGCCTTTTGAATTATAACAACACATTTACAGTCTGGACAACTAAGATTATTTTCTAACATTTATACTCCCCACAGCATGTCTCTGATTCCCTCAGCTCCCTTTGATGTTTTTATGAAACAATATATTAATACTAGTACAATTATTACTCAATCTTTTCAGGAGCGAAGGATTCTTATAATGACCTCTCAAACCCAAGGACAATCATCTACACAAAACAAGGCGAGGTCTCAGCAACAAGTATAGAGGAATGCTTTTGATTATCAAGGTCAATCATAAGTTATGTATTTGCATCCTTTTATATATATCCTGTATCGACACAAACACATACATTCACTTATCTATTTTTCACAAAAAAAACACAAATATATATCAGGAAAACAGGTTATTCAGTAATTTGTTCACATACCCGTTATACCATCCCCTACTGAACCCCACCTTATATCTTACAGGAAGAGCAGATGGAGTAGGGAGTTGCAAATGCAAAAAACTTCGACTGCTCACCGCACGGTTTTGTCTGCTGTTCCTGAAGATTTTAGGAGGTCTCTGGTCAGTCCTGGGCTGGTATGCTGAGTATCCCAGATTAAGTCCCCAGAAAATGTCGGGGTACCGAGGCTTGGTGCCCCCACTATCAATCTCTGATACCCTGATTTCCTATGTGGTATTTTGCCGTCGACAGCAAAGTGGAGTAATGAAACACAAACAAGGTGTTGCAGTTTCAAATTCAGCTCTGAGGGTCCATGCAAGCTGATCCTTTATTATACATAGTGTTATGTGCGTATTGTCGCTAACCAATAACAATTGTCGAACCTCGATTTCTGTTTCCAAAGCACAAAGATTTATTCGCAATAAGTGGAATAATATGCTCAAGCGAAGTAATAGTAAATACAACTGTTACTTATTGCAGGCGCTCTGGATCCAGTGCAGTCATTCAATCCTGAAGTCTGGGGACAAGATGTCTGCATTCTGGATCACAAGCTGCTGCTTATATACACAATCAAATACAGTAATACAATGAAGATGGTATGGCTTGCATCTATTGGTCCGGGTCTCAGGAATGTCCAAGGGGTCGTCAATCATTGGCTGGTTCATCCTAAGGAATCCAAAGGAGGGGGTCATCTCTGCAGGGGGTATGCTCTGCTCTTCCCGCCAGGATTCCTTAGTCTTAAATAGTTCATAATTCCCTATCATTTATAACTTGCGTATGCACTCTGCGATTCCCTCGCAGAGTGAACCAAACAGTAGGATATGTAACAAGGTTCATTATGATACCACTCATGATATTATTCCTTTAACCCGTTCCGTGTATTTCACTAATATGCATGTAACTCTGATATAACATATAAATACTACTATATTTCGACATAACTGACTATGTGTTGCAACTACCATTAATGTGTACTATTTTATAAGTATGCGTGTTTGTGCGAATGTATGGTAAAAGACCAATTACTGTTGCTGCCACGTGTAGTGGATGCGTACGCCCTTTCACGCCGTAGCGTGCCCTTGTACGGCGATGCGTACCGTACGCCTCTTTTCAGACAAAGACAACCAAGTTTGCTAGACTTTAATTGAAATGACTTTATCCAATTTACTGACTTCGACAGTTCCACCCTTTGATAGTGTAATAAACTATCACCCAATCACCGTTTCAAGTTCAGGATTATACAATACTTCTTCACAGACCATGATCTCAGTATCTGGTACCACCCTTTCAGTCTCTTTCTCAGTGTTACTCCCATGAGACCGTTTTCCACACTTCAACAGAGTAGGAACACATTTGACAACTAAACCAATTGCTAAGATGACACCCAGTATAAGGAGAAGAAGCTTACCTACACTCGCAATCATTTCCTGTACCCACTCCCCCAGACCGGAGAACCATTTTGCTGGGTTCAACCATGAGAACCAACCCGCCACCTTTTCCCCGACCTCATATAACGAAGAATTATGGCTCTTTCGAAATTCCCATTTCAGCTGCAAAATTTCATCCATCTTCCGGTCTATAACCTCTTTAGGGTCTTCAGTATTATTAGTAATGTACGTGCAACATTTGACACCGAACTGGGTGGCCAGTGTCACACAGTACCCACCAGTAATAGAGGTGAGATAATTTAGTACCAGTCTATGTTGCACCAACTCCTTTTTGTACGCTTGTAGCTCCCTTCCAGTATACCTGAAAGTGTCATCATACATCTCGGTGATATTATCTATTAATTTAGCTAGGTCTTGGATATATTTAAAGTTTAATGTTCCCCGAGCGGTCCTGGTGAGATCTAGAGCAACCATAACTTGGAAACCAGCAGTTTCACTAATCAATTTTGTAGCTATGGGTTCCTTACCAGGAATCATATTTCTCTTGCCACGGTGTTCATACTGTGTGTGTATGTATGGTGGTGATGTTGTCTTGTGAATATCTACCATTTCTTCATGAGTAATAGTCATGATTTCAGGAACCAGTTTAGCTAGGAAACACAAGCCCTTGGAACTCGGAGTAACCCAGGAATAAGCTTTCCTTCCACAAACAAAATACACATCATCAGGGAGAACATAAGGAACAGTATGCCCATGAATTATATCACACAGAGTTTTGATAAAACTACCCATGCCTAGTGTCTCCATCTGCTCTAGACACGTGTCGGCATTAATGATATTTTCACATTTATCTGTAGAGACTTTTCCAATAGATACCTTCTTATGTTTGGTTATACGCCCTAACTTGTGACTTCCATCAACATTCCTGCCTAGTAGCGACCTTGTGAGTCTCTCTCTAAAATGAGTGTGGCGAGCCATTGTCTGATCTGATAGGTCAGCCTCCCAATTCTCCAGGCGCTTTGCATGAGATATGTTTAGGCACAGCAAAGATCTGCCTATGGAGTATTGTCGAAGCGTCAGACTAGGGGACCTAGTGTTATTGTACCTCCCTTCTATGGGCCTCCCACCCCTTAATTCAAGTACTTCGGATATGTTTAGAGGGAATGGCACTAGTCCTATGTTATGCTGCCCTTGAGGCACGTGAGAGCACATCCAACACTCGGTTTGGTTTAGCACCTTACCCACCAGGGAGTGATAATCCTCTAAAGGATGCCCGCCTATATTCAGAGTACTGGGGGACTGGCATCGTTGGATGCATCTCTCTTCAACTAGGGAGTTGCAGAACTTGCAGATACAATACTCATCAGACAATAGCCCCTCACACTGCCTCCGAGTTCCTGAGCTAGCAGACCTTTTCATAACCCCTGGACCAAGTTTGATAATGGGCTGCTCAGGATATCCTATTAACTTTTCTTCGGCCTCCATTTCATCCGTATCACTCCCAGAACTCTCCTCCGTCCTCCATCCTCCTTCACAAAAATAGAATGTCCTAGAAAAAGTAAAAACAAGGAAAATCCTGGAACAAAAGAAAAACAAAAACTGCCACTCCATCGCTGGAAAGATAGTTCTGAGGCAACGTCTCTGGTTCAGGTGTCTCAACTGCAGGCTTTAGGTCTCCCGGAACAGGCTCACAAGTGACAGCTCTATGTCGTCGGTCTGAGTCTTGTCTTGCACTTTCTCCGGATTATGGACTCTCCTGCAGTGGGTGGAATGGACCCAAGTGTCTCTCTCTGCAACCTTCAGTGATGTAGTACTGATCAGCAGCACTTGGTACGGGCCTTCCCAACGGTCTGTTAAACAACCTGAACGTAAGAAATTGCGGATCATAACATAGTCTCCAGGTTCAACATCATGACAGTTCATCTCTGGCATACCAGGTGACAGCATTTTTAGTTTTTGTTGTTGTTGTTTCAGCTGTCTACTCATTCTTATAAGATATTGTACAGTCACTTCATTATTACACTTTAAGTCGTCTTGTGGACTCACGATCAAATGAGGTTGTCGTCCGAACAGTATCTCAAAAGGGGACAGATTAAGAGGAGGTCTAGGAGTGGTTCGAATGCTGTGGAGGACCAACGGCAAAGCCTCAGGCCATGCCAACCCAGTTTCTGCCATTATCTTACCTAGTTTGTTCTTGATAGTACCGTTTACTCTCTCCACCTTACCACTGGCTTGTGGTCGGTAAGGGGTGTGAAGTCTGCTACTGATTCCCATGAGTTTACACATATTTTGGAAGATATCACCAGTAAAATGGGTACCCCTATCACTTTCAATGATTCTAGGGATACCGAACCTACACACAAAGTCTTGTACAATTTTCTTTGCAGTGAACACAGCAGTATTAGTGGCTGCTGGATATGCTTCTACCCAACCGGAAAACACATCAATACACACTAACACATACTTTAGATTCCTGCACGGTGGTAATTGGATATAGTCAATTTGTATTACCTGAAAAGGTCCGTCTGTAGGAGGGATGTGGGATGGCTCAGTTGGAATAGTTTTCCCAACATTTTTCCTCAAACAAGTAAGACATGACATTGCTTTCTTACCAGCTTGAGAGGAAAATCCGGGAGCACACCAGTATGCTCTCACCAGTTTGCACATACCTTCTTTACCCAGGTGAGTCAGGCCGTGTGCTGCTTCAGCCAGGCTTGGATAGTATGTTCGGGGAGCTACAGGCTTACCTTGTCCATCCCTCCAGAGTCCTGAGGACTCTTGACCACATCCCTTCGCCTTCCAGACCGCCTTCTCCTGCAGGGAACACAAATCTTGCATTTCAATTAATTTCTGCGTGTCTAATGTCTGAAAAACCATCATAGTCTCGGTCGATACAGTCATAGGTTGCCCTGCTGCCCATTTAGCAGCTTTGTCTGCCCTGTTGTTGCCCAATGACACTGGGTCTTCTTCAAAGGTATGGGCTTTGCACTTTATGACGGCTACTGTTCTGGGTAACTGTATCGCTGTCGGAAGTCCTTTTATGTGTTGTGAGTGTGCTACTGGTGTACCTGCTGCTGTCGTAAAGTTTCTAAGACGCCAAAGGGCCCCAAAATCGTGCACTACCCCGAAGGCGTACCTAGAGTCAGTATATATATTGGCTGATTTACCCTCTGCCAATTCACAAGCTCTCCTTAGTGCTACTAGTTCCGCCACCTGGGCTGAGTGAGGTGGACCAAGGGGTTCAGCTTCTACCACATTCTGATCATCTACAACAGCGTAACCAGTACATAGCTCTCCTGTCTCTGTCTGTCTATGGCAACTTCCGTCTGTATAAAACGTAAAATCTACTTTTTCTAAGGGGGTGTCACGTATGTCGGGCCTTGCAGTAAACGTCTGATTCAGGTGTTCCATACAGTCATGCGTGTCAGTATTCTTGCCCAACTCATCATCAACCAGGATCTCCTCACCTCCCACCCTTTGTGTCTCTTGAGACACATACGGAAGGTATGTGGCTGGATTTAAGGTGTTACATCGTTTGATGGTGATGTTTGAGGGTGCCATCAGGGCTAGTTCCCATTTTGTGAACCTAGCTGAAGAAACATGTCTGGTTTGGGCTGAATTTAACAGAGCTGATACAGCATGGGGTGTATAGATGGTTGAATTATGACCTAATACTACATCTTAGCTCTTACTTACTAAAAGGGCCGTTGCTGCTACACTTCTGAGACATGTTGGGAGTGACCTTGCCACATTGTCTAATTGTGCACTGTAGTATGCTACCGGTCTGCTAGCGTCACCATGTTTCTGTGCGAGGACACCTGCTGCACAGCCATCAGCTTCTGTACAAAATAGCTCAAAAGGCTTTTCATAATCAGGTATTCCCAATGCAGGTGCTCTTGTCAGACTATCTTTAAGGTTAAAGAACGCTTGCTCTGACTCTTCTGTGTGTACAACACGCTCTGGTTTTGAGGATGAGACTAGCTCCTGCAATGGTAAGGCTAGAATAGAAAAACCTGGGATCCAGGACCTACAGTATCCACACATCCCCAAGAAAGTACGAATCTGCTTCTGGCTCTGCGGCAGGGTCATGTGTTGTATGGCCTCAATTCTGTCGGTTGTCAGGTGTCTTAGCCCCTTAGTGAGGCAGTGTCCTAAGTATTTGACCTTAGTCTGACATGGCTGTAATTTATCCTTTGCCACCTTGTGCCCTGTTTGTGAAAGATGAAGCAACAACAATTTAGTATCATGCAAACATGACATAAAAGAATCAGAGCACAACAACAAATCGTCCACATATTGAATTAGAACAGACCCATTGTGGAGTTGAAAGGATTGCAAACAGTCATGTAAGGCTTGGGAGAAAATACTGGGACTGTCAATGAACCCCTGGGGTAGTCTGGTCCATGTGTATTGCACTCCCCTGTAGGAGAATGCAAAAAGGTATTGGCAGTCAGGGTGAAGAGGGACTGAAAAGAAAGCAGAACATAGATCAATGACAGTAAAATGACTGGCAGACGGTGGAATCTGCATGAGGATGACAGCTGGATTCGGCACTACGGGGAATTGGCTCTCAACAACTTTGTTAATTCCCCTTAAGTCCTGGACTAATCTATAGCCCCTCCCCCCACTCTTCTTCACAGGGAAAATGGGACTATTTGCTGTACTGGCTGTACGAATTAAAATCCCTTGTTGTAACAGCCTCTCAATAACAGGATATACCCCTAGTTCCACCTCCGGTTTTAATGGATACTGTGGGATTTTTGGAGCTATCCTACCACTTTTTAGATTGACCATGACAGGGGCTACGTTTGCCATCAGTCCAGTGTCCTGTCCATCTCTGGTCCATAGGGAACCTGGTATTTCCAGCAGCATCCCCTTTACTTGAGATGGACTTTGTTCTATAACAGGAGAGTGTAACATTGACCTTTGTGGGGTGTCCAATATGTCCTGTACCTCATGTGCAACCTTCTCGGGTATATCTAGGAACACACCATCTGAAGTACAGTATATGACACATCCCATTTTACATAACAAGTCTCACCCTAGCAAGTTAGTAGGAGCCGCTGCAGCCAAGAGAAACGAATGCTTAGTATGCAGAGGCCCGATAGTAACTTCAGCAGGTTTAGTTAGAGGATAATGTAACACTTTTCCCGTCACCCCCATAGCTGGAATAGTTTTGCTGGTCACCTGTAGATTGAAAGGAGAGGTTATCACAGATCGGGCCGCCCCTGTATCTACAAGAAAAGTTTGTTTCCTACCAGCTATGTCAACTATCATTGTTGGTTCTTCACTCTGACTCTCAGTTAACCTCACTGGCTGTAGACTACAGGTATGACCTGACCCCTAGCGCTGACTATTGATTTCCCGCGCAGCATTTGCTGCCGTAATATGAGCGGGTAGATGTGAGTCTTCTAGTCTATGTGAATCCTTTCTTGGAGGATATCTATGTGACCCACCTCTATGTGTATTGAGTCTTTCTTTATTACAATCTCTCCTGTAATGTCCTTCCTCGTTACAGTTGAAACACCTGATCACTTTAGGTTTCCTGTTATATGGGTTGTATGCTGGTGGTCGTGTGTGCACCCCTTCTAGAGCCTGTATACTTACCGTCATTAACTTATCACTTTTCTCTTCCCTTTTTCTAAAAAGGTTCTTGTCATGCTCCACAGCAGACTCCCTAAGGAAGTCTACCGTGACGCCTCTCCAATTAGGTAATGTGGTTTGTACTCTCGTCTTTAAATTTTCCCTAAGGCCATCCATCAGTACCCCTACAGCTACCTCTCTGTGATGTGGGTCCTCACTTATGTTGGATATCCCAGTAAATCGTGCGATCGCTGTTATAGCTCTAGCAAAGTAATCTGAGGCAGTTTCACTATCCTTTTGTTTAATGGTGAAAATCTTACTCCAATTTACCACTACTGGAAAACAGATGGCTAAGTGTTTGACAATTTGTTCTATATTCCGTTGGTTAATCTCATCAGTCAAGGTGTCATCTTCCTCCAACAAACAATCTCCAATAAATTTTTGTATGTTAGTATTGGGAGGAAGACACGCCCTCAACACTACCCGCCAATCCTTACTGGTTGGTTCGTGAGCCAACCAGTAAGTCTTTAACAAATTTCTGACATTTAGCTAACTCCTTTCTAGGGTCCGGGAATTCAGTCATAATGGAACGTAATTCTGATCTAGTCCAGGGACAATGCATTGTAACATTTCTTAAAGGAACTACACCATCCTTATCTGGTTTCCCATTGGGAACCGATATTGTGCGGACCGGGAACACACCCTCTGGTACACTAACTTCAGGGGACGCTACAGGATTTACAGGCCCTAGATTTAGAACACTTTCACTCCTAGTGATCACGCTACTCTCACCTATCTCAGCCATTTTCTCATACTTGCGCTGAGCCTCTAGTACATTAACAGCATGGGCAATGGCCGAAATCACAGTGGGTTCATCTTCATTTTCAGATACACTTGATTGAAACTGATTTAAAACAGGGTACAACTTAGTAATTTTTCTATTTTCAGTTTTAACAACGGCTGTACTTACCCCTCCCGCCACATAAGGTGGCGGGGGCGCGCTTGCACTGAGTTCGCCACGCTTCTCAATGGTTGCATCCGCCTCGCGCGTGCTTTTCGCCACGCCTATTTCCGGTTTGCATTTGCTGCTCTGCCACGTGTTACCTTCCATTTGCACAATTTTAAACAATCATTATGTCTATTTCTCTTTTTCGTTGACTTGATCAACCATATTTTATCTTTTACAGTATTTAGTACCTCTGCATTAAAACTCCCTATTGTTGGGAAAGGCCTATCACAAGCTTTGGTCATCCCGACCCACGTATCACAATACACAGTTGCATATGCACCATATTTCTTACACATGAGAAACCTCGCTGAACCAATAGGGCCTTCCTTAGGCAGTACACTGACCATCTCTAGCGTATGCTTAGCACCCATGTTGAACAATATACCTTCTACCCGGAACACAGACACACCGCAATGCTCTGTTCCTTCCGGCCAAATGTGAAATACAGACACACCGCAGTGCTCTGTTCTTTCCACCTAATAATTTCAACTCTGTTGCTATACTCACCGCTAGAGATCTATAATGCTCGGTGAACGTATTTCCTTTAGCCGCGTTCACTCGCTTTTCTCGCCCCTGGCGAGGATCCCTAATACAGAAATATCACTGTGGGCCCCAAGGGCTATCAGCTCCTCGATACCCTGGCTCAACCACAAAAATCTGCTGAGTTTATTATCGCTGGGAGCGCAAAGTCGATACAATCAACCTGCCTTTCCAGTATAATTCCTCCTAGCTGCTTCACCAACTCGCACTAACGGTGCGATCGGATCGCACTGCCTACCAATACTAATTATTAGCAAACCTTGCGATCTATTGGTAGCGCTTTGCGAAAACCCAGTTTTCGCATTCGGTATACCTGCCCTGTATACCGTCCTTCAGTTGGGCAATCCGCCTCGTCAGACAGCAACTGAGCACAATCCACAATAAAACAGTGTATCTACGTTACAACATCACACACTATACACCTTTTCTGCGCAGAAAATCAAAAGTTCGTAACAATAGTAATAATGTCTCAGAGGCTTTCACAAGTAATTATACTATGCATGTATAATAACTATCAAAACGATTGTTTAACCACGTGGCAAGTTTACCGGAAGTTCGTGTACGCACAGCAGGAAATACACATACGCTAAGCAATGCAATACAGTTAAAACGCACAATGACAGAAAAAAGAAACAGTTTTCTCTTTTGTCCCTAGGTTCTAGTTAGTGTGCCCTAGATAATGCAAAACGGACATTCAGTTTCACAACACAGAGTAAAATTCAGGTTTTGAACACCATGCGTTCTTACCCGTTTATGACGCGTGTCCACCCTTTGTTGAGGAACCGAAATCCGTTGGTCTTGCGTATCATCGGCAACGAAACCTCCAAAGCTCACGAGCCCCCAAATTGTTATGTGCGTATTGTCGCTAACCAATAACGATTGTCGAACCTCGATTTGTGTTTCCAAAGCACAAAGATTTATTCGCAATAAGTGGAATAATATGCTCAAGCGAAGTAATAGTAAATACAGCCGTTACTTATCGCAGGCGCTCTGGATCCAGTGCAGTCATTCAATCCTGAAGTCTGGGGACAAGATGTCTGCATTCTGGATCACAAGCTGCTGCTTATATACACAATCAAATACAGTAATACAATGAAGATGGTATGGCTTGCATCTATTGGTCCGGGTCTCAGGAATGTCCAAGGGGTCGTCAATCATTGGCTGGTTCATCCTAAGGAATCCAAAGGAGGGGGTCATCTCTGCAGGGGGTATGCTCTGCTCTTCCCGCCAGGATTCCTTAGTCTTAAATAGTTCATAATTCCCTATCATTTATAACTTGCGTATGCACTCTGCGATTCCCTCGCAGAGTGAACCAAACAGTAGGATATGTAACAAGGTTCATTATGATACCACTCATGATATTATTCCTTTAACCCGTTCCGTGTATTTCACTAATATGCATGTAACTCTGATATAACATATAAATACTACTATATTTCGACATAACTATGTGTTGCAACTACCATTAATGTGTACTATTTTATAAGTATGCGTGTTTGTGCAAATGTATGGTAAAAGACCAATTACTGTTGCTGCCACGTGTAGTGGATGCGTACGCCCTTTCACGCCGTAGCGTGCCCTTGTACGTCGATGCGTACCATACGCCTCTTTTCAGACAAAGACAACCAAGTTTGCTAGACTTTAATTGAAATGACTTTATCCAATTTACTGACTTCGACAATAGTGACCAGCATTAACTGGTTAACGACAAGGACATATAAGGAAATCTCTTTAGCTCAGCAAATATACATATAAGCCCACATCCTCTGTTCAGCATTACATGCTTTTCCTGCCAGCTGCTTCCGTCAGTCTGGAATCCTGTTGCTGTCTGTTTCATAGGAAGCATCTGTTTTTTTTCTTCAAAGCGTAGCTCTGTATAGTTTTTTTAAGGCATTTACCATATATTTGTACATCTTAATAACTATCAATTACTTTATACTCTCACAAAAGGAACAACAGCATATCATCTGCATATAATGCCACCTTATCCTCTCTGTGCTCTGATCTAAGTCCCACAATTTCTCTATCATGCCGGCTCTTACAGGCCAGCGGCTCTATTGCTAATGCAAACAGGGCCGGAGACAACGGGCATCCCGGTCTAGTACCCCGCTCTAATTGAAATTGTTGAGAAAGATGCCCATTGACACAGACCCGCGCCACTGGATGTGAATACAAAAGTTTAACCCATTTTATAAATTCCGGGCCAACGCCAAATCGGGACAAAGCTCCCACAGGTATGGCCACTCCACCAAGTCAAACGCCTTGGCTGCGTCCAAGGACACCACAACTTTGCTTTTAGAAGAGGGTGACCGCACCTGCAGGAGAGTATACAGCCTTCTAAGATTGATAGACGTGGACTTGCCCGGCATAAATCCCGTCTGATCCGGATGAATTAATTCCAGCACCACTCTACTTAACCTCAAAGCCAGTAATTTTGCTAGAATCTTAACATCATTTGACAAAAGTGAAATCGGGCGGTAGGACTCAGGGTACAACAAATCTTTCCCTGACTAAGGCAGCACCACCACTATTGCCTCTGCCATTGAAGGGGAAAGAGCGCCAATCTCACCCAGCTCGCTGAATGTATCCTACAACCTAGACACAACAAAGGGCCGGTGTTTTTTATATAATTCAATTGGGATTCCATCTACTCCAGGGGCTTTACCATTAGGGAATGACATAATAGCTATATCAATCTCTTCAAGAGTAATGGGTGAGTCCAAAAACTCCCTACTATCATCGGAGAGGACAGGAAGGGAGATACCATTCAAATACTGCTGTAACGTATGCATGTCATATCTGACCTGTGACTTATATGTATTTGTGTAATATTTATGAAATACCTCAACAATATCAGGCATCAGATACTTCTTAACCCCGCATCAGATACTTCTTAACCCCACTGTCATCACAGATAACCGGTACTGCTGCATCTGCCCTCTCTGCCCTTTTCAGATAAGCCAGGAAGCTACCATTTCTATCGTCCTCTGCATATCGTACATGCTTAGAAAACAGAAATTTACGTTTGGATTTCTCAAATACATATTCTACCCACTCTCTCTGGGCCAACTGCCATGTTCCCCTTGCAACCTCAGTTTTGTCCACAATGTATTGTGCTTCTAAGGATTTACACTTTTTCTCTAATATCTATTCTTTTTGTCTGGACGAGTTTTTAATTTCAGCTATGCCAGCAATTAATGTCCCCCTTAGGAAAGCCTTAAAAGCGTCCCAAACTATAGGTGGCCTTGCTGTTACCAGATTATCTACAAAGAATCCTTCCCACTGTGTCACCAAGGTCGCTCCTGAACCCATCAAGGAGAGCCAGAAGGGATTTAATTTCCAAAAGGACTGGCCTCTATTAATTGCAAAATCAATAGATAGGCAGAGGGGCGAGTGGTCATAAATTCCCCTAGCCCTATATTTCACGCTCCTTACCAGCGGTACCAGAGAGTGTGACAGCAGAGCCAGATCAATTCTTGAAAATGCATTATGTGATGTAGAAAAGCAGGAGAATTGGACATCTTCTGAGTGCCTCAAACGCCATACATCTACTAACCCCATTTCCTCAACCAGAGCAGAAAAAGCCGACTTAGAGTTGCCAACTACAGCATTTTTCTCTCGCCATCTGTCCACCTCTCCATTTATCACATTATTAAAATCCCCTATACAAATGGCTGGAACATCTGGGAACAATGCCATGAATTCTCCACATTTCCTTAACACCTCACCATTATACAGTGGGGGTATATATACAGCTAACAGAATCACCGGAACCCAATTAATGACAGCCTTCATCAGTACAAACCTTCCCCCTGCATCCACTTGAATTTTTTCCAAGGAGAAGCAGAGACGTTTATGTACCAATATAGAGACCCCTCGAGAATTAGTCGTGTACGTAGAGTGGTATGCCCTACCTACCCATGATTTTTTAAGGGCGAGTATTCTATCACCGTGTAAGTGAGTCTCTAATAGAAAAACAATTTTTTCTAATTTGTCTTAGTACAAGAGAACGTTTCACAGCATTATTTAGGCCCCGCACATTCCAGGAGAGAATTTTCAGCTCCTTATCAGATGTACCAGAATACATATAATAGTAGTCCCTCTTATCTCACTACCGCGCATCCCACACCCCTGCAGAGCATACATTGACATACTTATAAACACATATAATCCTTGTCTATATATTTGCGATAACATTAAAACTACCCACAACTTAAATAACTTTAATACTAAACCCATACCCCCACCCTGTATACTCCACCCAACTTAAGTATACCTTAAACCCTAACTAAAATTACCTTAAGATATTCAGCAGGCCAGCACACTACCAAAAAAGGTCACCCGCCAACCCGCAAAATACCAGAAGATAGAGGAAGGAAAAGGAAGGAAGGAAAAGGGGCGAATTGAGACAAGAGAGGAAAAGAACGGCCTTAAAGCCATGGGCTCTTCAGCCCATTACATTTTTTTTTTTTTTACATTGGACCTTTCAACATTAGTTTGAAAATCACAGACCCCACCTGAGCGAAATACATTTTTTTTTATTTTTTTTTGTACCACAGAAGAGAAATTACATTATGTATAGCAAATACCATGCATAATATCAATGACAAATCAGCAATGTCCAAAGGACTATCAGGAGAGACATAAAAAAGTACTCATCCAGCATCAGCGTCCAGCAGCAGCTAGGCGGTCCAACCAAATTGCAGCCTCTCGGGGAGTATCAAAAAAGGATGTACTGCCCTCCGAAACCACTCTCAACCGGGCAGGGAAAATCATGGCATATGGGATCTGTAAATCTCTCAATCTTCTCTTCACCGGAATGAATTGAGCCCTGTTCTTTTGTACATCCAGAGCGAAATCAGGATACATTGCTACTCGCTGACCATTGTATTCCACTGAACCTTTCTGCCTAGCCAAGCGTAGAATGGTATCTCGGTCATGATAGTGCAACAATTTGGCTATGGAGGTGCGTGGGGGGGCTCCAGGAGGGGATGCTTAAGTTGGAATATGGTGGGCCCGCTCCACTGCGAATTGGGCTGTAAAAGAATCTGTACCAAACAGTTGGATTAACCACTTTTCCAAGAAGGATTCTGGGGAGACACCTTCTGCCTTCTCGGGCAATCCAACAAACCGAATGTTGCTGCGACGCAAACGCCCCTCCATATCCGTAAGCTTTTGTTTAAACAGAGAGGCTTGCGACTCCAGAATCTCCAACCGGCCCGCAACTGGTACAGAAGTGTCCTCCAATGTAGACACACGTGTCTCCACTTCACCCACTCTCTCCCTGATTTTTTGCACGTCTTGCCGGAGAAGAGAGAGGTCCACCTTCACCTCTCCTATTTTATCCGTGACACGCTTTTCAGATGCCCCAATGGCCTGTAGGACCTGCTGTAATGTAACTTCAGGGTCCGCCAGTGGAGCCGACAAAGGGGGGGGGGGGTAACGGGATGTGATGCATCTCCTGAACCAGAGGCTGTAGTGGAGGAGCGAGCAAAACGGTCCAATTTTCCCGCTGCGGTGGACTGGTTATGTTTGCCCATAATTTCACAGGAAAGATGGGATATTTATCCTATAAGCTTATATGCAACCCTGTAACCTGCATAGCTTTAATTACATATAGGTGTACAGCTCAGATTGTATTGCTAGCAGTGCATTGCAGCCAGTTATCTTCACAGAGAAAGGTATATCTCCTCCAACAACACTGATAATGATAATCAAATAAGTCCAAAGCCCAATTCAGTTACTTCTCACTTGTACAAGGATATAAATGTACCTGTATCAGATGGATATCACAGGCTGTGTTCACCTAGGCCAGTATATGGTATTACAGAGGCGCTATGTCCCAGCAGTCATCAACTACCACAAACTGCCACAGACTGCCTGTAGTATTCCTCTACCCAGATGCTCAACTCTTTCTTTCCCAGTCTCGGGTAAAATGGCAAGAGCACTATCTAAACAGGTACACTATGTACAGCAACTATTCGGATGCACAGTTTTGGGTCCAAAAGTTTCTTTATTCCACTATAACGGAGATCAACAGGATATCTGGGATGGAGCTCGTAACTGTGCTTGCTACTCCATGCTCGTCCAGGACACGCCCCCCTAGCATATTTTTTTAACATTTTTCATACGCAGAGAATGCTTCTAAAAGCTGTTTATAGATGTTTGTGCTAGGTGTTTTGGATTTAAACATGACCCTGGCCTTCCTTAACTTTTGTGAAAGATTTGAGACAGGAGTGACGTCAGTTTTACTTAACTGGACAGAGGGAACGCCTACTGTTCTCAAGTGAAAAAGCATGACGCCTTCTTTACTCAAATGATGTCTCATCTCCGCCCAGTCCGCGCCTACGTTGTCCTTTGAGATTGCATTGACTTTGAGAGTAGTATCTGCCGTGATTGCGTAGCGCAAGTGTCGTTTTGCGCATCCGCAGAACCAATTAGCAGATGCGTATGCGTTTGCGCACCTTGATGAATCAGGCCCTGAGAGACTAGTCTAGACCTTGAGAGGAAAGGTAAACAGTGAGACATCAACCGAGAACGTTCAAAACACTGTCTCCTGAAAAGTTACACTAACTGTCAGGATGTTGTACCGGGAGAGTAAGTTGTGGAACAGTAATTTCCTATGCTCAGGTTATTTGACAGACAGGTATCAAGCGTGGGCTACCAGCATCACATCTTTAGGGGTAGCAGAGAGACACTGGTACCCATTCCATCCACTGCAGAGGAGCCAACACCCAGAGAAGGTTCCAATTACACTCATGAATCTGTTCTGGGAGGCCCTGAATGCAGTTAGCAACACCTGAGCCAAAAACTAAGACAGTTGTCCAGCCTGAAGTGGTAGTTTTTCCTGTTCTGTGTTTCTATCATCTCATTCTCTTTTCAGGACAGTCAATTCTTTCAATGGTAGACAGGTGACAGAGGCTGGTTGTGATAGTGATATTGAGGAGTTGGGGATGAAGGAGAAGTTGGTAGCACAATCTGTCCAGCCAATTACTCTATTCAATTCAGGAGTAAAGGAAAATTTGGAAACCATGGAGCTTGGAGAAAGTGCGAGGGGCTATTGTCTGAGGAGTATTGCGTCCGTAAGTACGTCGACCCCATAGTTGAAGAGAGGTACATCCAGCGATGCCAGTCCAGTAATATTCGGACTTGAGCAGGCATCCTTGAGTATGATTATCATTCTTGGGTGGGTAAGGTTTTAGACTAAACTAAGTGCTGGAAGTGCTCTCACGTGCCTCAGAGATTATATCTAGTAGGGCTAGTTCTCTTTCCACTAAATATTCCTGAGGTACCCGAATTATGGGGTGGGAAGTCACTAGAGAAAAGATAAGACAGCTAGGTCCCTTAGTTTGGAATCTCCCAATATTTGGTAAGCCAATCACTGTTTCACGTACAAAGAAACTTGAGTATTGGGAGACTGAAAAAAAAAAAAGCCGAACAGACAATAGCCCGCCCCACAAGTATTGAAGAAAGGAAATGTTGATATTATTGGAATGTATATTTTAACTCAGGTTGATGATGTTATTGGTGAACATGAAGTGTTTAAATGTTGACTGAGCTTAAAGACATGCATTGGATGGATGAACCTGTTAGACATGAAGAACTGTAGTAGAATATTCTATATTGTTGATACATGTTCTATCGTACTCTTCCAAATAATGTATTACATGTTTTGTTGCACCCTTGAATGGCATACAAAAAGGTTATCTCCAAGCTCCAGAGGTATACGGTCTATAGTAAAAGTAAAAACTGTTTTAAGGATTAAGACTCTCTCTCTTATGTTAACCTGTTTGGATCTACATACAGCGTAGTCATACACCAAGGGGGACTTACATTACAGAGCAATGAAACGTGATACTGAGATCCTGCATATAAAATCTTTTAAGGTGATAGTTTATTGTACTATCAAAGGGTGGAACTGTCGGAGTCATATAATTGGATGAACAAAAGTATATTGGTTAATATTGTTTTACCATGCGATTGCAATCAGTACGCCACGTAACACGTGGCACGGCGCAATCGCACGATAAAATACGCACTCATACACTCGCACTCTCATTCTTTTAGTTATATATTTCATATTTATAAGGGTTCCATTCCACAGTGATTTATGAGCAGATGGTATATAGTTTATAGTTTTATATATATATATATATATATATATATATATATATATATATATATATATAATATGTACACTTTAGTGATATTTAAGGTTCAGGTTGCAGGAACTATGTCATGTTTAGTATCATTTTAATCCCCTATCCATCAGCAGTTGCCCAGTTCATTCGCCAAAGAGATCGCACATTGCATACTATAGTTAGCAATGTTAATGAATAAATGTTTAAAGAGATACTGACTGTATAATGCAAATAGACTAGCTTAAACTGGTTTCCGGCCGGGAGAATCATCTGGAGAACAGACCCCCACCCTTGGAAGGTGTTGTTTGAACTGGCCTATGACCTGCATTACACTGGACCCTCCTGAAGCCTGGACCTATAGAAGCAAGCCATGTCATCTGTATTGTTTTCTCTGTAGCACTAAGTGTATATATACAAGCTCCCTGGGACCAGCTAGCCCAGTCATCTCTGACCACAGTCTTCTGGAGTGAAGTACTGTAGCTGGTACCAGCGGAGAGCAGCTAGCGCAGGCGGGCGCGGCGGTATGTATGTATCTTTGGTATCGGCTGTACTGTATTATAATTATGTATTGAACTGCTAAGACTCTTGCATCTGCTAAATAAATTGTTTGTGCTTTGGAAACACAAGAAATCACTTAGACAATGCTTATTGGAAAACAATAAAATTACTTAAATAGGGTAAAAATCATGCTTGACACTGGAGCTGAAATCTCCATCGCCAATGTGGAGCATGATGTGGATCCAGATAGCTCTCAGTGTGTTGTGATCGGATTTGATCACGAACAAGGGGGGGGGGGGGGTGACAGCCCACAGGATTAATAAAATGATTTTAGAAATCAATGATTTATCTTTAAAAAATCCCAATGTGATACTACTTAGGATCCGATAACATTATCGGAACTGATGTAATGACACAACAGATCTAGATATTGTATTTAGCAAATTGTATGGTATGGAAAGGTCCCAGAAAATCAATGATCTGTGTGATACAGCGACATGATCTGGGTCCACTCATACATGCAAATGACAGGAATGATAATGGGCTTGTGCATAAATGGCCAGAGGTCTCACACAACACAGATATCATGTTTGATATCAAAAGATGGACAGAGTCATAGGGAATTTATTAATGATAAAATTGGATCGATGTAACGCTCTACAGAAAAATTAGATCACATAGTAGAATTGGTTAGTAAATCAGGCAACATGCAAATGGTGATTAAAAAAGTGTCCCAGGTCACAACCCCCAATTAAACATTGCCCCTGTGAAGACCATCCCATTGCATTTTGCTTAAAAACCTGTGTTTTGAAGGGACAAACTGTCAGACTTTTTGGGGAAATCAAGTTACATTGATAAGCTGTCCATCTTCCTAGCCAATTCCCCATGGCACAGATTACGCAACTCAAGTAAGTGCTATTCTGAACACTTTTTATTTTAAACTGTTTTGCTAGTTATGTCAATATATTAATTGTTTATTCATTATTTTTCTTTACATCTGAATGTCCTGTACTTTTGTATAAAAAATCTATAATTTAATATGTTGCATCCTTGATACTCTAACGAATCCATTAGCCTGTTAAAAGAGAGCTCAACCAAGTTAACCCTTGGAATGCCAGTGTGTGATTTATTTATACATTTGATTAACAAGTTGTGTGTGCTTGCATTTACATTTGTATAACAGTCTGGAGGTGTGAAGAGGTAACCCTTTGTGTGCTGGTGTGGGTCTTGCTAGTCTGTGAATAACTAGAAGCCTGCGTGCCAGTGTGGGACATTGTATTGGGGTCCTATTACCCATATTCAATAGGTGGTGGAAAACCTGAAATGTCTGGAGGTGTGAGAGAGCTGTGTTTGGGGGCGACTCTGTAGGTCCATAACCTGTGTGATAGGTAGAGAGAGACTGCTGAAATTGTGTGTGACCTCATACAGCAAACACCCCAAAGTCACGGCAGCTGGGAGTGTGTTCTTGACACTGTCCTAAACAATCTCTTTGTACAGCTGGAAACACAAACGGTTTCCAAAAGAGATATAATAATTCTACAAGAACAAAAGGTCCATCAGTTGCACAACCACAGAAGTGTGTAGCAGCTGTAAATGGGCAAGCAGATACCTGTGAAGCAGACAGTTTAACTTCAACAAATAAAGAGGTTTCAGTCAGTGCAGTAGAGGTTACAATAGCAAATCTGATGCAGACAGACTGAAGGTCAGGGGTCCCAAAGGATCTAATTCCGCTATGTAGCCTAGTATTGGATCCTTCTGGGAGACGCAACATCATGGCTAAATTAAAAAATATTTGGGTAAAAATCATGCTTGACACTGGAGCTCAAATCTGCATCGCCAATGTGGAGCATGATTTGGATCCAGATAGCCCTCAGTGTGTTGTGATCAGATTTCATCACCAACAAGGGGAGGGGACAGCCCACAGAATTGATAAAGTGATTGTAGAAATCAATGATTTCTCTTTAAAAATCCCAATGCGGTACTACTCAGGATCCGATAACATTATTGGAACTGATGTAATGACACAACAGGGCTGGATATTGTATTTAGCAAATTGTATGGTATGGAAAGGTCCCAGAAAATTAAGGATCTGTGTGATACAGCGACATGATCTGGGTCCATGCAAATGACAGGAATGACAATGGGCTTGTGCATAAATGGCCAGAGGTCTCACACAACACAGACCTTCAACCTATTTTGTACAGGTATCCGGAATTATGGGCACAAGGGAAAAATGACTGTGGCAGGATGGTTGATGTTGAGGTGGACATACAAGGGTCGGACCCACCACCTCAGCGTCAATATCGCTTCCCTCCTGAAGCCATGGACTCTGTAGTGGAAGCTGTAGCTGACCTAGAGTTAAGGGGGGTTGTTATAAAGGGAAATTCAAAGTGCAACAATCCCTTATGGCCTGTTAGGAAGAAGGAGACGAACACCTGGAGACTCACAATCAATTTCAGGGTTCTGAACAAATATACCCCTATGTCAGTGCAGGTAGTTGCAGAAAACCCAGACATAATGGCAAGGATAAATGGTAAAAGCCAGGTATTCTCAACCATTGATGTGGCAAACAGATTTTTCTCTATACCCTTGACAGAAAGTTGCCAGTACAAGATTGCTTTCACTGTACGTGACACGCAATACATGTTCTGCGTTTTTCCCCAGGGCTTTCACAGTAACCTGACTTATTTTCATTAGGCATTGGCAAAAGTGCTAAGTGTTTACTCACGCCCAGAATGCCTGTTTCAGTATGTTGATGACCTACTCCTCCATACATAGACCATTGAGGAGCACTTAACTCTCTTAAAGGAATTGTTAGACCTCCTGTCACGTGCAGGACTGAAGCTGAGTCCTCACAAGGCAAACCTGGCTAGGTCAGAGGTGATATTTCTAGGGGTTAAGATTGCTCACGGAACAAAGGGTATCATAGCCATCCGTGTGGAAGCAGTGGTTAAATTACCCAGGCCTGGCACCCTGCAGGACTTGCATAAGTTCCTGGGGGTTGCAAATTTCATGAGGGAAGTCATAGAGGACTTTGCTACCAAGGCAAAGCCTCTCTATGAATTACTCAGAGGTGAAAAACCCTCACTGAAAGGTTGGACGGAAGCACAGGAGAACGCCTTTACAACACTAAAAAGAGACCTCTCCTCCGCCCTAGTACTAGCCACCCCCCACCCAGATGGCAATTTGGCCATCCAAGCGCATGCTGGATCAGAGTCCATATCAGCGGCTCTCCTGCAAGAGGTGGGTACAACAATTAGACCACTAGGATACTTCTCAAGACTTCTTGCACCAGTTGAAAGGGGTTATGATGAGTGAACAAAACAGGTGGCAGCCATACATTATGCTGTCAATGTGAGAGGGGATATTGTAGGGTTCAGGCCACTTACTGTGCCGACACCTCAATCTCCATTAACTCTCCTACTCCGGGATACACTTTTTGGAGTCTCTCAGCAGAGGTTTGGGAGATGGATAATGGACCTTAGTGGACGGAACATCAAAATCTGTCACAAGGCTAAGTATGTTCTGTCTCAATTGTTAAATACAACTGGAACAGAGCATGATTGCGGTTAGTGCCACATTCCCTCACAACACTTTTCTTCTTTATTCTGTGCACAGATTAGGCATCCTGCCACTAACGCCTGTGCTGCTTGGGCAAACCCTGGTGCTATCCATAACCTGTTAGTGAGTACAACCATAGTATCTTTCCCCAGATGCACTTTACCGTGTGCTATATTGGCCATAATGGGATAAAGTGCTTTTAACAGACACAAACGCTGACCTTTATACCACTCTCCTTGTACTTATAGTGCTCCATGTTTTGCCCAAGTCTTTTTCTCATTCTCTGTTGCTTGTCTCTGCATAAGTTGGAGTGTGGTACGGTCAAACTTGGGGTCAGGGGGTCACCATCTAAATAGACTCCCCTTGGGGTACTGGGGCTATGGCGGCTTCTCGTGCTGCCTGGTCTACCCAGGGCTGCCATCAGAAACTGTGGGGCCCAGTACTTATTAATCTGGCGGGGCCCCCCCTCCCCTCCCCATACATGCGCCCCCACCCCATACATGTGCCCCCTCCCTCTTCGCCATACATGCGCCCCCTATCCCTCAACACAGTACATTCATCCCCACTCCCTCATCACCGTAAATGTTCCCCTCCCCCCAAAAAAATGTCCCCCTCTCCTCTCCCCGCAAGCACAGTAAATGTCCCCCTCTCCTCTCCCCGCAAGCACAGTAAATGTCCCCCTCTCCTCTCCCCGCAAGCACAGTAAATGTCCCCCTCTCCTCTCCCCGCAAGCACAGTAAATGTCCCCCTCTCCTCTCCCCGCAAGCACAGTAAATGTCCCCCTCTCCTCTCCCCGCAAGCACAGTAAATGTCTCCCTCTCTATGAGCTGTGGTGCTGTGTGTGGTGGACAAGGGTTTTCTATGCAAAGTATTTAGTTTTTTTACTTTCTCTGTTATGGTGGACACAGTACATAATAATATGTGTTTCCTTACAGACCTGCACTTAGTTTACTCTATCTCTATCCTCCCCACACTGTGCTTGTTGGAAATCCTACAATAATCTTAGAGAAAGAAAGAAAATGCGGCTAATAGGGCACTCAAAAGGTCCTGGATATAATATAACATGCTAAAAAGCTTTAATGATATGCATTAATATAATACTCAAATTGCAAAAGAATGTATTTATTAAAAACAAGATTAGCGAAATAATTAAAAGAGAAAAATATGCTGAATCTGAAAAATATTAATGACTGTTAACATAGCGACAAATAGCCGCTAAAAGCACGCAGCCCAGGCTCCTGTTAAGTAAACAAGTCCCCTTAGTAATTCTTTTTTGTGACATGATATATTCAATTAGCGATGGGGGAAGTTATTAGTTTAAATTAAGGTAACTGTCAATGGTAATTCTGTTGTCAAACCCTGCCTAAAAGTTTAATTATATAGCACGGAGTCGGCAGCGAGCTTGTCTCGCAGACGAGTGCTTCTCTAGTGTCTTTTTCAAGGCAGCCCGAGGCGATCCTTCTATTGGCTATTTATAGAAATAGGTCCACCCCCTTACTTGCATCATACCTAGCGACGCTTGGGGACAACCGTTCTTACCACATGTTTGTAAATACGAATTGAAAATGCTGTTCAACACTGAATGTTTCATTTCCAGCAAATGAGAAGAAGGTAAATATCAAGGCATTGAAATTATAATGAAAATAAAATGACAGGAAAGTTGCAAAGTATTAGAACTATAATGTGAGGCTTTAAAGGGTCCTCACATTTAGAGGAATGGAACATATGTGAGCGATCCAGTAAAAAATAAAAATAAAAAAATAAAAAATACAAACCTGATCACCCTGAAGTCAATGGATAATTTCTATAAAACGTTTTCAGCAGTAATATATTACCCTTAGAAAGACATAGCAATCTATATAAATCCTAATATTCCATAAATATAAAGTGTAGATAGAAGAGAAAAATGAAATAAACCTATTAATACTATACAGTGCCCTATAGTGAACAACTAAATTAATTATTAACAAAATTACCCTAGTGAAGAAAATAAATAAGAGATACATTAGCACATCTGCCTAATGTATCATAATATCCATACCCTTAATCCTACCATTATCACACAATAAATCAAAAGGACATATTACATCCTATATTGAATGAATAATATACATATAGAAATTAACACTACAAATTAATATTGAAGTGAAACTACCAAGTAACAAAATAATAGGACAAACCCCATATAAAATATAAATAGTGTGAACTAATGGCTTAAGATGAGTGCCTACAAGTAAAATAAAATTACTTACACTGTCCAGAATGAAACAGAAGTTGCTTGATGCAGCCCCTATGTGTGATGTGAGGTCACACCATCATGTGACAGGAAGAGGAGGCTGGTCACATGTTCAAATGGGCGGAGCCAACATTCCCCTGCGATCTCTGCTGTGTCCTCCCCAGCGTCCCTGCTGCTGCTGTGAGCCTGGCAGTGACAGGCAGCTGTCAAACGTGGATCGGAGATGAAATTCGCGTTTCACAGCTGCCTGACACTGCCAGGCTCACAGCAGCAGGGACGCTGGGGAGGACACAGCAGTGATGAAACAGCTCATCGGTGGTCAGCGGGCCCCCTGGTGAGCCCGGGCCCCATACATCAGTACCCCCTGTACCCCCCTGATGGCGGCCCTGGGTCTACCAGTCTATTTCCCTTAGCTTCGGGGGTAGTGTCTCTGTGTGTGCCTTCACCACTGTCTGGAGGGCAGCTGGAATGCGGTGAACAGTGCCCTGGTATGTTCAGCATATTGACTGGTTCCCTTGCTGAACCCATAAGGTCACTTTTGTATATAGGGCCATAATCATGGGCAATTACAGACACATAACTTGAATCTAAATGTGTAAATATTCACTCTTTGTCCTTCTGCATATATGCATGCAAGTGTCAGGGCCTTTAGTTCAGCTTCTTGTGCTGACATGTGACTCGGCAGAGTCTGTTGAATCACTATTTCTGTATGTGCGGTTACAGCACACCCTGTATAAGGGATAGGATCTATGTAATATCGTGAACCATCTACCAAAAGAGTGATGTCTGCATCTGGTAATGGTTTATCTTTAATGTCAGATAAAACCAGAGATTCTTGTTTCAATAGTTTTATACAATCATGTTCAGAAAAATGTTGTGTTTGCATTTTCTTCTTCCTGTTCAAGCTGGGATGGGATTCCCCCAAATCCCTAGGGAAACCCCGATATATACAGGTACTTCTCCCATCTTTTGAAACTTGCTGCAATAAAGCAACAGGATTCAACATTGTGCACTGCTTAAGTGTAATGTTACAGGGAGTTAGCAGTGCTAATTCACAAGGATAGGCTTCACTAATGAGCATGTGGAATCCAAGGAAAAGGTTCTTGGTTTCTGAGTTCCACAAGGCCACCCCCTTAAGACAGGTGTGGTAACTTTAATTTTTCTGGAAGAGAAACACTTAGCTTTAACACTTGTTAATAAGCCACATCATCAGTTTTATTAGTATATAATAATAATAATAATAATAATAATAAGGATTAGTAACAGTCCTTGAAGTACAGCATGTATAAGACCTGATACCAATCCTCCTATACCCTTGACCCAATCGGCCAGGTACAACCATGAAAACTATCCTTCTAGATAAGCATCTCCAGTGTGCTCCTTTAAAAATGTATATTTCATGTCTTAATATTTTGTAAGTGTTCATCAAACATTTTCTCTGGATCATCTGCGTCACTAGTTAAAAAGGTGCAACCCTGGGCTTCAATTTGAATATTTAAGGTCAGGTAGTACCCTCCAGACTAAGCTGTCAGGTAGTCCAATATTAACCTATTGTCTTGTGTAAATGTAATAATATGTTGGGCCACAATACTCACAAACACATTTCTGCATTGGCTGTAAACCCCTACAGTCATGGGTTGCTCTTTTCTTTATTTGTTTGGGTTAAACTTTCATATCAGAATTTTTCTCATTATGTATTATGATCTCTACATTACTATTGGCACGAGTTTGGTTCTTCCAGACCTGGCTTTCCTTTCTACACTAGTACACATCTATAGCCTACGGCAAAGGAAAATAAAGTGCAATCAATATTCCTCCTGCTAATATCATTGAACACCACTCTCTGGTGTCCCTTGGACCTTTCAAATAACTTGTAAACTACATTTTACTCAGACTCCCCTTGTCTGAAGATCTTCACATATATCCTTGAACATGGAAGACTCTGGGGCCTCTTGTGCTTCCTTTTTTGTCTTCTAACTATGGATTTCATAGGGATGGAAAAAAGGAAAGGGAGGAAAAAAATACACAGTGCGCTCGGCAAGTGTTATATGTCACTTATTTCACAATAGAAGGGAATGTCCAATGTGCTGTATATCTGCATATTAAGTAAATCTGGCCGGTAACAAATGTTTTGTTTGTGCTTGGTTTAAAATTTCTGTTACTGCATGTGGCACCATTAGAGTTACTAAGTGTCCTAGCACAATATCTATACTCTTTTCAAGCACTAAAGCAGCTGCAGCTTATTGCTTTTACGCACATGAGTGCTGCTGATTAGTACTGGGTCTAATTGTGCAGAGTAGTATGCAAGTGACCTTAGCTTGCGACCATGTATTTGTGTCAGTACCCCTTGTACATGTGCACTGACTTCTTAACAAAAGAACATGAAAGGCTTGTCATAATCTAGCAAAGCCAGTGCTGGCGCTGAAGTCACTTCAGCTTAAAATTGGTTACAAATTTGGTTCTGCTCAGAGAAGAGTGTAAATAGCTTACTATCATCCAGAAATGCTAATGCAGGAGCACAGATATATGCTCTTAAAGTCTTAAATATTTTTCATTTCTGTACAAATATTGAATTCCCATCAATGCATTACCATACCCACGATACAAAGAATTATTTACAGTATATGACGATTATAGCACATTAAATAAGGGTAGTGAACACTGATTGACTCAAAACTGTAATGAGGATAAAAATAAAATCATATTGCTATCTGCCATAATTTGACATTACATTACTTGCTTTCAAACCATCTAACATAAAATTTGGTTAAAAAACAAACAAACCACAAACAAACCCAAACACTATTTCATATTCAACTATGTTAGTCAATTTCTCATTTTCTCTTTAAAAACATACCTTCTGACTTTCTATGACATACAGAAAAACCAGCTAGTTCATGCATTTGCTATGCGAACAGCCCATGAACTCTAATATCTCTTTCCAAAACAAGGTAATCATTACTCAGCAGAGTCTACGTTATTTAAATCCATCATTCAAACTTCTATTCATTGGAAGTTGGATAAATTCAATCTGGATTGAAAGGGTCTTTGTAACTGGAGACCTTCTATGAAGAAAAAACAAAACTTTTGCATAGAGATTAACATTTATTGACTAGGAATTACTGTAACTGTAACATGCGTGTACACCGTTATCAGGTAACCAGTAAACATTTTTGTGCAGTGAACAGCTGCTAATAAGACGCTTTGCGTTCCATGCCATGAAAATATGATTTCCTCAAAGGGGCAGTCCCCAATATCACAGAGTATGTCAAAGCCACTCCTTTCCCATCATCACCTAGTGCAGCCCCCTTGAATGACTCCATTGAAATCCAGGAAGAAACAATCATTCATCACCAACAGCCCCATGGGAAACTTTCTAAACAATCAGCCATTTTAAAAGCAACACTGCTCCTCTCATAAATCAGAGTACTCTCGTTAGACACCTCACATTGTGTCTGCAAATCACTCAACATTTTCTCAACAAAATCTCCCATCACCAAATAGTCACACATATTTCCAGATTCTGTGATTTCCATGTTGAAAGTACAAATATATTCACTTAAGTCTTGCTCACAGATGACATTTTATCTCGTAACATTTCTTTAAAGGCATAACAAACCCTCCTTATTTCTGAGAACATTCATCAGCGCCATTTTTACACATAAAAACAGCTTGTAATATCTGCATGTAAAAGCTCACTCCCACAATTCTCAACTTCATTAAAGAGAAAGCTGTTTTTCTCAACTTCAGAAACAAAATTATTTTGTTCAAATACAGAAACAGCTTGTTGGACCTCAGCCAGTTTTCTTCTGACACAATCTACATTGTTTACAATCTTGTCTGTCTACTGGTCGTACAGTGATGGATCAAAGACTTTAAAACTTATTTTGCATCTCTTCAAAGGCTTACAATTAAGCAATGCAGGCATTATATTTACAAATGTACAACTTTTTCAACCTTGAAACATGTATCTTTTAAAAATGGACAAGACAGACAAACACGGATCTCCCTCACACGCAGTAAGACGGAGCATACAGAGAGAGAAAAATTAGCTGATATCTTCCAGCCTACTGCTGTGGAACTACAAGTCCCAGCATTAGACTAAATACAAGTTAGCTTCAACATGTTATTATCACTCAGCACTTGACATATTTTTTCAATTTTACATACATTGTCAGATAACAAAAAACAGAGTGCTTCTTATCTCAACACACTGAAATCTTTTACACAGAATGAGGGAGGGCACATTTCACTCTTTCAGCTGCGCAGCATGAAACATACATTTATAATATACAACCTACTTGATTCATCATTCAGTTTCTGATGCATTTAGCATATCCACATATATTGCGACTTTCCAGATCTCTTAGCCTTTCTGTGCCACCTCAAACAATCTATTGGGGTTTGATCTCAATAGCCCTTTGTTCTTGTCACATTACCACTTCCAACACCGTTGTTTCTCCATCCACACATATCAATTCCTTTTTCTGGCTATCACCGCTTTCTTGAAAAATTCCCTGCAGACCTTCTACTCCCCCATTTCCTAAAATCTTTGTGCATTATATCTATGAGGGAGCTGCTGTCATATATCTGTTTACTATCTATATTTCCCATATTGACAGTATTCTGTTGAGTCCAAATCGGGACTCTTATCTAGTTTCTGTGGGTTGTCCTTGCAGTGGACATCCCGTTCTGTGGATTCCTTGTACTGGATGTCCGTGCAAAATAGCTTCTTTGACAGTATCTGGGATGAAGTTGTTTTGGAATTCTTCTACACTTTGGGCAGATTACAGAATCTCCCTTCTTTGATATATCTCTGGGGATGGTGTCTAAAATGTTCACCCAATGTTCAAAACAGTAACTCTCTAAATCCCGATATTCCATTATGTGCTTTCCAAAAGATGTATATTATACCCAAAATAAACAAAACAATCAATATTACAAAAAATAGGAATTCAGTGTCCATCTGCTTTGTTAGTATTTAAAAATCTGGGAACTAACTTTCAACAACTATTGTTCAGACAAAGACAACCCTCCGGCCTCTGGCCCCCGTTTCATGAGTACCAACAAGAAAAAGCGGAGGACCATAACCAGACACAGTGGGCGACTTTCTTAACACTTATACCGTATTTTATTAGCCGTCACTTAATTCAGCCCTGTATGAGCTAGGAAGTCTTAAGACGTAACCCAGTTATCACAGTTTGCGGAAAACAAGGGCAAGCCTCTATAGCAACCACGAAGATCAACGTCTTATTTGACTTTTTATCTTTTATACACCATACAATAGGCACAAACACATGCACTCAAAATTCACTCATCTTTCAAAAATCTAATCAACAATACAATTACAGTAAACAAATTGGGTTAGTACTGTATTATATTAATCTGATGATACTTGAGACTCACAAATTCGCATGTCAGGTGCC
This sequence comes from Mixophyes fleayi, assembly GCF_038048845.1. Taxonomy (NCBI): domain Eukaryota; kingdom Metazoa; phylum Chordata; class Amphibia; order Anura; family Limnodynastidae; genus Mixophyes; species Mixophyes fleayi. The sequence continues at coordinate 251,152,956 of NC_134404.1, read as the reverse complement.
TCAGACAGACATGAGGTGACTCAGAATAGGAAGACCAACGAGTAGAAATCTACTGACCGCGGATGTTGGGGTTCAATGTCCTGGGAAACCTCCATTGTCTGTCTTGTAGCCTGCTGGACAGAGAATCTCTGTGGCGACCTCCAAGTTGTTAGAACTAAAATTCTGATCCAAGTTTGCCTGTGGTGTCAAGTATATCTGGAAGCGCTTCAATCAGTTGGAGAGAATTGACACAGACCAAGTTCTGTATACAAGGAATATTTTCTGATTTATTGATACAAAGATACAAGTTTTTATAGCCTACTGAATAAATGAATCCTACGTCATAAGCATACATTAATATATGGGATGCACTGCTGATTAACTTTTTCACGTATTCTTGAGGTGTTTACTTTCTCCCCCTTCTAAGGACAGATGTGTCTATTGTTCTTATCTCCTGTCCGCCATGTCCAACGTCATGGGCACAGCTCCCACACCACAAGCTAAAAATGAAGCTACCTATTTTTTCAGATCTTGATACATAACTTCAGGAGTTCTCTATGTCAGCTTAACCTCAAGGCCATGGGCTTACATCTTGTAATACTGCATATCAGCAGAAAAATTAATAATCTCTTTTAGCTGAACAAAGGCTTTATGAGGACTAATCAAAAAAATCATATTTAACACTTGCAAACTATGTGAGACAGAGCATTATCTTAACCATTATCGAAATAAAATGTAGCTCTAACAATGTGGCAATATGTGGCTTGATATTATTGATACACCTCACATACTAGACAAAATACAAAAGACCAAAGCCAAAGGTCCCTATGTACAGATTGTACCCAAAACACCTAGTAGTTTGTCATGGTTATTGCTTCTTATGAATAATATTCAGTAACTGAGAAAGAGTATGATAGTACCAAAAGTGAAAAATAGGTGTAATGACTTGCAAATTATGTTTGACCAAGAACTCAAAAAATATAAATTTAGAACGTGATGCTGGATAATGGCCTGCTCTCCTCGGGGAACCTATCAGGAATTCGTGAGTCTCTCGGAATGGGAAAGTATGATAAACAACACAATTCTTGTCTCTACGAAAATTAAATAGTAACAAAAACAAAAAAAAAACGGAGGAAAAAGATTGCTTGTGCATAATTGACAAGTTTGAATAGTGGGGGCGTGGTGGGAGGGCAGGAGAGGGCGTGGTGTGGCAAATCATGTAATTTTGGCCCCAACCCAGTAAAAAAAGTACAATTTTGTTGAAGGGGGTAGGACCAAAAATCACAAGATTCATGCAGATCGAGTAATTTTCCCTCCCATCAGGCAGGATGCGAAAGGCTTGCCTGCTCTCCCGGGAGTTCTAACCGGAATTTGGGAGTCTTCTGGACATTCCTGGAGAGTGGAAAAGTATGCTTGTCACAAATAGCCCTATCATTTTGCACAAGTAATATTACTAATAGTATAACAACAGTAACACAAAAATAAAGTTCCAGTGTCCTTTTAATTTAATTAGGAGCAAAATGCAGGGACAGTGTTTTTTTTTAGAATATAATTAGTGCACTTCAGGCATGGTGCTGCAGAAAATAATACAGAAAAATAACTGGAAATTCACAAAAACAAAATATTCCAGTTATTACATCCTATGCGTGTACCTCAAATATTACATGTAGTACATGCTATTGTTTGAAAATAGAAGTTATCCTTTAATTACAAATAATTATAGGACATAAGAGGTACAAGGGACTTGGGCCACATTAGTGACTATCCCTCCAAAAGTGATAATTCTGAGCTATGTGGATCAATAAAATGAACACCTTTCTTTCAAGTGAAACATAATTTAGGAGTCTTGCATCATCTCAGTAATAGTACATTTTCCTTTTGCTGATTCCTGCATATTTACAGCATGGCACAGTAGTTAGCATTGCTGTCTCACAGCACTGGGGCCATACATCGAATTTCAGTCATATCACAAATTAGAGCTGTGGACCGTCACAAGCTGGCGCTGTAACATCCATGAAAGAACACTCGCCACATGCCTTCATCTCACTGGTACGATGAAAGGAAACCACTTGGTAACCGCAACCACACCTCCCTATTATGCGCATCTGATAAAAGAGTTTGCTGTGGCGCCGTTTACTCTTCATCTTGTATTCTCTATGGTAGTAATCCATTCGGACCTCCCATCCCGATCCCCCTGACAAAACTTATATATTTATATATTTATATATATATATATATATATATATATATATATATATATATGTGTGTATATATATATATATATATATATATATATATATATATATATATATATATATATATATATATACATATATATATACACTCGAGCAGTGCGTTCAATACATGTCCCACCCAAAAATGTGTATGAGTAGGTAAAACTAGGGGTTGGGCAGTGAAGCTGGTGTGTATGTTTGTATTAACAGTGGACTACAATTATTTTGCTTTAAACGACATGTGTCGTTCATATTATTTGGGCGGTCGCTGAAATAACGTTTCCGGCACACACGTGACTGTTTTTTTGTGTTGTGTGTTTTGGCGCCGCCATGTTTGGTGCGCAGATACCCGAGTGGAATGCGCGCCAATGATTGCAGCAAGTAGTACCATCTCGCCTCATCCTGCTGGCTCCGCACGTCGCCATTCTCCCTCCCAGTCAACTATGTTACCAGACCTGTCTATAACTATCATTGAGCGCAACTGGCGTGTACTGAACCCATGCCATGGTCTGTTTACTGACCTGGGTTCATATATGGTGGCAGCTGAACAATACACATGGTCAACAACAGTGTGAGCAACTTCCCCTCCCCTCCAAAGTGTTAGCACTTCCTCGCCCTCCCCTTCTCTCCTCCTCCATTTTCCCCTCCTCCTCGTCTCTCCCCTCGCCGCCTCCTCCAAACAACACGGCGTTTCTACATCACCCGACAATATGGAGGCCGTCAAAACATTTAACAGCGAGGTTTGTAGCAGTAGATCTATATTTCTATCCACTCTTTCTGTTAGTACATGCAGAAATATACATTTTATCCCTCCGTGTGCAGCCTCTACGTCCTGCTAACAAGGGGGCCTGGGCTCAGAGGTGACCATTTCCCCCTCTCCCCGCACTCATCCTCGGTCTCCTCTGCCACATTATCAAGTTGCTTTATTACCGAGCAGTTATTATATGTTCTATAGATAAAGGTGGAGTTCGGCTGCAGCACACAATACATCTGGTCTCAAAGCTCCTGCAGTGCAGCGTAGGAGGCCCATTGAGATGACCCCAAGATGTTACATTGTAATAATATCAAGCAGTAATTATGTATTCAATATATTGAAACAAAAGTATATTTAAATATATATATGATGTGCAATTACGAATTTTAATATAACTAAGTTAGAAGTCTGGGAATCCTACAGATCACATACTTTTCTACATGACCTAGACGTTTGAATATTTTAATCTACCTTATGGAGCATGTTATTTGTTACAATACATAACTATTTCTAGTATAACCTGGAAATGTATTACTAGTAATATTATTCTATTTCTTATATTGCACTCATATGCCATAGTTAATGTTTTTGCAAGCAAGATGAACCCTGAGATATGACATGTTGGAAATATGTTCCATTAGCTTGTAAGCTAAACAAGCTATTTTCTATGCTATGTGCTAAATCACATCTGTCAGAATGCATCTTCCAACAGTCTTTGCTGCAGGAAATGTAATATTATACAGGACCAAATTATGTTAATGAGCAACCTATTTAGTGTTTCATTAGAATTGAGTTTGCTTTCAATAAAATATGGTGAATTTATTAAATTAGTCATATTTCAAAAATAATTTGTGTAACCCTAGTTTTAAAACCTTCATATTGAGTTCTAGTCTAAGGACCAGCAAACCTAAGTTTATACACAGGGTGACCTAAGTGCTAGTTATTTTTCTTGCAAAGTGCCAACATATTAGGCTATGTATACACTACAAACATTTTCTCCTGATCTATAACAATTTTACCAACGACTGATTAAAAAAAAGTCCCAATCAGCATGCCAATTCATGTGCAGACACTATACACATTTTACAAGATGTACCTGTGCTATTTATCTGTCATAACCATTGGCTGAAATTATGATTCTAAACTCTATTCTGATCATAAGCACATACACACTGCAGAATTGTAACACCATTGTTCAATCGTTGAACAAGATTTTTAAGTCAGTTTGAAAATCTAGATCAATGACTTTATGTGCTTTAGAATGATAATTGTTCATCGTTCCAGGGTACACACTACTGTGATATTGGGTAAATCAGTCGTTTATCTTCTGATTGGTGTGATAATCTGCTGAAACACTGTAGTGTATACCTAGCCTTAAGCTGGGTACACACTGCAGAATTTTCCAACAACTTTTTAAGCCGATCGATTTTACATGCGATTGATGGTCTGATTGCTCGGTCCATGGACTGCATACACACTAGCCTTGTTTTAGACGATAAAGGCAGCAGCGGCTGTCCCGTTAGCAACTTTTTACAGCCATGTTGTCATGAGCAATAATTTTAATTTCATACACACTGAAGCATCATTTGCGGGACATGTAATGATATACCAAAGACAGTAGCATAAAGGGGCAGAGCTTTCACTATAGTAAACACCCAAAGCCACATAAAAAGAGAAGGCAACACTGTCTCTTCAAAGGGTAATAACACACGTGCTTTATACAAGTGTAATGGTCTGCAACCAGACAGGTTCAATACACATCTATACAAAACACAAGTCAGTGATGTTTGGATACCGCACCACGTTGGACTGGTACAGGCATCACAAATTTACATACACACGCCCCCCAGGTCGAGGAAGTATCGGATGATTGTTGTGGGTCGGTCGGAAGTTTATACACACTACACAACGGAAAGGAGATTGGAGCGAAAATATTGAACGGTACGACCAAACAAATGGGACAATCGTCCATTTGGGCAGACTTTCGACCATCGTGTCAGTACACACACTGACCTGACTTTCAAACGAGCGGTCGTATGTCGGCTGGTTGAGCCTATTATTGGACAAAAACCCTGTAGTGTATACCCAGCTTTACTCCGCACTGTACATAGTGGGGATCACAATGCAAACAAATTACTTGCAATTACATAAAGAAAGATTTCTAGTTATCGTCTTGCTGTCATTATATGCTGCAGGACTCCATTGGGGTAGCACTACAGGATTTCTTTTGTGCTCTCTACTGCCCTTCAGGTATAAAACCTAGAAGTGGGGTGGACATTCGACCTGGTCTGCCAAATCTGCATCTACACGCATGTCTGGCTGAAGATGGTCCTCCTGTTGCTATAGAGTAATAATATCACAGCAGGGTTATTTGCTGCAACCTTGAAATGGGGTTAGGTATATTATGCCAAGGGGGTAGAAAGAAATGTATTCATAACTCAAAACTGAAACTTCAGTTTTGAGTGCAGTTATCCTATAAAAAACAATGAACAACATGGGCAAGTATTGTCAGTTAAAGGCTTGTTCTTTTGGCCCATAATGAATAAATGTCTCCTTTTAAGAATAAAGTTGGTCTTCACTACATAGACATTGTTGCTTTGCACATTCTCTCTCTTTGACAGATGTGTTGCTGGTTACCACTTATGCAAATAGTGAAAGACGTGAAAATTACTTCTAAATTTAATATTATTATTATTATCGTTTATTTGTAAGGCGCCACAAGGTTTCCGTAGCACCGTACATGGTACAAACAGTAGACTATACAGGGTAAGACAGTACAGAACAATAAACACAAAGTACCAGTACTTCAAAAACTCCAGGCAGGCAGATACAGTAGAGACGGAGCGGAAGAACAGGTATGGAGACAGGAGGGAAGATGGGCCCTGCTCATACGAGCTTACATCCTAAGGGAGGGTAAACAGAATCAGGTACATAAGGGAGCCAGTGAAGCAACGGGGAGAGAGAAAGGGGGCAGGGGAGAACCAGAAGAGGTGAGAGGTTAAGTGGATGGTTTGTAGGCCTTAAGGAACAGGTAAGTTTTAAGAGCCCGCTTGAAGGAGCACAGATTGGGTGAGAGACAAATGGAGCGAGGGAGGTCTTTCCAGTGAAGGGGGGCAGCACGGGAGAAGTCTTGCATTCTAGAGTGGGATGAGGTTATCATTGGCTGAGCGCAGGGAGCGGGCGGGAGTGTGAATGGAGAGGAGGTTAGAGATGTAAGGGGCAGTAGACTGAGAGAGAGCCTTGTAAGTGGTGGTGAGGAGTTTGAAAAGGATTCTGTAGGGGAAGGGGAGCCAGTGTAAGGAAAGACAGAGAGGGGAGGCAGAGGTGGAGCGGCGTGAGAGGAAGATGAGTCTCGCATTGAGTATAGAGTGGAGGGGGGCAAGGCGGGAGCAGGGGAGGCCAGTAAGGAGGTGGTTGCAGTAGTCGAGACGGGAGATGATGAGAGCATGGATGATAGTTTTGGTGGCATCTTGAGAGAGGAAGGGACGGATGCGGGCAATGTTACGGAGTTGGAAGCGACAGGCTTGGGCAAGGGATTGAATGTGGGGGGCAAAAGAGAGGAGTCGAGAGTGACACCTAGGCAGCGGAGTTGGGTGACAGAGGATATAGTGGAGTTGTTAACAACGATAGAGAGGTCATGGTGGGAAGGGAGCTCATACTAGTTTATACAGTGGTACCCTTTAAACGAGGTTTAGATTCATTTTAGACAGATTTTATAATTTTACAGATGCAGGCATCTTAGATGTTTCTCAATCTCTTGTAAACTGTCTTCAGTACTGTACAAATCTCCCCTATATTGTTTTCCTATAGTATAAATTATTTACTAATTAATTACTAACTACACTTAGGTGCAAAATTTGCATAGAGCCACCCAAACCGATCAACAATTAGTTTTTATGCTATCAAAGCAAGAATCTGTTTACTATGGATAAGTGTGAATTGTGCACCTAAATGCAATGTTAATACAATTTTTGTTAGTATCAAAAATTTTTAAACTTATAATATAGTGATTGTAAAATTTGAGAAAATTATCTTATGAATGACACTTAAAATTCTATTTAATGTTTGGGATTCGTCTTCCTTTTCACTGGTTCTGAAAAATATGAACTACATGAATATACCATGGGTACAACTTATTATGGAATGATGAATCTGGGTGGAGTACGAGTTTCCGAATCAATTAACTCCGACCGAAGATTGAGTGACATGAACATAGCAAATGGTGTTATGACATGCAGCAAGTACAGACTTCATGAAAGGGTGACAGGCAAGTATATATACCCACACAGACATTGACGTCAATTCAAAGGGCGACAGTTACATTGCTGCTATTAAAGGGGCAATGCGAGAACCTGGCGGTTGTATGATGTCCTACCCTTAGTAAAAAAAACATACAGGTGCCGAGTCCTTGCATTGTTGCATGTTGTAATAACATCATTCACTGTCTTCATGTCGCTCAATCTCATGTTGGAATTAATTGATTCTAAAAAATGACTACCACCGATGGATCCATGGTCCATATAGCTTTCGTTTCAAATGTTCTCCATCTGTACCAACAAACCCTATTGCAAGTGGTGAGCTCAACTCAGAATGTACCATGGGGACATGACTTGCGCTTTTGTGTTCAAACCATTACTTTGTTGAATAGACTAAGTGGTATACAGCGCAAAACTCAGCCCTATAGCAGCCACCTATATAACAACTCTGATCCACAGCGAGAGTTAATTGTACAAATGCCCAAAAAATCAAAATTAATATAGGAATGGCGCTCATTGCTGACATTCATAAATGCTTATGCATAGAACCTTTTCGTTTCGTGTGACGTCTCAAACTGTGTGGTTCCTTACCTGCAACCCGATATATAAGATCATAAAGTCAATTGCTGATGGTGTGTAACTTTCCTTCTCATGTATCCTCAGGATATGTTGAAAGACCAAAAGAAAAAAAATCATAGCGCAGACTTGTATAAATGCACTAATTCATTTTGAAAACCACGTGTGTTTACCATGCACCACCGAAATTCACCAAGTGTCTTCCAAAATATCCCCCTAAGGGTATGCACTTACAGAAATGATGAAATGAATACCCGGTATAAAGTGTGGTCTCTTAGTAGTCTCTCGTGTTCCCAACACGCCATTCTTCCTTAACTTCACTGGTCAGCCAATCCACATACATGTTTTCCAGCTTCCACTTGGTGAATTTCGTTGTTGCATGCTAAGCACATGTGGTTTTCATAATGAATTAGGTCATTTATACAAGTCTACGCTATGATTTTTTTTCTTTTGGGGCCTGATTCATTAAGGAACTTAAATTAAGAAGTTTCTTTTTTTTAGTCTCCTGGACAAAACCATGTTCCAGTGCAAGAGGTGAAAATTAGTTTTCTGTTTTGCACATAAGTTAAATACTTACTGTTTTTTCATGTAGCACAGAAATATCAACTTTAAATTTCAGTGTACAAATAAGCTATCAAGTATTTGTGTGCTACATGAAAAAACAGTCAGTATTTAACTTATGTGCAAAACAGAAAACTAATTTTCACCTCTTGCATTGTAACATGGTTTTGTCCAGGAGACTTAAATAAGAAACTTCTTAATTTAAGTTCCTTAATGAATCAAGCCCTTGGTCTTTTGGTATATCATCCTTAGAATACATGAGATGGAAAGTTAAACAGCATCAGTAATTGACTTAATGATCTTGTATATCGGGTTGCATGAAAGGAACCACACAGTTTGAGACATCACACAAAATGAAAAGGTTCTATACATGAGCATTTATGGATGTTTGTCATGAGCGCTGTTCCTATATTCATTTTTAATTTCTTGGCATTACTTTGTTGAAACTTTGTTACTACACTCATCATTTATTTATATAATGCTAGCAAATTCTGTAGAGCTTTACAATAGGGAACAAACACAGTAATAAAACAATAATGGGCAATACAGATAGGTTAGAAGGCCCTACTCACAAGCTTATACACTTGAAACCAGTGGTACAGAATAATTTGAATATTGTATTTTAACCATAAGGTAGCAGAATACTATTAACAATGTTTTCGTTTTTTTTATATCATATTGTCAGTTGAGTGTTATTTACTTATTTGAAATTAGTAAACATCTTTAACTTAAATACTAAGTTTTCTAAACTATAAAGTGTCTTGAACTGTTTGATTAAAGAAATTAGACGTCTTAAAGGAACATTCCACCCATGTGGATTTATTATTTGTTTGCTTTTTAGGAGCTGAATGTGCATACTAGACAAACCAGTATTTTGTAAATATGACCCCCATTCTATCTGTAGCTGCTATGCAATTACCTCTCCTGCAGCTTTTGCCAACTTTAGTTGGCCGGGCCTCACAGAAACCTCTGTATGGTTGACTCTCAAGATCCATATGAGAAGCAATTTACGCTGCCTGAGATCAAATTTGATGATATCCGGTTGTTACATACTAAAGGTCGCAGGAGTGATAAGTGATGGATAGATATAGAGATATATGTTCTAGTAGAGTGTGTATAGAGCAAACATTTTCAGGTAGACAACAATTGTCTCTTTTGCACATTTAACCCCTAAAAAAAAGTATTACCTTTGCAGCATGCTGATATAGCAGTTCATCACAGGATACATTGACAATATGCTATTTATTATAGCTTATAAAGCCCAAATACCCTACTTATAATACAGAATATGTGCCCTTTATCACACATTATACAGACCCTCCAACATTACCCCTTCCACCCAGTACAAAATGTTTCTGTCTTATTGGGCTTACCTTGGCTGAAATAATTGATGATAATGGTGTTTTTAAATGTTATTTCATTTAGCCCAGGTTGCTGCAATATGAGGAGAGCTGAGGCATCTTAGAGCAGAGCATTTTATGTCTGATGGAAGAGGTCATGTTTGAGTATCAATTGTTGTACCAGTTTGGTGGCAGCCTCAGTGTACACAATATACCAGTCTGGTGTCCCCTCAGCATGCATGATATACCAGTCTTGTCCTTTCCAGCAACTTTGCCACTTCAGTGATCCCTTTTATAATGGCAAAGTGTTCATAAAACCCTGTTCCATTATTCTAAAATAGTAAACAATACATAGGCACACTTATTACATCAACTTTCCAAACCATTGTTCACTAATTTATCGATTAAAGGTAATTCTTCTTTATTTGTAATCAAGTGGGATCATTCTTGTAATCTACAGGAAATGTTCTTAATTTGCAATCCAAGCAAGGTTCATGGAAATTTTTCTTCTTATAATACCCTGAAATAATTTTCTTAAATAGTAATATATGTGAAATTAAAAATTCCCCCTAAACAATAGAAAAAGCAAAATGTTCCTTAAGGAGCCCCGCGCAAGAATGACTTTAAAATAAATTAACCAGTGCTCTCCTTAGTCACTCAGCCAATCGCATGTGGTTTCACCGCCCTAGCTGCATTGTGATTGGTTGGTGGTGAGAAGAGTTCTAGGCTCCCCTTGCTTTGATCACAGATAAATAAACATTAATTGAATCTCTGTTGCTGTAGGAACAAAAACATCAATGCTGTGGAGCTCCAGTCATGTTTATGGCCTCTTCATTTATATGCCCTATTAATTTCATTTGAGTGCATTTAGCACATATCTTCAATGAAATAAATGGGAAAAATACAGCACTATGCTGGTGTAATCACTTCTTTTAATCCATAGTGAAGATATATGCACTTCCATAGTGATTAATGGATTTTATCAATTGTGGTGGAGCAAGCAGCATCCAAAATAAGTGTTGCAATGCAAACTCATGCACATGCAAGTTTGCGTGAACCTGGGTATGAATAAAGAATGGAATTGGTTTTCATTTTGCACTGTTGCAAAAAAATTCAGTTGGTAAAGAGATATGCAAATTCATTTTACATAGTTGCATTACCACAAAATCGGCCAATTTGAAAAAAAAATAATTTGCATTAGTTAATCTTACTAGCCTTCTTTATGTGGTCTTTTACAAACCCTTGCTCAAAGGAAAAATCATTTGGTGACTCAGTCACCACATATCTGCAGACGTTTGCTTGCTCCAGACAGCCAGCGTCAAAATTCCAAATCTACCAATATGCACAGAAATTGTTTTGAACAACTTAGAAACTTTTGGTCATTTGTTATCCCCACGCTCTTTGATAATTGAATGTTTTGTTTGTACACTGATCATATCAGACAAACATTTCTACGTGTGTGGCCAGCATTTGGTTCATCCATGAGGGCAATGGTCAGTCACAGCCAGCTAATGGACAATACTGAGCTTTGCAATTTGAGCTTTTGTCCATTTAGGACGATATCCTGCATTTTTCTTAGTATAGTTCTTTAAATGTTTAGTTAAACTTATGGATGTAAGACAAATGCAACAAAGCTTATAACAGTTGCTTAATCTTACCATGCGCTTACGTATTAAAAACTCATTTCATGAAAAAAATAGCTTTAAGTCATGAAATTTTATAATTTTATATGTTGCTGAGTTCTTTTGTAGAAGTGAATGACACCTACCTTTAGATAGCTGCAAAGTAAACCATGTTACATAGACCTTAAATAGCACCAATTACTTTCAAATAGTGTAGACAGCTAAAGTACTGAACCAATATATACATGAGAATGCAGCCTCTAAATTCACTATAAACCAGTGCTATTAATATGGCACTTTGTGACCAATAGTTTATAGGCATTGGCTGCATTTGAGAGTATTGGCTGAGCCCTAAAATGGCTGCTTCTACTGAATACAGGTGTGTTTTTTTTAAAAAGACCTCACTTGAAACAGTCATTTTGTAGCTTACATCTAAATGAAATTAATTTACTTTATATTGAAATTGTTATTTGATGCCTTTCAAGGTGTTCCAGTTTTCACTGTACAAATGTACTTTGTAGACAACATGTGTTTTTACACTTTAATTTTTAGACTTCAATGGAACCATTTAGATTTATTGAAAAAATATGTTCATTTTTAGAAGAAATCATTTTCACACATCTAATTTTTACATTCTGTAGTTAAAGCCCTATTCATGCCATGAAATTAGTATAGTAAAGCGAGTGTAATGTTTTAGTTTAGTTGTAAAACAATGTGATCCAATTGTGCGCTTTTGATCTGTTTAATTCGGACTACATTTTCTGCATTTAGTGTAGTCCAGATCAGTGCATGGAAGGCACACTTCTTTGCCTGCGTGCTGTTCAAAAGAGAGGACACTGATACATCAGTAATCTGAGACACATTATAATCTGTGCAGACACCCTTGTGTAATAGTCCAAAAAACACACTGCACACCATCATTGCCATTTCCACAAATACAAGTAGCTTTTTTTTATTGTAGTGCAATATGGTAGGAAGCAACTGCAAATTAATTTGGTCTCTGTTATTTTAGTAGAGCAAGAACATGTTAAAATGTATGTTACATGTGTCTAATCCAATCTCATTTTTTCCAGGGTCGACATCAGGGTATAGAAGTGCCCCTATATCGATCTAGTCAGGTTTGAATATTTCATGAGAAACCTGTAACTTAAATGAATTCTGCATGTCATGTTTTGTTAAAACATAACTGTACATTGCTACATGATGTGTTGTCATGGTTGAATTCAGTGATACAGGGCTTTGCCTAGTGTGGTGCTTTAGTGGTTGATGTTCGATAGCTTCATTGGTTATCAAATAAAGCATTGTGTCTTGGATCAGTTGAATGATCTGTTTTCATTTGTGTTTATTCTTGGATTTGTGCCTTATTTGTGTTATTTAGGAAGCCTTTTATAGGGTGAGATTCTAAACTTACGTTGTTTGATTTGTTGACACTATTTTGAGGTGTTATTGAAAACGTGAGAACACTATTTCCCATTTGTTAAGAATATAGATGCATTGGTCTACTACACAAAGCAAGAATCTTGCTATGCTTTCATGCCATTAGAAAGTAAAATATTAAATTAGGTAAGAAGGTTGTTTAGACTCTTTGGGGCATATTCAATGAAGTCTAAATATTGTGTATACGCGCTCCTATTGACAACATGTTACTGCAACATCGTGGATTTTCTGTTCGCACCCCATGGGGTTGCTAAGGTAATTAAGCGATGTTGCGGTACTGTATTGTCATTTTACACGTGCAGCCGTGTTGTCTAGACTTAATTGAATATGTACCTTCATGTGGTGTGGTTTTT